>NC_074707.1:43291498-43618800 GCF_024334085.1 Lutzomyia longipalpis | reverse complement strand
ATTATTTTAGGCATGTATCTGTCTACATGCTTATTATGTGTACTAATGAGGGGGGCCCGCCTAAAATAGTTCATTTTCAACTAACATGCAAAATTTTAATTACGGACAAAATCATAATTATTTATGAGGTTTACCAATATGTGTACATGTGCAATGCTACATGCGTGAGTGTGTATGTGGGAGGTAGGTTAAATGAGGACAATATTATATACTCAAAATTGCGGTATTTCCTCGGGGTATTTTCCATTATATTAAATTTAATCCTTTATTGTATGATAAAATGTCATGTTAATTTGGTAATAACTCACATCTCTGTCGCTGCAAATTGTTAAGTTGGGATTCCTGATGGGCTCCCCGTCGAGAAGCCACACAATCTTTGCCGGAGGATGCGACCCCCAGGCTTCACAGCGCAATGGAATAGTCTGGCCAGCCCGCAGCAATTCGTTCGCCGTCACGATTTTAACTGCGAGGGGCTTCACTTTATAGCCCATCCATCAATCGTCGTACCGAGAGGGGGAAGAAAAGACGAAAAAATCAATTATTAGCAAACAACCATGAGTCAAAATTGAGGCAAATATGCATAGTATGTATATAGCAAGTAAATGTTATGGTGTAAAAGTGAAGATTGTATACATAGGAATCAAGTAAAATTATTTACAATGTACTTGAATGGCAAACTCCTTCACCACCGGAGGAATGAGTTTGGAACCCTGGGCGCGGCATTGCAACCTCGTACCCAGAAATTCCCTTGTGATATTGCCAATGAAGAGCTGATTCACAACGGTGGTAGTCTGAATGTCTGCCGAGGGGTGACTAATGCCAGAAATTTCTTCGCTGTTTCGCCACCAAGTCACTTTGGGTGGAGGGCGCCCTGGAAAGAACATTTTCTTGTTTTTAACACACCCACGGCAAAGAATATCATCTCCCAAATCGATGGGGATGGAAAAGCGAGGAAAAGTTGCCAACCAACTGCTAATTGCACCTCTACTGACTTCCTCGTAGCTCATGGCACTTCCCTAATTTATTTCTCACAGCATACGGGAAAATTAAAGATTGTGCTGGTATTTCGCATCTCATACCGGGGTGATATAACACCACGATTTTAATGAATGTTTAACACAAAATTTTACGCTTGCTGCATTAACAAGACCCATGTTCAACGTTCCTAACTTTAAGTTTGTTGTTTATGTCGAAAACACCATTCAAACTATGTATATCGCACGAATGCTTATAAACTTGTATCCGATAGATGCTCATGATAGTTTTCACACCTAAACTTGGAATTGTATTCTGCACTCATTTTCACATTGCACTTTCAAATGATTTTATTGACATTTTCAATTGAGAGATTGAAGCGATTTGCACCAACTTTTTCTTTCACACCTATGTACCTGAATACATAATGTACATAATTTCATATAAATATTTACTCATTTAGCCGAAGAAAATGTTATTCATTTGGATCAATAAAAGACATAAGGTAGGTAGCTTTACTATTCGTATAACCTGGAATAGGTAGGTAATTAAGATTTCTAAAAATATTTCCTGAGTGGGATAAATTAGAAAAGTTGGGAAATATAATTACGTTTAGTTAGATCGTCAAATCGGTTATTGGAATTAGATGTGAAAAGACTCCAGATAGCACAAAAATTTTAAAATAAATTTTGAAAAATGAACGGATCACTGTAAATATGCCTTATAAAAATATGTATGTAAGAAAATAAACAACTTACGTCTAACGGTTTTAATGGAAAATGGTAATTGAAAACTTGTAAAAAAAACATAATTTCCGTTCTATGAAGGATAATGAACTGTGAGGCTTTTAGGCAGATCGTAAAGTGTATTTTATACACAAAATTTACTCCTCCTTAAACTAAAACCTTGTTTTGTTGGTGTTTGAAAATGAAGGCAAGAATTCTGTCATAACTATCGTGCTTTTGACATTTTCTCATTGAACTTTTCCCCAATTTATCACACAATTTAATTATTCACTGTCTCATCCATCATTGCTGATTAATCACATCAATTCGGTGGCGAGGAGTTTTTGGGTAAACAAAGGCAACAGCTCTTGGGACATGTCCAAGAGCACACACATCCCACAAAAGGTTGAACCGGATAAATTGCGGTGTGAATTGCTGATTCGTCTACTTTTGGCGCATTTGCACCTCAAAAGTGGTTGGTGACGTGAAAGTGCAATCCATCATTGCTCATGGACAAAACGAGAAAAAAAAGCACAGAGTGGTGATAAAAAAAGCCACTCCTGAAGAGGAAATTATCATGTTTGATGGAAAGATTTTAAAATCCACCCACAAGAAGTGTGAAAGGTCTTTTGAATTACAAATGCATGTATATTAAAATTAATAAGTTTGCTTGATAAAAATTCACGAATTCACGATGTAAGTGCGGTGGAGAGAGAGAGAGAGCGAAAAAAAATGAGAACGTGTCTCTGAGCGGCTTGGTGCACCCTCGTGACCTTTCTTGCCCCTGTGGAATACAAATAAGTATACATCAGCTCAGGAGCACCCACCAAAGAAGGGTGTTCGACACATCTCTTTTAAATTATCGCTGCAATCAATTATCACGAGACTCACTAGGGACGAAGGAAGAAGAAAAAAAACGTAAAACCCCCCTACAAATTCCTCAATTAATTGGGGTTTGATGTTTACACTGTTTTTGTCGTTTTTGTGTAGCCCATCTTAGAGAATGGAATTACATATTTAGGCGTGTGAAAATGCCTTCCAACTTAGCATTACATTATACGTATTTCGTGTGTATATACATGAAAACAGGAGGGGAAAAATTATACTGACAATAAATATCAATACTGGAAACATCTGTGCATAATAAAACGCTCCTCTTTGTCACATTACACCGACAATGATCACCATGTGTTACCCATAATTTGTTTGAATTGCATTTTTAAATCTGCCACACCGCTTTGATCACAACATTGCAATTTTCTCTCCAAATCGGTCATATCAAAAGATGTCACACACTTGGATGCTAAATATAAGTAGATATTTTTATTTTATGTATAACTATGACTTTGGGGAAAAAATACATAAAACGAGCTCTACGTATTCGCTATGATTGGCATAGTTGAGCTAAAGGAGATTTTTTTTTAAACCATTTAAAAGATTTTTCAATTCTTTGTGGAAATTTTTATGATTTAGCTGTTATATCGAAAAATTTTCAACTTTGGTCTAAAGTGTCGAACTTAAATCATATTTAGGGTATAATCATGCGGTTATGAAATTAATCTACCATTTTACTAACATAGTGCGGAATACTCCACCTTTTATAGCTTCCGTATAAAATGGATATTTATCAATAGCTTATCCTAGCTTATAAATTTAAGAGCCAGTTCTTGAAAATTCGACTAAATTTATTTGAGAATTAGGGTTATAATTTTAAACAAATTAACAATAAATCCTCCCTGAGCTGTGTTGAAATAAATTTCATAAATCAAAGAGCATTTTCCTGAATGAGCGGAGATAGGTGAAATAGTCAAAGTTATGTATTTCCAAAAAGTGTATGTGTATGTCGTATATAATATAATATTATACTTAATACCAGCAAAATCTTCTTTCGTGTTTCGCAAAACTTTCGCCCAATTTATGCATAATTTTAGGGAAAAGCAATTTCTCACCTCCAGAAACCTGACAGGAGAGGAAGAGTTCGTGACCTTCACGAAATGGTCCAGCAACTCCACCTGTTACTTCTTTGCCTTGAGCATCGAAAATTTTTGGTTCCTCGGGTGGAACTGTAAAGGAGATGGAAGATGGGTAAATTGGATTTGCAAAGAGCACAAAACTATAAATTGCATTAAAGTGACGTAATGAAATTTAATTGTGGTCCAGAATTGGTAGGGCGTAACTCACCAACTAAAGTTAAATTAACTCTAAAATTTCGAGTGGGTGAATTGAAGAAGTCCACCCGACACCGATAGACACCCTCATCGGTGGATTTGACACCACGAATCTGCAATTTGGCATCATGTGGTCGGGTCCCGGATGAGAAGTACAGGCGATTCCCGAGATCACTGGCAAGGGCGGAGTGGGTGGCAGACTCAAATGGGCCTCCACCTCGGGAATCCAAGCTGCACACAATGTGGTGGCCCCATGGAAGAGAGATGTCGTGATTAAAAGCAATGCCAAAAAAAAATTAATCCATCTCAGTCTTTTTGCAATTATCCCAAAATTCGCCCCCACCAGAGAATGGCAAAAGAATGCTGACCCATTGCCACATGCAACACTTCTCTTGGGAGACTCTCTAAATTAACCATCTGGAGGAGAGTTTAGTGGCAAAAAAAAGTTATTACACAATTTGATTTATCTCCCCAAATCCACATGTAATAATTTTTTCATGATATCCCGCTGTTGTACTTTGTTAAAAATATAACCCAACCGTGGGCGCTCCTATAGACCATGACCATAGATTCTCAATGCGGAGTTTCTTAAGCAAATATTATTTAGCGGTCAAAAAATACAGAGAAAAGCTTCAATTCTTTTTCAACCCCCATTCAACTTTTATTCTTTCTCCAAGAGCTACCCCATCAACCCCACACCATTTAAGCCTTTTTAGCTGTGATTCTTTCTTCAAAGAAGCACAGCTTCTGTGTACACTCTAAAATCCAAAGTCGTCAGATCGGGCTCAAACTTGGGATGAGCACGAATTAGGGTCCCTACATTCCAAAAAACGTATGCGCCAAAAATTGTTCCGTCCGGCCGTCCGGCCGTCCGTCCGGCCGTCCGGAACCTTTCGCTAAATTACAAGAGAACGGTAATAGATAGAGACTTGCGGTCAACGGCAAAGTTCATATATCGGGTGGAAGACATCCGATTATGAAGTCAAATCCAACCCCCCACCCCCGCGTCCGCCATTTTGAATAACCCCCAATTTTTGTTTTCGCTATATCTCAGGCTCTATTATAGCTAGAGATCTGAAATTTTTATATGTTGTAGGGGCCATCAAGACCTTTCCAACGATACCTCATTTTCAAAAATCGACCAAGCCGTTTAGCCAATATGGCCGCCACAATTTTTCATCGAAAATCGGCCATAACTCGAAAACGGCTTAACCGATTTTGATCAACCCGGGGTCAAATGAAAGATATTAATGAGCCCTACGATTAAGGCTTCTCACAAATTATCTGCGCGTTGGCTGTGATTCGGTGCGCGAGAAAGCCTTCCTCAAAATTTGCCCATCCTCAATTTTCCGTCAATTTCACATTTCACTGACAAAGAAAGAATCACAGCCCGTAAGTTTTACTTACCGTTCTTTCGCTTTATACTGTTCCATCCATGCTATATTTAATTTTTATCTTTGCAGTTTATATTTTTCGAGGAGAGAGCTTTCATGGTACATCAGACAATAAATTCTATATCTTTTGGAAGGATTCTTGCAGTTTCATTCCTTACATGTGCCATATAAATTTAATGGCTAAGGTTTATTTTATTAGTTTTTCCTGTGGGATTTAGCTGATTTAACGACTTTAGATTTTTCTTTAAAAGATATTGTTGGTTTTGCCATAAAATACATAGAATCTGTGTTTGTTTAAGAAATAATCTTTCAGCTAAAAAGATAAATAGAAATAATACTTAAATAAATTCAGATTTTTTTATATTTTTATTTCAAATTCTCTATAAACCTGATTGTGAGAAAATTCGGATTTTTAAGAATGGAAAATTTTTACTCATAATTTACGTTTCGCTTGGCTTAAAAAGTTTTTTCGCTCTCACAAAATAAGTTAACCAATAACTTTAATTCACAGATAATAATTCAAAAAATATTCATTGAATGTTTTTTTTCTCAAATTAGTTATTTTCCACTAAATCCCACGTTAGTATACGTACAAATATTTAAACGACACAAAAAGCGTTGCATCCTCTAAATTGGACTATTTTATAACAAAGTTTACTACATAGTTTTTAGTAAAAAGCTGTGTTTATCAGGGTGGAATACCCTTTCCGCAATGTTGAATAAAAAACAATTCTCCAATTTTTTTTAGGCCTTGCAACCCTGAATTACATTTTAGTTTTTTTGTTTCCTTTTATTTTTTTTAAATGTTACTATATTGGATATTCTGACCAACATGAATAATTTTAGGCTAAAATACATTTTAGATTTTGCCTCGCGGGGAACAATCGTAATTTTCAATTTTATTTTGATTCTATTTTTGATTAACTCAAAATTGTTGCTCTATTTCGGTCTCTTTACCCTTTTATCCGCCATTTCGATGCTCGCCGTGCTCATCAACTTATGTGTAGGATCGTAGAGTTCAAAGTGCATTAAAACATACACAACAAACAAAAATATTTACCACATAATGAGATTCTACGATTAAAATTGAACCAAAAGGAGATGATGAAAATTTCACCGTTCGTTTGAAACATGGGAAACATGTATGGGGAAATGAGCAAAAAGAATCAGACGGAAAGGAAAACACATTCTGTATTGATATATTTGCAGAGTGAGGTGATAAAAAATCCCAAATGCCTCCTGGAAAAACAATGGGGTAACACTCCGCAGGAAATGCTGTATACCGCAAATGCATAAAAATTGGGCGATTTTTTCCCCTAGAGAGAGGATTTTTCCAACCATGGGGCGATAAAAATGGACCCATTGCGGTGTGAGTGTGTATTGTTACCTACAAAGGCAGTCCTGCGGCTTATCCTGGAGTTTATTGAATCAGCTACAAGTCACGGGGTATGAATGAAAAAAAATTACGCATGGGGATTTTTATGTTGAAAACCCATGTTTAACGATCCCATGGGGGTATTTTGACAAATATTTTCTCAAAAAACTTTACCTAACTGTCAAAAATTATTTTATCAAAAAGTTGAATATAAAAAAAAATTCTTTTTTCCCGCAAAACATCACCCACATCATACACGATAAAACTTATTTTTCAGAGAAATGACAAAATCAATTTACAGTGAAAAATATGAAAAAGCTACAAAAGTATGGTGAATTTTCCACAATAAAAGAGATAAATAAAACAGATAAATTATACATAGGCTTTCAGGAAAAATAAATAAAACAAGGAATAAAGTTTTATCATTGATTGTATCTGTTGCAAAATAAAAAAAAATCCGTTTTGCAATTAAGAGAATAAAGACAAAAACACCAAAAGTTTCTTGTAAATTGCCAATTATAAAATCTCGTTGAATTAGTTTCATTGTACAAATGGAGAAGCGAAGCAATTTTGTAGCTTCTTGTTTCGAATTTAATATACTCAAAAACAAAATCAAACTAATTAAAATTCAAACACTTAAGCTGAAGGCGTGTGAAAATGGAAACTCTTAACTTTTCCTTTAGATGTGCAAAAGTAAATAAATCGACCCCTGTGCACAAGAGAAGTTTCGTGGAATGTTAATTTATTCACAAGCTTTAATTATTTATTTAGTTGAAACTATGGTATAAAATGAGCAAAAGTTGTTTGAAAGAAAAATAAATCATGACATTTTCTACCCAAAATTCAAGTCATCACAAGATTGTTATGCTATATGGATTTACAAGCATGCATATATACGAAGAAACTTGAGATCATTAATTCAGTAGGAGTTTTTGGAAGTTGCATTTATAATTTTCCATGAACAAGAATCATCTCCAAAGCTCATAGTTGAAATGCGTCAACAACAAACCTGTATATGGGTATCCCGGTGGAGTCCTTAAACCACAGGACGAGCTTAGCTGAGTCCCGGGGTGTTGATGATGCTACGTCACAGGGCAATTCTGCATCATGATCCACGGCTGCCCACACGAGGCGTGTTGGAACTACATAGGAAGAGAATGAGCACAATTTGCCATTTAATTTATTATTTAGTGACATTCAAGGCATTATGTGGAACATTAACGGAAGGGTATTATATGGAGATGATGATTTTCTCCCCTGCAATGCCACACATGGAGTATTTGAATGGGACTCAAGTGCAAGGTAAATGTCATATTCACGTGAAAATATAAAATATTACTTATGTGAAAATGGGAAAACCAAAAGAAAATCGGCAATTATAATGAAAATAAATTGTAGGTATTACATTGTATGGATTTGAGTGCTTAATGCTGAATTTAAGCACAATGTGCTTCATAAGTTTTTCTCTTTAGATTTGGGTTTATTTCATGCAGCTACACATAATACTGTATTTGACATCTAGGAAGTTTATAAAAGAGAATATACACCGAAATATGTACTTGGATATGTGTAAGCGATGAATTTATCTGGTTGCTTATGTATCAAAAATAAGTTCACAGCATACAAGCGGAATCTCACATATTGTCTGCCTGCACAATATGTGTCAAAATTAGCACAAAAATTAGCAAAAATATGTAATGTTAACAAAAGCATGAACCATGTTGGTTTTTGACGGTATTCCCGTGGAAATTTCACAGAAGTACCTTTCAAGAATTTTATATAAATAATTTCCTTTAATTAGAAACTCGTAATAGAATAATTTTGATTTGTACAATAACGTCTTTTGCAGACTTAAAGGAAGAAAACAGCAGATAATTTAAATCACTCTAATGTGTTTTTATGCTTTTCTGCTCGTTTTAATTAAATGTATATACCTGGAAAAAGTGCATGTTATGTACATTATGTACGTACATATGAATGTTAAACATGTGCTTTTTTTATAAATAGAACTCACAAGAAGGATTATCCTAATTCTTTTTCATATTGTCTCTCTTTCTCAAGTAAATATACATTCCCCATGTACTTGATGAAATATTTTGAATTGTTGGAATTTCTTCCGACACCCAATCCCAATGTTTTCCTCGAGTCAACATCACATACATATGTGATGGGGGGACTATATGGGGACCCCGAGAGCTTGACTAAATTCTGAGGAGGATCATGGAAATGGCATAAACATTTTTACACAGAATAATCACAGTTCAATGGTAAACATAGCTTGGGTGTTTGCAGTCCCAACTGGTTCAGGAGTTATACTATAAATAGGCCACGTAAAACCCACACATGAAATTAATTCCGTACCTTTTGCACTACAACACTTTTTGCCACATATACTCATACCCATTTGAATTTTGGTGCTCTCAAGATCATTTACATAAAAGTTAAACATGAGAGTGTGCAAGAGAGCAAACGGATAGAATTAACCAAAATAGATTTTCTTTGCTGTTTCCTCTGCATCCAAAACGTCCCAGAGTGGGAAATTGTGTACACATTCGGGCAAATGGGGAGAGTAAGCATGGGGACGCTGTGGGTATGGGGAGTCTGACAGCACATATGCAAGGAGTGTACAGAAAATTGTATTCACCACAAATTCACTTTATACACAATTTACTCACTTATTTTGGATACGGTATACATGATACATAAAAGAAAAGGATAAATAGGTATTCTATTTCATAAAACTTCCCCAACATATTGAAAGAAGTTTAATATCACAAAGAATTTCAACTTTAACTTAACAGAAAAAAAACTTGCAAAAAAATTACAAAGAATAAAGAATTTGTTTATGTATGTACCTTTCATGTTCTGATCTTTTGAAGTAAATTCTTCTCTAAGGAGTACCAAATTGAGAATGAAACTCCAAAGTTGCTAAGTCTCATTGGAATACAAACTCAATGCAAACAATTTGAATAACTATTATGTACAGTAATTTTCAAAAAAAAAAAAGAAGAAAAATGTACGAATTTAGCAAGTCCCTTGAGCACTTTAGTTAAATGTTTTAAAGTTGGCACGTTTTTTTACTGCTGGAAAAATTTAGTGTGAATGAAAGTTCTGCACAAATTGTCCTTAAAAGAAAAGTGTGAAAACTTTTCTATTTTCTATCTTTTTGAACTTTTTTTTTCTTTCTTTACGAGAGTGCAGAAAAAAAGCAGATTTACAACAAGTTTCCCCATTTTACAGAGATTCATCACAAGCAGAATTCACTCTTTTTGACTATAAATAAATTCTTGAGAAAAATTCTGGGTATAGCATAGAATTCTTTTGGGGCGAATGAGAAGGAGATATAGGAGGAGATTGAGCAGCGTCACATGTTGCGGGCATGTTATTTTTAATCTTTCGGCGACACTTTGGCACCGAAAGCATTTCATATGGAAAATATTGGGATACAAAAAAACTGGTGGAATCTCATTTTTTTTCTCCTCTACCGCAGTTTTGTGTTTTTTTATTTGTACCACACACATGTGGAGACACTAATTGCTCATTGAATATCACTAATACGCATTTTTTGGCTGTAATGTGAAAAATTTCATAAATTTCCACACGAGCTTTCCCTGTACATGAACATAGCATACAGTACCACAGTGACCTACATTATGTTCCATCATTCGTCTCTCTGTGTTGTGTTGCCACCAAACCCCTTGATTTAACCCTATGGCACGTTGATGACTCGCTCTCCCCACCATTCAAAAAATCCACGCACTTTCCCCATTCAATTTCCATAATCACTGCATCGTGCTTTTCCCACAGTCCCTCATCTCGTTACGCCAGAATTTCCGCTTATTTAATGTAAAAGCCATGTACGGCAAAAAGCGACACTTTTTCCAAACTGATTCTCCCGCACTTAACAGACCCATCTAAATTTTTGTACACATCACAGATGCAATTACGTCTCACTACATGCAATATTCATATCATATTTCAACGTCACGGATGATGGAGGAAGCCAAGAAGTTAAGGAATTAAAAAAACCAAACAAACAAAGAGACTTAATTAAAAACGGAATTTTTCATTTATTGCGCATCTACCACATCTAACCACTCACTGATTCAATAATATTTCTGAGAAAAATGACAAGAAAATTGGATAGAGATTTGCATTTAGAAATGAGTTTTAAAAAAATCCACCTTAAGAATGATTCACACTAAAGTTAATTAAAGGTTTAGTTTTTAAAAAGAACTTAATGGAATTATTCATTATTATCCACGACTAGAATAAATAAAAAAAGGGTAGTGTGAATTTTTTGTGTGAAATTCCACTACAAATGGAATTATGCAGATTTCCAGCATTAATCTTTTCTTAGAATTCTTGAGCGGTGTTGTTGGAGTTTGCATTCAACGTGCATTAAAATTTTGAAGCTTTTTCACCTCAACATTTATTCAAAGCTCACCAGAAACACGAAATTAAATACCTAAAGAACCCACAGAATGTGTTAGTTTAAATTTTCATTATTTTAATTTGTTATTTTTGAAGTTTTTTACCGAAAATTCGGGTTGAAAAAGTCTTTTTTTTTCTAAAAATTTATTAAATCCATCCACATTTATCAATCAATATTAATGAATAGAAAAATTCCCATAACAACGGAAACTAAATTACTTGTGCACTAAAGCACTACTGTATGGTAAAAGACCGGGTGATTGGTATGAAAATGCCTCAATTACTTCACTTGTTTTCATTATATAGAGCTGCAGCAAAATCAGGAACTTTACAAAAATAACATTCAGTCCACTTCATTTCTGCAAAATGCACTCTACTCTAGTTTTTAGTAATTCGTCTTTTGCTGTATTTTTTACCCCAAACAGAACACAATACGTTTTTTTTTTAAACCATAAATTTTAAACTTTCTGTGGATGTTAAACGAATTACTCGAGAGTTTTCCGGATGCAGCTTGTCTGGAATATTTTCTCTATCCCCTTCCCCCAATTCCCCATAACATCCTCTCAGTTCTTGTTCCGGTAAATAAGACATATAATAGATGCAAAAACTTCCCTCCCCACCCGCATTTATTTCCCCAAAAATATATTCTGTCACATGATAAATAAGATGAAATTTTTCATAGAAATTAATCAATTGATGGCAATTTCTCATCCGTCGTGATGCCGTGTGAAAGAAAGTGCCAAAATTGGAATAAATCTGTGGGTTTGGAGTTTTTCTTGAAGAGAGTGAAAATATTGTGTTACAAACCCCTCTGAGGGGACGATAAAAAATATTCCTCCTAATGGGGTGATAATAGCGACCCCATCAATTGGGGGAAAACCGGGCGAATTATCGCATTATTTGGGGGGAAAATGCCTTAAGCAATGCTCTTGGATCATTTAAATTGCTTCACAGATACCGATGATACGGGATACCAAAGGCACATATAAACCCCTTTTAATAGTTTTGGGGTGGATTTGAGCGGAAAATTCCAGACTATTGTCGACACACATTCTTCCACTACATGAACAGAACACTGTATATGCTTTCTTAAATGCGAGAAGTTGGGGAAGAGTTTAAAAGCCCTCTAGAGTATGCTGCGAGTGATTGTTTTCCTCTTTACAAATACTTTAGACAAATAAATTGATGAAAACAATGAAGCGACTCATTGTCAGTTTATTGATGAGCGATATATTCCCAATCATCAATCGCATGAATGGTTTAATTAATTTTGATGATTAATTGTATCGATCTATCCACACATATCAACGTATTACCTGGAAACCCTTCTAAGAATTTACTCTTTCAACTATTTTTCTACCTTGGTACATAACAAAGCAATTAAATACTTTAGTTTATAATGGATAGTCAGAATAATATGGAGATACATATATTTTTTAAATTTGTAAACTTATGAGCTTGAACTAAGCATAATTTCTTGCTTCATTTTTTAAGGCTAAATAGAGTAAAAATTTTCACAAATTAACTGAACTTTAAAATAAACACTAAACATAATAAAATACAACATAAAATACCCACTTCAGTTGACATTTTGACAGAAGCTTCAACCAGAAAAAATGCAACAACAAGGTAATACACAAAAAACATCCCTTGATTTTATTATCTCTCACATTCAGTCCAAAAAATTTTATTTATACCCCTAAAGGGGAGATAAAAAGCAATTATATTTCTACGAGATCAGATGATGAATAAACAGACGTGAAATAATGAACAATTTTTATCACTCTCATTTTTCTAGGCTCTACAAACAACCGGATGAGGGTGTAATTAAAAGCTCCGAATATTTTATGTATATATACACATACATATATGTATGTCGCATTGTACATAATACAAATAAAACGAATTTGCATTGCGGAGTTTTCTGGATTTTATTTTGCAAATTATAGTTTAATATTAATTTTTCAAAAAATAATTCTCCTGAATTGTTTACTTGATGCGAATAATAATACGATTTTTTTTGTCAATAATAATAAATAAATAATTCCATAACAAAAACAAAATTTTTCATTTGCAATGAAAAAAAAAAAGAACAAATAACCATTTTCATTCATAAATAATACCGGATTTTAATCGCAAATCTATATAACCAACAAAATCTGAAAATACCCACAAATCCAATAATTACGTAGTTATGGTGTTAATTCATTCATCCGATAAATCACAAAATGATGAAAAATTTCATTTTATACCATCAAAATTGTTTTGAAATTTTTTTTATAAATAAATTATTAATTATTGAACCGAATAGTGAAAAAAAGCTTTTAAGTTTTATGCAATATATTTTTTGTATTTTGACCGAGATGGGTGAGATTGAGGAAAACTTTGCCTTGTGCTGTAAATTGATTTTATGTTTGGTACCCCTTTTTTGCCAGAATGCTTTCGAAATTGCTTTCTAACAGCATTACAAAACTTTTTCTTTTGACATTTGAGCATCACTTGGAAGACAATACTTGCAAGTATAGTGCGGTCACACAGTACTTTACCATGAGCTCTGTAGCCTGGTGGGTAATTTCATTTCACAAAAGCACAATAAGTTTAAATAGAAAAAAAAACAACAACAAGCTTAAAATCACGAAAACAGACGTAAAATTGGTGTAACTGCAAAGTTTGTACTTTGAGGATTTCAAGAGCACTCAACATCAACAATCCTCGTATCTTAATAGAATTTTCTCATCAGCCGATTTGAAAAAAAAAGAAAGAAAAAAACCTTTAAAAAAAACGAAAATAACTTTTTTATGCAAAAAATTAATTAAAGATTGTTTAGCTCCATTCTTCATTTCTATTTTGGGATGGTTTAACATAATTTTCGAACATTGATAGTTTATTTTTAGAATACTACGTGTCGACATTTATGAATGCCAATAATTTAGAATACTTCGGGGAATTTACACGGTTTAATAGTTTTACCTACTTGGTAAATCGATTAGATGAACTTTAGTTGCGAAAATGAAATATTCATAAACATTCTTTAAGCATTCTTTAAGATTAACGATTTCAGAGTGAAGAGTTTGCAGTTGAGAATGTGGTTAGAATTCTTCTCAATAAGAAACTTGAATTCTTGATAATATAAGTTTTGATATAATTTACCAAGTAGGGAAAGAAATAGGCGGTTTAAAAAATATATAAAAAATATATTTCACCACAATGAAAACTTAATGTAAAGAGTGAGCCTTTAGATAGGCTCGTTTGTTCTTTATTAGTTTCACATTCAACGCCCCAAAAGCCAAGGAAAATTTTTTTTATGAATTAAGTCCAGCAAAAAAATCAAAAAGTGGAAATTAATGCATTGTTTTTATTATCTCGCAATGTCACAATTTAACATGATGAATGCCTTCAAGGGAAAATTCCCACACCCAGGGAAAAAAAATATGTCGGTGTGACGAAATCAGAAACATCTTTCCGAAGTTTCCTTTTTTTGTGTGTTTGTCATGTCATTTCCATTGGGATGTGTCTTTAATGTGGATTTAATAACATTGATGGTTTTGCATGAAAGGGTCCCGATGAGTGGGTGGGTGGTGCCCCAAAGCTATGGGAAAAAGTTGTCAGAATTTCCAAGAAATGGACTGACACGAAGCAAAAATAAAAAAAAACTCATCGTAATCTTAAATGAAAATTCTTCTACATTTTTATCATTCATCTTTTTGGTGTGTTTTTTTCTCCGTAGAACTTTTTTGCAACTTTTGCATCTCGCGGGCGAATTTCGTGGAAAAAAGAGGGTCCTTTTTTGCTTTCAAATAGCGTATCACGTGTCATAAAATAGGGTTATACATGTATAGAGAGAAACGCTCAGCAAGTGCACTTGGCTTCATGCTCTCCCCATATGCATTCTCACATGCTACAGTTCCATCAAAATATTTCTATGTTGAGAAAACCTTCTCTGACTGGGATATCTCTTTTTTTGGCGTTTCTTTTTGCCCTCACATGAATAATTCCCCAGCATGGAATGCTCCTTTAGCTCTGATTCACTCCCATCAACTTACATTTCGTGTGTTTCACTTGAAGAACTTGCTGTGATGTCAGATTGGCATTTTACAGTACAAGGAAAAGCTTTTGAAGCTCATTAGTAAGGATAAGTGATTTGAATCTAATGTCAGAGAATTTACAAAACTTGATGTCTGAGATGGTTGCACTACCAGAGGAGGGTTAAGGGGTTGAAAGAGCTTAATGATGAAAATGTGTTGCTTCAGGAAATTACAATAGGATGCATGCATAGTAAAGTTTGATTGAAAGTCCTATGATTTAAGCAGTAATTAGTCGTAAGTTTTATTAGATTTTATTAAATCTTGAATTTCAAGCTGAATATGAATAAAATTGAGTTGGTTTATTTCTTGTTCAGGCAACTATAGCGTTAATGAGATATTATAGTGCTCGTGCCATCATTAACATAACCTCAGTGTATACTCTTACAACGTAAAGTGAATAGCAATTTTCTTCTCTTAACTATGCTTGTAAGCATATATTCCAAAAGAGGGGAAGACGCCTATTTTGAATAATAAAATCAAATTCTAAAATTTATTACTAAAGAAAATGAGCTAGAATGATTACGTCAGAGGTCAGAACTTGCATTAAGAATATTCTATATTAAGACTCCTGACCATTATATTCGTTATGACTATTTCATGAATATAAGCACAATGACCTAATAAATCAACCTGTAGAAATACTACCTAATATGTTTTAGTATTAGATAGGTATGTATATATGTAAGTATTTCTCAAGAGGCCATAAGTGTGTTTAATATTATTATTTAGTATGCAACAGGTAACATCAAATGGTATAAACTATTATATTAGATATATATAGTTATATCCATTAACACACTATTAGAAACGTATGGACAGAAATATCAAGAATTAGCACGTTATTTATTTAATAAAATCATTATCAAATTCTTAATTGAAAGCATACGGACCAATATATGAATCCGTAAACGTATAAGGTTGATATACTTTATTAGGGGGGGATTAGCTTCTCTTTTCGTACATACATATGTGTGTTGATTTCCAGCAGCACATGTTTGAGGAGACGCTCAAAGTACTGCTTGGAGAATGATGAACATTTTGGTGGAGTATATCTTCAAAAGGTTACGAGTTTTGCATGTTTTTAATTAAATCCAGAAATTCTATCCGTTCCATAAATGTATGTATATATGTATGTATGTGTAAGGTCTAAGTATAGGGAATTAAATATAAAATATGTAGCAAATATACGAGAGAGAAAAACCAATGTTATAATGCCGTTTGGGATATACTTGTATAAAGGATGTGGAAACATAAAAGTAGCCCCCAAAATATACGGTGCGGCTATGCTCATGGGAACTTACTATGCTTCTGAAAATCCTGTGATCCATTGCAATGTATCCTCAATGGACACATTCCAATCATACATAAAATATACACGAGGAAATGCCGAATTAGGGTTTTACCGCCGATATTCCACTGATAAAACTTGTGAACCTTCTCCATGTTTCATATAAAACTTTCATTCTCG
Organism: Lutzomyia longipalpis; assembly: GCF_024334085.1. Taxonomy (NCBI): domain Eukaryota; kingdom Metazoa; phylum Arthropoda; class Insecta; order Diptera; family Psychodidae; genus Lutzomyia; species Lutzomyia longipalpis. The sequence continues at coordinate 43,602,176 of NC_074707.1, read as the reverse complement.
GTACATTTGAGAGAATGGGCCACCACAACTTTCACCACAGCACATTGAAATTCATTAGGGATCTTCCACTCTTGAATTTCATTTCACACTCAAGAGCTTCCGGTTGTTTTAATTTCCTCTTTTTTTTTTTTCTTTTCTTGTTGTTGTTTCCCTCCTTTTTGCTAAATCTACACTACCATCCACTTTTTCTTTCGATGCCACATGCTTCGCACTTCTTATATCCCAACCCCGCGTGATACCTTCTTGAATCTGTTTGTATCCCAACACTGAATGTTTTCCAGGTTGTTGAGAGTTAAGCGGAGGCGGAACGAAAGTACAACAGAAGAAAAATGAAAAACTTCCTGTGAGCAATTGAAATTCTTCTCTGGCAAAAGTCAAATAAATAACACTGCAAATCCCATATAGTACGTATATATAGCGAATCCTTATTCTCTCTCACATTGAAAACATTCTCTTTTTTATATTTTTTTTTTGTGTGTGAAGAATCACTCGAGCAATTGCTCGTGCAGAATCAACCCTATTGACACAGCGCGACACAATTTAATTTTCTTATTTATAGCTCCACTTAATCATCCGTATTCGCTGGTGGTCCAGCTGTCGAAGCGACGCAAGCACAAAAAAATCACCCACAAACACCCACTAAATCCCGAATTCCTCCGCAATGCCGAACATGCAGAAAGAATCCCTCTTTTCTCGGTGATGTCGCCAGCAACGACTACAAATTGATTCAGACACGCCGACGGATGGTAATCAACTGAGGCAGTGCTTGCTTGGCACACAACAGCGAGCTGCACCAGCAAGGATGATACTCTCTCTGTGTGCTGGCGGTTTCTCTCTTTCTTTCCTCTCTCAATTCTAACTTTCCGGCTGTATTTCCAACACCGACCACACATGGAAAATTCTGGCGCTGACAACCCAGGAGGGGAAGAAAATTCTCCTTGCAGATGGGTTCGTTCACTCTTCTCTCACATTCCACTCTATACCACTTAATCATAGGCAGAGTTGAATAAAAATCCAATACAAATTTTCATAGATAACATTTTGATAAAAGGAAAATTGTGAAAAATGTTTTGCAGGCTATTTGAAGTATTTAATTCAAAAGATTTTACAGTAAAGAATTTTAAAGAATTCTTCATAATTCAGTGTTTTTTTCTTTAGGAAAAATTCATCCATGGATACGGTTTAAGAAAATGTCTAATGAAATTTTTAATTTAAAAAAAAATACAGTTTTTTTTCCAAGAAATTCCACCTTTGTGACCTACGTATTAAATAAAGATCTTATATCTTTAATAGTTGAAGCAATCTTATTTATTTTCAAGAGTTTTTCTTCTATAAAAAATTAACTTATCTATATATTTTCTAATATAACTTAATCTTTAAACTTGAACATACTTAGCTCATCTGTGATAGAATAAAAATATCTTACTCATTGTACCACATGATCGTTTCGTGAGCGCGAGGGCGAGCAGTCGGGGTTCTCTTGGGGTTCTCCTCACCAAAAAGGAATACATACAATAATGAGGGGAATAAATTGAGTGAATAACAACACAACAATATGTTCTTTTATGTATTTACATTGTTATTACAATAGAGTTTTACATCCAAATGGTAAATCCATCTGCAATGCCATTGAGAACAATTGTGCGAGAGGCATAATCTCAAGAGACGACAGCATGTCCCATAGGAGATGGACGAATGCGAGATACTTTATTTCGCACAAGCGAAGAGTCTTTGGCTCATAAGTAATTAGTGAGGAGATGATTTTTACAGCTCAATTTCAGCCTTAAGGCACCACCAAGTGAAATTTATTGAGAATCAATACCCGAAGGGGTGAATCTGGGAATGGCATTGCGGGGGTTGTTGATGGAACACAGGGGCGATGAGGAGGGTATTGCGAGGAGGAAGAAATTGAAAGTGAAATTTCATCCCTCCCGAACGTTTTTATTGGCCTCCGCAAGGCAAACCGCCTGCAAAGGAGCGTAAAGCTTAGTGAATTTATTGATCTTTCTGTGCTCGATGCTGTGCCAGATCGACTTTTGAGTTTATGTGCAAGAATTTCACTGCAGGAAGAGAACGAGGGAATTGTTGAAAATATTCTTTAATAAAAGACTCCCATCCCCGCACACGCACAATTTCGCATTTCCCCACAATGAGGCATGAAAAAAAAAGCCGGGAAAGTGCCAAGAAAATCACCAAGTGTTTGGGAGTAGTTTGTGAAAATTATATGAGAAATCTCTTCGAAATATCTGGTGGGGAATCCCTTCGAGAAAATACAAAACCATTATGGGAAATTTACGAGAATATTTTTACGAAGGAGAAGAAAAAAGAGGAACCTCTCAAGTGAACTACCACCGCACTAAACAATCCTCCCTATCCATGGACAAAAAAAACTGATAGAGCAAAATATATTATCGTAAAAAACACACTACAAAAATTGCATCGATTAGCAATTTAGTGCAAGAGTTTGAAACCCCATGCCATCCTCCGCAGAAGTATTTGTGGGACTATCCCACCATCCCCTGTGAAATTCTGCCTCCTACCACTTGGTATTTGAGCCAAAGCGATCCCATTGCGAATAAATGTGAGATTAAAATGAGAAATTGGCGATGATAGAAAGTAGGTCAGTGGTACACAATTATATGCCTGCGGACCATATTATGTCGATTCTTTCGTTTTTTCCGACTATACATCCCCAATATGCTTTACCAATTCGAAATATTTCCCTGAGAATGATTTATAAATTTTAGACAGGTTGAAAAAATGCCCAAAACCCACAGATAATTTTTATTGCCCTGAATTTTATATTTGTGTGGTTTTTTATTTCATTATGCTTCGCTCCAACTATGCTCTGAACATATTTAAATTTATTACCGCATTCTTAATAACAAATTTGAATTATTTTTTAATAGGTAAGTTGTTTGTGCTTTTAAAATTTTATGAGTTGTTTTTTTTTTTCACTGAAATACGATTTGTTTGCTTTTCCACCAATTTTGCAATAAATTTAAACAAACATTCGATTAACCTGATGAATATTTTAAATCTATTAGAAGATTAAACTAATTATTTTAAAGTATTTTTTTAACAAAAGCTTTGTTTAAATTGATTCATTAAAATTCGCATAAACTAATCGAAACCGACTTAATTAATCCCTTTTAATTGTACCCCTTCTTATTCCTTTGAATGTAGTTATATTAAATTGAATACAATTTAAAGTCTTTCAATCAATTTCCAATTTTCCTGATTGAACGTGAGAAATATGTCAAACCAATACTTCTGTCCTCAAAGTGGAGGACTTAAAGTCGTGGTTCAAACAATTTCAATTGCCCGCAATACATCATTCGATGAAAGTTTCCCAACCAGAGAGCCCTGAATTTACTCCCCCACAGGGGTTTTAAGTGGAACTTTGCAGTTTATTTACCCAACTTAGTAATTTGATGCAACAAACAATCAAATCTCTCTTGCAATATCGGAAAAGTTCACATATCCTAGCATATAAGCTGTTTAGGGTTGAATTTTCTACGTATATACATATATAGGAAAATCCTCTTTCAATGACTTTGTGCCAAAAGGAAAGTTTTTCCAGCATGAACAGTACACTCATTGTAACCGGAAGAAACTTCCTATATTATGTACAATGAAGAGATTGTAAGTAAATGCCATTGTACAGATGGGGAATCACTCTTAAAAAGAGTTCTTCCTTTTTCTATTCCCGGTACACCATGCCCAGCTAATAAATTCACTAATGTTTACAGAGAGAGAGCGAATGAGAAGAAGAAGCAATTCTCGGTGGAACACACGCATTTCGCGGGGTGTGGGATTTGAAAATGTTGCTCAATATAGAGAAGCTCAGGGAGTTTATTTATATTCACGCTCTACATCAAAATACTCGGGGAATTTATCTTGTGAGTCGTCTTGAGATCAGGAGTCATCAATTAATGCTAACTCGCGGGCTGTATTTGATGTGAAAGAAATTCTTTGTGACAGGAGAAAAAGAGAGAGCGTCTTTGGAGCACGTCTTGAGACAAAGGTGTGGTATATAAAGAGGAATTGATCGATTTTGGTCCTTTTTTTGGCCTTCCTAACGAATTCCAAATGATCTCAAATATAGGAACATACTTCCCATTTTCAATTTACATTTTTCTCCACCATATGTACTGTCAGACTGAACACGTATATTTTTGTGTGGATTTTTCGTCACGACACTCCATTAAGACTGTTGGGAAAACTTTGGAGCTCACACCGTTCGACTTCCAATGCTGAATTTTAAATTATACATAGTGTTGTATTTTCAGTGCAATGTGAAAAGTCTCCCAGCTAGAATAACTTCTGCATCACTCAAAGTGCAAAAAGATATGTGAGATGATTCTTTATGGAATAATGCGATATGAACACCATTCTCTTGACAAGGAAAGTAAGTTTCTGAAATTGCGTTTATTATCACGGTGAAAAATTTAAAATATGTATGATATGAAAGATTTATGCAATGTTTTCTCATCGGAAAGTTATTTTAACATGATTCCTCATTCTATGTGTGATTTTTTTCCATACCATCAAAATGAGTTTTCTTTTATCTCAAATGAAAAAGAATTTCATAAATTTATGATTACATTTCCTATATATACTTCATCAAAATGTGGTACAAAAAGCTGACGCACAAGAGCACGCAGAAAAAATCAATATGAATGTGATTCAATCTGGAAGTGTGGTCACGTTTTGTTTTTTGGTGTGTAATTCTTGAACTTCGGGAAACAATAATCATAATTCTGATGATATTAAATCAATGGAAAGTCCTTTATTTTTGTTAAGGAGATACGATAAGAAGTCATTATGTAGTAAATGTTTCCTGCATTCAAAGGACTCATTTTGGGAGAAATTTTCCGATATTATTGGATTTAGTATTCGCTTTTGCAAATACAGAATCTCTTTTAGAAAAAAAAAACAAGGAACGTTTGGTAGCAAATGGTTGGTTTCAATGATAGCAAAGGAATAGATGTTGGTAGCCTTAAAACTTTCATCTGTGTGGATTTTATGCTATTTAATCGACTAAATTATAAAAGACCACGGAAAAGTCTTTACTGGAATCAATTATTTAACGTTAATTGAAATTTAAATAATTTAGTTAGTTAAATTGAATTTTGTAAGAAAATAGGACTCTTTAGAGCCTTAATTTCGTTATTTTTTTAATTTATTTTTTACGCTCAATAATAGCATAAAAAAGCCAAACAAATATTTAAAGTAAACATTCAATTTTTAGTAGAAAATAATGAGGCTAATTCAATAAACCTAATAGCCTGTGTACCATTTAACATTGAAATAGCAATCAAAGTCGGTTATCATGTCAGAAATATAATATCGGAATTGTTCATAACGCAAAACCATATCCTAGCACAATTCAAATCATCGTTTGAAAGCACTCACTCAGCATGGAACACACAATATTGCTATTAGATGTATAATTTTCGCAGTTGAGGAATTCCCCTCCGCATGTTTGGGTAACATTTTGCGTTTGATCGGTAAAATATTGGAAGAAGCAACAAATTGTTCCAACCGTCAGTCAAATGGGAGACAATATTGCAGATTTCCCTCCCCCATTCCCCCTCCACCCACGAGAAAATACTGAAAATCAATACAAAAAATATGAGAAGGTGAGAGTGATGTGGAAATTCAATAACAGTGGCTCCCAACGAGTTGGTTGAACGACTGCTACAAAATTCAATTACCACCATCGACATTGGGACCATTAATTTTATGGTGGAACACAACCCTTTGATTGCGAGTCGTTTCCTTTTCTGCGATAGGCCATTGGGAGGAATGATGAAAGGAAAAAAAAAAGATAGATGTTTGGTGAGAAGGAAAACAAGAAGAAATCAGACGCATTTACCAAATGTTTCAGCGGGAGAGTGATGACAAGAAAAATCAATAAGAGACCACAATGAAGGAAATGTTTACCCCATTTACTTCATTCATTATTATATAGATGAGTGAAGAGATACCCGAAATGTTATTATTTATTGTGTGTATTGGAAAGTTGTTGCGAAATAACACCCCCAAAGTGGAGAGGTTCTCGAGATGGTGGAGCCAAAAAGGAAGGAAACGTGGATGGAAAAAGTAGCTATCTGTATGGAGGTGTCAGTCGACTAAAAGGTATGGCTATACTACATAAAACTGATCCCATGTGGAAAAATTAGGGAGTTTAACGTACATACATATATTAGGTAATTAATGCATCTCTAAGAATGTAAAAGAAAATTTTTAATATTAGGTGTGGAACTCTGACTTTAAAAATGCCTAAAAAAATTTTTAGTTTAGAACCAATATTCTTTAAATTTTTCACAAAAAGTTCAAAGACTTTTCTTTTAATCGAATCTATTCGAATTATATGGAAATAAAAACTTTTATGTTAACACCGGGTGGAAAGCTCAGAAAAAAATAGGAAAAGAAAAAAGAGAATTTTCATAAAATAAAAGAAATAAAATAAGGACTACAACGATCCTAATTTCGTAAATTTAAAATGAATGGAGATTAAGGTAACCGCCAGGACTGGCTCTCACCTCTCCCCAGGCCTAAGCACGAAATACTTCACGTCAAGTCCATTTAGTGATGAGAACCTTGGTCTCCATGGATTCTTCAACAAAACAAAATATTTTGTTTGGTATTAAAAAGGTAGAAATTTCTAGCCTTTGTGAAATACAATGGTGCAAACACATACTACAGTGAGGTATAAGCACCCCTCCTGGGTTTTGCCCCTTTTTACAAAAGCAGTCCCAACACAAAATTGAGCAGTTGCACCCTCACAATCAGTTGAGGTTGAAACCCCGTATTGTAGTGGTCATAGTGCCTCCTCCTGAGCGTTGCATTTTGGGCAAAAGGAGTGTCCTGGCACAGATAACGATATTAGAAATTTAACCACACAAGGCAATATCTCATCAGGGTGTGTTGTGCTATATACGTACATAATTGTGTCTATCTGGAAGTTGTAGTAGGCCATTGGCAAGTGAAAGGAATTTCATTACAACTCCACCTCACTCAACGACTTCCGACATATCCTAATTCCTGTGGGACATCCCCCCAAGTACATCAGACAAGGCTCTCCACGTCCAGGGGACTCTTTGGAAAGAAAAATGCACTCCCAAATGGAATACAAAGTACATGGGAATAAATTTGAGAGGCTCCAAGCAAAAATACGAAAGAGGTTGGTACCCAACATACATACATTTTATATGTAGTAAAATTTTGTATTCCACATCCATACTTATCAAGGGCACCATGAAATAAATATTTTTGGTATACAGATTTGGAATGAGGAGGGGCCATTTGGGGGGTGAGCTAAAATTAAAAATTCATTGAAAAAAAGCATAAAAAGAATTTCAATCATCCAAATATTTATTCTCTCTTTGAGTGCCCTTCCTCATTCACAATACTCACACTTGGAGATATATTCCCTAATAAAGAATTTCCATGTAAATGTCTCTTCGCAGTGAAATGGAGCGTCAGGAATTGGAATGTAGATTTCAGAACCTGATGAGGAGTTCCAATGAATGGTGAATACATTTTTCTTTCATTTCTATTCTCTGCAATTTTCACAGTCTCACAAAACACCCTTCTTTGTGCACCCTTCACACAGCTCTTCGAACTTCCATCGTCCCACGGGAAACTGCTTTTCTTCTTCTCAGGCTTCCTCCTTTCACCCAAGGACTCGCACTTCTTCGTGTGCCCTTCCTTGCAAGTTGAGAAGAACATAATTGCTCTCATATCATAATTCAATCTATATATCGGTTCTGAGAACAGTTCCTTTTTAGCGTCAATATTGAAATTTATGTATTTTCGTTTGTTACTTTTCCGCCCCTTTTCCATTGTTATATATGTCCCCGATCCCTCGACCCATTTTCCCTTCCATGGCAGATGGTGCGGGAAAAAATGCGTGTTTCTGTCCCCCCGCACACAGACGTTATACTACAATTTCCTCAATAGTCACCCCCCTCGTACACAATAAACAACCCTCACAAAATGTAAGATTTGCTAAATATCAATTTAATGGTATATATAATATGACCTGCTTCAGTAAGTTCAATTGGAGCATACAATAATATATATGTATGTATGTATGTACCTACCCCAAGAATTGTTTCTTTGTTCAAAAAGCAAACCGAGATTATAATGCAATGTGTGACTTCTCTGTTGCATAGAGTGGATTTAAGAGGATCACAAATTTCAGCTAAGTAAAGTCCAAAAGTTGAGAAAATTTCCCGAGCTCTATTCTCTCTCTCACTCTCTATATCTCGGGAAATTCAGTATAAGGAAAAATAACTTCAGCTTTCCTTTTAAACTTACAAAGTCCCAGCGGCATCCATTCATTTCTGTTTAATTAAACTGATGGAAATGACTAAAAAAAGATAATGAGTTTTAGCACCTCCCTTGTCCTTCATTTTGGATATATAATTAAAGAATAAGATGAATAAATAGCGGTAATGATTTCATATAAGTATAATACAAATAAATTCTTAGAATAAGTCAATCGGTTAAATTAGATTAATTTTTCAATTAATAATAAAATCGAATTTCTATAGCGACTAAATCATATTTTTGTTTGTAATATCACACGGATAGAACTTATATAAGATTTTTTGAACTGTAGCCTCAACTATTTGGCAACTAGCCACAAAATGAAATTAAATTTAGTTTGTTTAGTATTTATGTTATTGTTGACCATCCCCATCCTGTAGCCCATTATTATTACGCATAGATAAGTAAATTTGCAAGCAAATGATCTGAAACAGCAACTTTGTCTTTTATATCTAGGTAAAACCAACACAAACCATTATATACTAAGCATACATAGGTAATAATGCTGCTGGAGTATGTGAACTTTAAACAATATTTTTCCCATTAAATGTAATGAGGTCTTTACGTACCTACATATTTTCAATCTATTTTAAATTAATTGTCTCTTTTTCAATTTCAATTATTTTACTTCTGTTTGTTTTTCCATAGTTCCTCAAAGTTTTCCACAATTGTACGTTTGTTTACTTTTCAACCCTCTCATGGAAAATATAAAAAAAAGAAAACCCAGATCTCCGTAAATGAGTGATAATACCACCTGTATTATTTTTGTTTAATTTATTGTGCTCTTTGAATCATCAAACAAACAATTTTTCTACTCGTTATGTAATAAAAAAAAAACTCAAAAGTTTTATTAATTAATTTTTTGGTTTAAAATTTTATGTCATAAATTATTTTGGTAAATTTCTATCGTGTTTAAACATCTATTAAAACAACAGTAAAGAAAATAATTAATTTTCCAATAAATTAGTTTTGAATAAATTTATGCTAAAAGTTTTATGTTTGAAAATTCGCTGAAATAGCATAAAACTAAATTATAAATTCACTTTACTATCTCAAAAATCTAATAGTGCATAATCGTCTGCATTATGTAATATTAAAATAAATTGTAAAAAGAAAATATTGATATAAAGAGGAGCCCTAAATAAGCCTTTGTATAGCCCAGGTCGTGCAGCAAAATTTCCACGAAATTTCCTAAATTAATATACTATTTGTCTGTAATATGCCATCATTAATCACGTAATCATGCAATGTAACTCACCCCACAACCACCCTCTGCAGCACATTTTTCCCCCTAAATATTTCTGTGCACATCACATGAACACCTTTAGGGAATGGAGGGAATACAATACCCTCCTTGTTTGAGTCCCCTAATCTATAACAATCACCTACTTATGCACCCCTCATCCGTGACTTTATTTTCACTCTCTCCTTTAGCGAAAAATCATCACTAAAGCTACTACGCGAGGAGTACAAGAAATTCATGGACGAGGACAGGCAACGTGTGGAACGAAATGAAAATCTACTGCAAACCTTGGATCGTATTGATTTTCAGGCAGCAGCACTGGCCGCCAAAACGGAACGTTTAAAGTTGCTTAAGGTGAGAAAATGTTGGAGAAATGTTTGCTTGGATAATTTATTGAGTTTTTTTTGGGTTGAGCGCTGCGGGTATATGGGTTCTTATGCTATGTGATCCCACCAGTGAGACATTCCTGCGGAGGAATATCACATGAAAAAATCAAATATTCAAAAGTTTTCCCATTATCTGGCTGAAAATGGAGTTCATGGAATATTTTTTTTTGAACTTTCTTGTGTAGACACAGTATAAGAGTCTTCTGATGAAAAACTGGGCTGGGGACGGTGGTAGCCGAATAGTTTCACATAGATCAAATATATCGAGTCCGCAGGAGTATCATGGCATTAGGTATGCCAGAACATCGCCCATTTATCAGAATCACGGGCCAAATTATTGGTCTGATGGTGAGATGGGAGGAAGTATGAAGAATGCACCACAGATTCGAGATATGGAAATTCAAACGTCTCTCACGATGCTCGATGTCCCACATAGCGTGGTAACTTCTTTTAGCACCCTGGCATCCGCGAGAGCCACTAGGGACCCATTGTCCCCTCAGGAGAACCATCAAGATGCCAAGTGCGCGGGAAGTTTGGCAAATCAAATGGAAAGCCCAGAATGTGGCGCGAAAGAAATTCCACCATCTGTCTCACCTGAATGGAATAAAATGCTTCCCAATCCCGTGGTAACTTCTACAATTACAACTTCTCAATCTGATTACCACGCAAGCTCCCCATCCAAGTGGGAGGAAATTCATGAGGTGGAGATGAAAGAGACAAAGGAGAATGAGGAATTAGGAGCAAGTGAGAATACATCAAAGTTATCATTTGCTCAGCCTGAAGACCCACCATGCGAACCATCATTCTACCTTCGCGAGATGCCTGAGGTGGTGGCACATGCTCCTACGGCTGAGGCAGAAGAAGTGGATGATGGAAAAATCGAAGAGCATAACACACCTGAGTACAATGAGACAGCCGAAGAAGTGGTACAGGAGGAGAAAATTGATAGTGGACAGAACGAGATGGGGGAACAATTGGGTAATTTATCAACAGCGGCGACACCAAAGCCACGGACCTCATTTCTGAGACATGCTCTACTGAAGAATACAAAACACGAATTGATAGGACGGGGCCGGAGCGGAGGTGACAAGGGTACGCAGAAGGTCGTTAAGAGGGTGGAATTCTGTCTGGATCAGAATGAATCACACGAAGACACCAAGAGTCAATGGAATTTGGATGAGATTGGGGAAACAACCTCATCCCCATACTACAAAGCAAATGCGGAAGAAACCCAAGTGGAACCACTCGCGGAGGAAAGGTCTTTGATGTCACCCCATTACTCACAGTATGTGGAACCCTATGAGCCTACACAGGGAGAGGAATTAAATCAATTCGATGATGAATACGAACGCGATGAACTCGAGAGTGAGACGCAGGAGGAGCCATCCTACGCAGACACACAAAACATTCATGAAGAACCAATTGAGACGGGTGACATTCCACAGCATCAAGTGGAATACACTCCAGCAGTAGAGGAATCAACAATCAATCTGCAAAGTAGTAATTACCAATATCCGGAAACGGGAGAGGTGGTGGAACCCTATTATGCTGGAAATGAGGACAATGTGCAAACAGTTGTTGATGAGAATGTTTATGCTTCAGGTGAGAAATTAACATTTTCTATAACATTTTGTGTGTGTCTACCGCTGTCTTAGCGTTAGGTATCAATCTGTATGACAAAACAGTGAAAAAAAAAAACATTTTAATTGGCTCAACATGGCAAGATGTTGTAATTTCTCAAAATGACTTCCAAAATTATTATTAAGATGTTATACAATTATCTCATTTGAGAAATCCCGAAACCACTAAAAGCAATAATTTCCTTAGCACCATGTATCGTACACACATTCCCTATGTATACAATATTAAACGTCCCATTTAATGTATGTACTATTGCCGCACATTGTGGCACAACAATGTACATTTATGTAGTATTTCCTTGTTGAAAGAAAATTTTGCATAAACCAAAACCAAACAATTAAAGCAATTGTGGTTGAAATTTAGCATTTTCCCCACGTAGGAATATGTTTAAATTTCCGGTAATCCTCCAACTATTGTGTGCCTTTTCAGAAGCCCCATTTGCAGTCCACAGCAGCTATGTGCAAGACAACAGTGAATTGCCCCAGTCCGAGGTATCGTCAACACCATCGGTGCATTTGTTGACTCAAGACCCCACTACTGCTGTGGAGCAACCAGAATCACCCTATCAACAATTCATTAGCCCTGATGCCAATGTACAGCAAGACACGTACCAAAATAGTGGATTCACAGCATCGAGTGAATATTTGGAAGCTCCTCAGCAGCAGACGCCCCAAGATTTTGGGGCTAATGAAGTTTACACGGGAAGTGAGTATCAACAGTACGATGGCAGTGCAATCAATCAAGTTGGGGAGTATGATGGGTACGACACAACGAGTGCACCATCACAGCCGGAGGATTATAATCTCAATCAGGGGGTGATGGGTTATGAGCAAAATTATGCCAACTATGGCAGTCAGGACGTTCAATATGCCTCCGGTGGAACAATAGAGGGCTACGAGCAGGGCTATTCAGATGCAAATTACGCCGAAGGTGCAGGAAGCTACATTGGCACTGATGAGGTGCGTGAGTATGAGCAGGGACCCGATGGGGTGTACATGAGTGGTGGTGAAGTAGCACCGTCGGATCAAGTGGTGGCATCACAGGCAATGTATGCAAACTTCCAGCAGGAAGATCAATATAGCAATCAACAGGAAGTTCAGGGGGACTATTATAACTTGACTGAGGAACCCACAGTAGCGTCCAATGTATTAGATCCCAATGCTACTCTGCAAACCCTCCCAGTGGAGAATGCAAATCAAGATGCCCCATCTCCTCAGACAACATACTCCGATGATTCATCCAATTATATTACCCAAGAACCACCTATTGCTGAGCAAACCCTCCAAACGGAGAAACCCAAAACCACAAAGAGCACAAACTTCCTGGACAGTAGTAGTAGTGAATCCGAAAGACGTCCCGGGCAAAAAGTAAAGTTTGCCGATGAAGAGAAGCATTTCCCGGCCAATGATGAGAGTGACTTTGACTTCTCATCCCAGAGGGATGATAAATAAATAAGAAAATATACATAACATACCTATATAGACAATTGAACACAAATTATTCCCATTCCCCAAAATGGACGGCACTGATGTATAGGTGAAGAGAAACTTGCAAAGCTCACGCTTTACCCAATTGCAAATTGCATTTCAGCATCCCAAGCTTTGACTTTGTTGCTGAAGAGTATTTCCTTTTCTTTGACAATAAATGGCAATTGATACGGAGTAAAATCTTCTTTTGATTCAAGACAATGAGGTATTTTCTCTTAGGGAATTCTATAGAATTCCTTTAGGGGGAGAACCATGGAGACGAGACAGAAGATATTCCCCAAAACGGTTAATTAGAGAAAACATCAAGAATGCAGAACAATAGAGAAATGCAAAGCTGATCAACTATATATGTAGGTAGCTACTGAAGAAAGAAAATGTAAGAAAAGAATCCTTTTTTTGTTTTAGGTAAGTGGATTGTCTAGCTATTTTAAGAGAATATTTTAAACAAAAAAATTCAATGAATGAAGAAATAGCAATTTATTTAAAAGGAAATTCGATTTATTCTCAGAAGGAATTTAATTAAATTAATACACGGTTACAAATAGTTTGAAAAAATTGCTTATTTCTTTTTAAGATTAAAATCCCATTTAGAGTAAATCATTAAAACGGATCAAATTATATCTTTTAAACTTGAAATGATAAATTTAATCAAAATAAATTAAATAATCTAAATTGAATCTAAGTTAAATTAGACAAATTATGGCTTGAAGGTGACTGAGGAAAAAATAACAAACACCAGAATCAATCCCATTTTAATACATCAGACTCTCAGTTCTTTGAATGGAGGAAAAATTTCTAGGAATTCTTCAAGAAGAAAACCCTTCTCTTGTTTAAAATAAAACCATATTTGAACGATTTGAACTAAAAATTTCCCCATAAATCTCATTCATGAAACCACAAATTAAATATAAATCCCATCAACCTAATAAATACTAAATAAATTCAGAAAGACCCTCTAAAAACCATGTTAACCACCAGCTGGTACCACCCTACGTACACATTATATACATACTAATATAATATATGTGTGGGTGTTAATTAAATCTCCTATATGATTTGGAAATATTTTCCATTATAGCGTAAATTTGCCATGATTTCGTAAATTAAATCACTGACTGTCTGTCAATACATTAAATTTAATGAAAGGGTTGAAAATTTAATAGAAACTCCAAAAAGGGGACTTTGTAATTGCCAATCAATCTAAGCTATAAAATCTTTGATGAAGCCCCACATCAGCACAAGGGGATGGCTGATTAAGAAAATGGATTTTCCGCAGTAGGGATTTTTACTTTTATCTTACCCCGCACCGAGTAATTCACCTTCCCCAATATTGAATTGAAAGTTGCAAAGAGGTGAAGACAAAGTTTTCATGAAAGCTCCACCTTGATCCGCATCAGTGCTTGTTCTCTTCCGCTGAGGCTTTAAAATGAATTAACTATTGATGGCAAAAGCACGAAGAATTGGGGAAGAATTGGTTGGGATTTGTTGGGGTGTGCCATCAACTCTTTTCCCGTCAATATTGACTTACATTGGAGCTTCAAATGGGAAGATGATTGAATAATCCACCTCCGGCAAAACCCCAATCCCTTTTATTAGGAAGTCGCATTTTCACAAAATCAACAAATGCAATTCCATTAGCGCACAAGTTTTATATGCTCGCTCGTCTGGAAGTGTCGCTTACCCCAAAATCACGCTCTAGAATGCCTCATAGCACGAAATGTTATTTAAAAGTTCAATTATTGTCTTTTTTCTCCCTCATTTTAGCTATGTAGATAAGTAGTTTTATCGTGCAGAAAGCTTTTTCCACTGCTTTTTTTATTAGTTTGAATTTCAAAGGGAAATATATTTGCTCGTGCTGGAATGTTGCGAATTCCGCTGATGCATTCATTTTTTTTACATCTTTGCTAATATTCTGGTAAATAGTTATGGTTTATCCATCCTATATTTGTTGGTAAATGTAATGTAGATACGATAGATACATACAAATATAACCAACAATGAATGGGAATATTGGAATTTATTATTCTTTTTGTATATCTGGGGAAAATTCATTAAACAATGCTAGAAATGAATATAAATAGCTGCCATTTGTCAATATTATTAATAAAAATAGTTTTTTTTATATGTGGGTATGAGGCTACCCCTCACCCTCAATTTTCTCTCCTCTTATAAATAAATTAAGATACAGCAATATGTTTAATTAAATCAATTTTAGCTGTGTTTCTTTCAGACACAGCTTTTGTGTACCGAGCAAAATCGAAAGTCGTCAGATCGGGCTCAAACTTGGGATGAGCACGAATTAGGGTCCCCACATTCCAAAAAACGTATGCGCCAAAAAAAAATTTTTTCCGGCCGTCCGTCCGTCCGTCCGTCCGTCCGTCCGGCCGGCCGGAACCTAACGCTAAATTGCAAGAGAACGGTGATAGATAGAGACTTGCGGTAAACGGCAAAGTTTAAATATCGACCGGAAGACATCCGATTATGAGGTCAAATCCACCCCCCCTCCCCTCCGTCCGCCATTTTGAATAACCACAAAATTTTGTTTTCGCTATATCTCAGCCGCTATTATAGCTAGAGGGCTGAAATTTTGATATGTTGTAGGGGCCATCAATACCTTTCCAACGATACCTCATTTTCGAAAATCGGTCAAGCCGTTTAGTCAATATGGCCGCCACAATTTTTCATCGAAAATCGACCATAACTCGAAAACGGCTTGACCGATTTTGATCAACCCGGGGTCAAATGAAAGATCTCAACAAACCCTACAACTCTCTAGAACATCCGAAGTTTCAAAAGTGACCGCTAGGGGGCCAAAAATCAAAAACAAAATTTTCGATGAGTTTTCGATGAATATCTCGAAAACGACGACATAAATTTTTTTCATTTTTTGATATGTTATAGCTGACCATATTATCTAGCTCCATGCCAAAAATGAAGAAAATCTATGGATCCGTTCTCGAGATATAGCCTTCCAAAGTTGGCATGTCATATCTCGGGTTCTACAAGTCCGATCTTGATCAACTCAAGCGCAAATGAAAGGTTTCGAGAAACCCTACAAATGTCTAGAACATTGCAACTTCGAGAAATGACCGCAAGAGGCGCTACAATCAAAAACAAAGTTTTCGAAAATTTCGAACTCGAATTTTTCGAAAATGGCGACATAAATTTTTTTCATTTTTCGATATGTTATAGCTGACTTCAAGACCTTTCAAATAAAAAAAAAATTATGAAAATCTATGGATCCGTTCTCGAGATATGGCCTTCTAAAGATTTCTTAGGGTATGACTTTTCTACTTTTCCCGACTTTGCACGTATTTAAACTGATTCGCGTTCTAGTTTGCTCTCACAAAATTGGTACACTGAAAGAAACACAGCTCCCGTAAGCTTGGTCAGCTTACCAGTACATTTCTCAATGAAATATTCTAAACTTTCAACTCACGAGTTTTCAAGCAAAGACCCACACTCTATACGAGAGCTTTTCCTTCTTCTACATACTGTGCGAAAATCTATTTTTCATGATCATTTTCAAGATCTCTTCTTGATTCATACTTTGCGCACACAGCAATTTGTTTATTTCTTCCGCTAAAAGCCACCACCACGGTGTGGTCTGTGAGATGAATTGAAAATGAAGAAGATGAGAGGAAAACTTCTGGCAAATGAATGGCAGGAAGGAAAAATCTGTGTGTTCTACTTGTACGGGGGAGCTTTTAAATGGGAAACATGCTTTCCCTCTCTCAAAATTGATCACAAAAATAGATCTCAATTTTCACATGAGAGCAAAATCTCGGTTCTCAGCATCAGTTGAACGTCAAGTGAGGAGGTTATAAGACGGGTTTTCAGCTTCCTCGAGGTACGGAGGAATTTCCCACAAATACATATCCAATTGTCAGACTTTTCTTATACCGAATTCTTCTTTCTATCAATTCACGCGCAACAGGGATTTCTTTACCACAAATCTCCTCCTCAATCTTTAAGGAATATTAAGTGTTGTGCTTTTGCTTTCCTTAAAAAGGATTTTTCAAAATTGTGGTGACTAAAAATTTTTCCACTGAAAATTTCTACTAAATGGTGAAAGTGTGCGCGAGAGAGGAAAAGTCGTAAAATATATAGCGTCACACAGACACGAAATTTGTGCT
This sequence comes from Lutzomyia longipalpis, assembly GCF_024334085.1. Taxonomy (NCBI): domain Eukaryota; kingdom Metazoa; phylum Arthropoda; class Insecta; order Diptera; family Psychodidae; genus Lutzomyia; species Lutzomyia longipalpis. The sequence continues at coordinate 43,584,940 of NC_074707.1, read as the reverse complement.
TTTAGTGCAGTTCCTTATGTGTTGTAATTTATATTTAAACTCGATGTGCCTGGTCCGTCCAAGTGGATCCGTCCGGACGCCACTCTGACTTGCTCCACATTTGTGACGCCTATCTAAATGAAGTGCATATCAACGACGCGCGGAAGCACCCGTGTGGTACACAACACACATGGTATAAATTCCTCAAAGGGCGGCAAAACTGCCCATGAATTGCGCGCTTAAATCGTCAGTAAATTTTTACCTCCAACACATCCGAACATAGCACACGCGAGAAGCTTTCATCCACCATTGTGTCTTATTCTGGCTATTTTTGCTGTTGATGTGAGAATTTCAATTAAAATTTGCGGTCAGAAAACACAAAACTCTGGGAGTGTGAGAAACATTTGTATTGCTTGGCATTTGGCCGCGAAAGACAAGGAGCCGGTACACGGGGGAGGAGACAATTAAAGCTCTCTCTCTCTCTCTGCAAAATTCTGCGTCTCCCGTTGATGTGGAATTTTGAGAATTCGGTCACACATCGTGAGGAGGATGCACCACATCCAATTGCAACAGTCTTGATGAGCTGAAAGAGGGTTACAAACGACATGAATGCAAATCGCAAGAATATCGGACACATCCACCGAATCCGGGAGTTTGAACTCGAAAAGGTAATTTTGCCCTGATTTTTGTTTTTCTTCCTCTGAAACTTTAAAAGTTTTTAAAGAAAAAAGTATGTTAATGCGCGCTTTTTGCGAAGAATTTAAAATAGTTTATGGAAACTTTAGAATTAGGGTAATATTAGAAATTTTAATCACATCGAAATTAGAACTACTATTGTTTTAAAATCTATTAAAAATCTATTTGTTCTGACCTTAAATTTTTCTTCAAACTTTGCATCATTTTGATGAAAAATTCAATTTTTCATTCTTACTCGAAATCTTACACATTACCTATTTTTTATAATAAAAATTTGAATAAAAAAGATCTATAAGATTTTATTATTTATTTATTTATTTTTCTAATAATGGCTAAAAAATTCTAACATAACTTATCGTAGGTTAATCCCTAAATTTTTACTTTAAAAATCCACCCACGAAAATTGATGGGGACGCCTATAGTGGACAGGAAGTTCAGTGAAGACAATAACTTTACAGCTAACAGTGGAGGCGCCAAGTTATGCGCCTCGCTTTTGTAAATTGCTTTAGGAGTAATTTACAAAGAGGGTGTTATAATAAATATTGTTTTGGCAAAATGCAACAATGCTGTTTGCATGTAAACTTGCCAGAATATATCTCTTCACTTAACAACTAATTTAACCTCACGTAATACCTATACTTTTACGACAAAATGTTTCTTCACATAAAATAGCAATTAAAATGATTTTAATTACAAACGCATTGATTGATTGAAATTCCTCTTTTTAATTATTCTCGATGAACTATAAAATTTGACTTCATGAAATTTGATTTACAAAATTCCCAGAATATCATCAAATTGCATTTATATGAGTTTTAAGCGTTCTATGAAACTATTCATAAAGTCTATTAGAGACTCTCATGTAAATTGCAATTAATACTTCATGCAATTTTCCCAAGTGTCCCACTTAGTCACGTATTCTTAATTATTTACTTCATTGTGTTTTGGGCAACATGTCTTGAGAACTCCTTAAAGAGCTGGTCTAAAAATTAAATTTTTTAGGTCCTGAAGAACATTTCAATCTAACAGGACGATTTGAATTAATATGTTTAATAAATTTTGATAAGAAATTCAAATTATCAATTGTTTGCCGACTTTTCTTTACAATCTGTTAAGGAAGCTTGCACAAAAAGTACCTACTTTCATCCCTTTAAAATTCAATGTAGTTTTGTAAATTGCAATTTACTGGAAATTATTTTGTATTTATGAGAGAATGAGCAATTTAAATTTCACGAATTACCTGTAAACTTCATTTCCGCCAATAAAAATTGCAAATTTAACAATTGCAATGTACGGGGGGTAATTGAAAATAAATTGGAAACCTCATCTCAATTTTATCTTACCAGTATCAATCGACATTGTTTCCAACTATAGCATCTGGCAGTGTGCCAGGGAGAGAGATTTCGTCGTGGGTCTCTCTCGCCATGCCCATACTACGTCCCTAGCCGCTGATTCACTTCTTGCTAATGACCGGCTTTATATTTGAAAGGTGTGCCTTGCGGATGAATTTGACATCTTGCAAATCGTCGGAGAGGGATGGTTCGGCAAGATCCTGCTGGTGGAACACAAAGCCAGCGACACGGAAATGGTTCTGAAGGCACTGCCAAAGCCCTATGTCAGTCTCCGGGATTTCTATCGTGAATTCCACTATGGACTGCACCTTGGGGCGCACAAGAATATCGTCACGACCTACGATGTGGCATTCGAGACGGCTGGTTTCTACGTCTTCACGCAGGAATACGCCCCACTGGGGGATCTCACGTCCAATGTGTCCGACACGGGTATTGGGGAGATTCACTCCAAGAAGGTTGCCAAGCAAATTGCCTCAGCACTCGACTACATGCACTCCAGGTGAGTCTATATAGCAGTGTGATGAATGAACACTGCCTGTGGCATTCATGGCAGGTTATCAGCAATTTCAAAGCTCATTACATTAACTGTGTGGTGCAGCCAAACGACCGCCAAACTAATGCCAAAATTAAATTGCATTCTGATACATTTTGACGTCAAACTAGCGAAAATGAAAAAAAAATAGAATTGATGATTTCATGATTTCTGAATAAATGTTATGGAAATCATGTTATAATGTCCAAATCATAAATATATTTTAATCACAAAATTATTCATAAATACCATTTCAAATATTCATTCTAATTAATACGGGCAGCATAATATTAAATTTATCATACGGCTAGAAATTTGAATATAAATTAACTAAATATAATGAGTAAAATATTTGTTAGAAAATCAGACTATGTTTAATAATAATTCTTGCTTCCGGATATAAATCATTCAATATTGCAAAAAGCATTATATTGTTATTGATTGATTGAGTTGATTGTAGCGGTTCAATCACGTCTTTTTATATAAATGTTTTTATTTTAAATAGAGATACTAGGGGGCTTTTTAGTCATTTTAATGAGCTTGAAAAAAATTTAAATAAAATATTATAATTTTTTTTTAATTAAAAAGGATTTTTTAGAATCTGCAAAACAATAAATCTAAAAATTGATTCGTCACTTTCGTGGAATTTTTCTACCCCCAATTTTTGCCACAAATTAATTTTTACTGACCTTTTAAATTAATTAAAAAAGAAATTTAAAAATGAATATTTCATTGAGACATAATAATGAGTTTGAAGAATAATTTGAAGAAACCTCGTAAAGATGTACAAACTTTCCCTGGCCTCCCCTAAACACCATTACGCACTTTTTAACAGATATTTATTGATATTTCAAAAAAAAAAGAGACAAATTGGTTATAATTAAATGGCACCAAATAAAAGAATGTACTTTTCCAAATATAAAAGCAATTTAATTAATAAAGTTGTTTGAAAATTGAACAAAAGGTAATACACAAATATTAAACTTTATTGAATGGATTGAATGCACGTACGATCGAAATCACAGAGAAATAATTAATATGAATATTTTTGAAATTTGTTTGTGGTTTCACCGAATGCATGCTGAATGTTCTTCTCTCTTGCCGTTCTCTCTTGCACACCCCGAGTGGATGCCATCCTATACATAAATATCTAATGTATGTGATATATTCAGAGTAAGATACTACATCCTCTGAGGATTTTACTGCATTACGGCACAAGCTTATGATGATTTGCAAAGAGCATCCTGATGCATTTGGTGTCTCCATATTTGTTGGAAATTTGCTAAACTATTGAATAAGGAATAACACACCTCAAATAGCCCAAATAGCCACACTTTGGACACTATGTATACGATTTTCACAGAGGTAGGAAATTCGGGGGAAAAACTTCTCTCGCACAAACTAGAGCAAATAGTTTTAGATTATTTAAAACGAACAAACATAAATTATATTTTTCATTCTGTAAACATTCCTAAGTAGCGTGTTTTTTATCTCAATTCTCATTTCATGCTACCTCTATACGTATCGGAGCTTTAGTTCTGCAAATGTTGTTTACAGAAAAAGGAATAGAGCATAATTATTAACATTTTATCTGTTTTACTGAATCCTCTCTAAACATTTATTAAATGGGGGCATGTGTTGGAAATGAATGTTTTCATAGGAAATACAACTTCAAAGGCTTTAAAATTTAAAATAAAAAAAAAGCTTCATAATTATGATATTTATTTGTTGGATAATTGAGAGCTCTGATAGTGTTTTGTATAGTGAGCTTTTAATTAATAGGCAAAACATTAATTAATGTTTGCTAGATAAGATCAAATTACGAATCATATCATAAAAAAAATCTTTTTTCATTCGTGTCCTTTTGATCCTTTTGATTCTATTCAAAGGAAAATTTATTTTGCTCAGAAAATGAAAAAAAATGTGGAAAATCTTTAAATAAATTTTTTTGAATTTCTTCCAATCATTCAAAAGAAAAAGAAATTATTTTCCGAATATTAAATATAGATCAAAAACAATGTTAAGAGTTACTAATTATGGGCTCTATCTGATAATAACATTTACCCTCATTTAATCCCAACTTTAAACTCCTCCTAATCCAACACATGAATTAATTAAAGCCACCTATCAATGTCGCGCGATATGGAAAATTAATTCCTCTAATCCAGAGACAATGGAGTGATTTTGTACCTACCAAAACCATTTATGTTAAACTGCATAACAATTATATGAATTATTATTATTTTCAGAGACATTGTCCATCGGGACGTGAAGCTGGACAATGTGCTTGTCTTCAGATCGGACTTTTCGCGCGTAAAACTTTGCGACTTTGGTGAATCCCGCAGATTCCATGCGAGTGTTCAGCGACGCAACGAATGGCTAGCATACAGTCCACCAGAAGTCCTGGCCATACGCACTGATGATTCTTACAAGTAAATGAGTATTTACCCCTTATTTTTCCCCTTGAATACACAAGACGTAGTCTTATCGAAAGATTTCGCCCCATTGCAGGACGGATCCGTCGCACGATGTTTGGCAATTTGGCATTGTTGTCTTTGTTTGCCTCACGGGATGCCTTCCGTGGCAGAAAGCCGCCCAAGATGACCCCCGCTACGTGCGCTACTTTGCATGGCACACATCCAATTTGGCATTTCCCATTAAAAGACAGCCGAAGCTCTTTAAACTCGTGTCGGCGCGCGCTAGCAAGATGTTCCGCAAATTCCTGGAGCCACGCCAGGAGAGGCGACCAAAGAGTCTCAGTGAACTCACCAAGTACCTCGATGATCGATGGCTTGCCAAAGGGGCTGAGAAGGAAATTTCATGTAGGTCAAATTTCTTGCATTCAATGTCCTTCAACTTCCTCCTGATTTTTAATAAATTTAATGCAAATCCCTGACATTTTCTCTTTAGCAAATGAACCGGATGAGCTCTGCCCGTCAATGTACTCCTTCCACAGCAGCCCTGAAGAGAAGAATAAACTCCTTTACGCCCTGGCGGAAGCAGGGATCGAAACAACGGTTGATCGTGTTGCGAAGAAAGCTCGCATACGTGATTGGATTCAATCATCCGTAATTACAGAGGAGGACGAAGAGGATGATTCTGGAACTAATACACCTTCATCCACAATGTCCAGAACACCCGTAGCTGGACATGTGTCTTCCGTGCAGGCTGAGGAGCAGCGTGAGCAGAAGTACCATACAACAATTAAGGACTCCTCGAGAAAGCACATGGATCCCCGCACAGGAGCTGTTCACAGTGGTCCAAGTGAAATGGGCGTCAACAACCAAGAATCTCCTGCTGTGGCTAACCCAAACAACGCCGCTGAATCTCGTGTGAATGGAAATCATGCAGAAGTTGACAGGAGGATGTCTGTAGCATCAACAGGATCCACAATGCAGCAGACAATGGTTAATGCACGCTTGGAATTCCCCATGAAGGGTCCAAATAGCAACATCAAGACCTTCAATGAGACACAAAACTACTCCTCACGCTCAATAATCAATAATGATCGTGGTGTGATCTCCAAGGGGATCATGTCAACTATACGTTCAATTGCTCATGTAACTGTACCCGAACTTGCCAACTCTATGACTGGAAGAAATGCAGATAGAGGTGAAAAGGTTGCCCAACAGCAGCCACGTACCCCACCTGTTGCTGTTAAACGATCCTCTCAGCGATCTTCTGATTCCGGAGGATCACTCATGATGAATAATTCATCATCAAGCAAAGATCACAGCCCATTTGATTCAGATGACATTGAGAGCTCACGCGGATCAACGGGATTTGTGAATCTCGTGGGACCTTCAGCAGCAGGAGTTGTGACCTCAATGAAGGATACCCCGTACGATCGTATTGTGTCCAAGACAAAAAAGAAATGACCTGAACTCAGAACTTCAGGTATCTTTCACACATTAATTTATCAATAAGCATAAGAAGATATTAATAAAGGATGTTCCAATGAAATATTAATGTTTTATTAAGGATTCTTTAGTCTTTTAGTCCTTTTTTGACAGATAAGAACTCAAAAAAGTCCTCAAATAAATAATCAAAATTTCATTTAGGGATATTATTGGTTCTTTATTACTCACATCACACATTAAAGCTGCTCAGGATCTCTCTCGCATTCTTGATCATTCTCAATGTTGCGCTTTTCTCTCGCTGGTGGGGAATTAACCCCCAAGAGGTCCCTTCGAATGGTGTCGATATTTTCCTTCGATAGAGGTTCTTGCTGCTCATTCACTTTATTTTCCTCATTTGGCAGTCCCTCTTTCTTCTGTTCGTTGTTAGGCGCATCCATGGGAACCTGTGTGGCTCTATCAAGCTCCACTGGTTGCTCCTTCACAGGCGCCTCCACTGCAACAGGCTTCTCAGGCACTTTTGCAGGCACCTCCGCGGGTACCTCAGCACTCCTATTCTTTGGCATTATTGATTCTCTGAGCACATTCTCGTGTTTCTGAGATGCATTCGGTAGGAGGGCAATGGGAATGGGGTTTGGGAAACGATTTGTGATATTTTGGATAAGTTTCTCCCGAGACACCTCATCCGGATGCGCCACCTTAGCTGGTTCTTCAATTTTAACCTCACGCACCGGTTCTGCATTCTGCGCAGGTGGCTCGGGTCTGTGATCATCGATTTTGGGACTAGAATCGTGTGATTTAGCAGGTTCATCCTTTGGTGGGTGATTTTCTTCCCTGGAATTTTTCTCACCCTCAAACTTTCCAGCAATTTGCTCGAGTTTCTCCATCATTTCTTTATTTTGTCGCTGAATCTCATTGACAACTGCATGAAATTCATGATCGTGCTTCTTTGCATTGGCTGAATCCTCAACAGCAATCTCATGATCTTCCTTCATTATTGCATCAGCATCGAGGACTTTTTCTCTATCTTTCCCATCATCTTCATCTTGTTTCTTCTTCACAGCTTCCTCAGGTGGTTCCTTCGGTACAATATCCGGTGGTTTGGGCTTCTCTGTGATCTTCTCTTGCACAACTTCAGCACTTTTTGGAAGCTCCACTTCAGGAATCTTCGGCATTTCTCCAGCATTTTCTTTCACATTCATCAGTTCAGCGTCATCATTGCTCACAGCTCCGGATTTCTTTTGATCAATTGCACTGAGATTGGCATAAGTACCCAAGATCATGAGGATAAACCCAAAAGCGCACATAAATTGAGCAATGGACTTTTCCGTGGAGTCTTTCTTGCAAACTCTCTTGAAGCAAAGTGCTGGGAAAATGATGCAAATGGAGACACCCATTGTGGAGCCAATGAGTCCAATAACGAGCTCAATTGAAGGAATGAGAATCCCAATGATCAAGCAAATCACCACAATCACAACCGTCAGAAGGCGAAATTTCATTTCAGGAATGTAGTTTACAGCATCAATGTGATCCTAAAATTAAAAAATAAAATATTCAGTCAATTCAATTGATCCTCCCTGTGAACTTTTAAATGTTTTTCAATGAATTAGATGATGGATTAATGGGAATATAATGAGAAATTGATAAGGCATTGGTGCGGGGAAGTCTTTACCTTTCTGTACAGCAGCGAGTAGAGTGAAGCTCGACACGGGAAAATAACGAGTGGAAAACTACACGCAACCGAAATCACAAAGCCAATTTTGATAACGTCACTAATGAGGGTGGCTGAGAAGTTTAGCAGGATATTCCCGGCAAAATCTTGCGTGCAGAATGCAACATAGCCGAAGAATCCGACGAAAATGTAGACAATGCAACACATAGCTGTTGCTGATCGCACAGTTTGATTCATTTTCTCAAGTGAAACCCCCGGTATGGTTTCGATCACTTCGAACAGTTGCATCTGACACCCCAGGGCCATGCTGAAGATCGGCAGGCACTGCATAATGCCACTTGGTTGCCACAGAAGTACAGCATGTCGCCATTCCCCAAGCAGGAAGGGCCCCTTTGCCTCAGCCATGACCTTCAGCACGAGGCAGAGATAGAATCCAATGGAGGCTGTGCTCACAGTGGCTAAGCTGTCGATGTTCTTGAGCAATCCCAGCGGGAGAACGCACAGAAGGGTCAGCAATACCATCACCCACAGCCGCAGAAGATCCGTTTGAGGAATATTTAGGATTTTTGCCGTGATCTGTGGCCCAAGATCACCAACGACCACGTAATAGGCAATGCATGTGCCCATGAGGTAGCCTATCACGAAAAGTTCTACCATCAATTTCCCGGACGTGCCGAAAGCATGAAAGGCTGTCAAGGAGTTAAGAGTGATAAGAAATTTTTATTTTCTGTATTATTTAACCCTTTCATGTGATCATTAAGTGATCTCTTCTTGATTGTTTTGATTAATTTTTTATGCAGAGCTTCTAACTTTAAAAAAAGTCTAACAAAATGAACCTAATTTTGATCCTGAAAGGGTTAACTTATGTGAGCTTTAATTAACACTGAAATAATCCTCTCAGGGTTAAAAATTGTACAGAAATTAATTTAAAAACGAAGATTTTCAGCTATTTTTCTGTTCTTTCCATAAAGATCTTGAACTTATTAAAAATTTAATGCAAGATCATTATTTATAAGATTTTTTCTTGGAGAACTTTAGAGCTTATTAATACAGAATCGCTTTCCGAAACAGTTTACATTAAAATTCCTCCTCCACAGTTATTTAAAGGTCAAGAATAAATCAAATCTTTTGGAATAAAAATATTCGTAAAGAAATTCAGGGAGATTCCTACAAATATTTATTTTTGACTAATTTCTATAAATCTTTTGATCCTTAATTAAACAGAAAAACTCTTTTAAAAATCACGATCAAGACGATCGATCAAGAAAGAAATAAAAGAAAAGGGATTTACCTAGAAATTCAAAGTTGCGCCTCTTTGTGAGGAAGGAGGACTTAATGAGGAAGTGGCTTGAGATCCTTGTGATGTACATGCTGACGATTAAGAGGACAATCGCTAGGATGATTCCGCACTGTAAAAAAACAAGGTCAACAGATTATTCGTTGTGGTTCCCGGAAGTGCTAAAAGAAAAAATAAGCAAATTGGCCAAAAAAAGAAACTCACCTTGAGGAAGCAGAATGGCATCGCGAGTATGCCAACGCCAATTATGCTGTTGGACAGCGTTATCACATTGGTCGTTTGGGTACCCATGATAGCAGCACCTGCCCTGCATTTATCACCGGAAGTGAGCCCCCAAGGAAACTACCACAAACTTGCAGAAGGGTGAAGGATGATTCACCTCCTGTGACCCACCTCAATTGGGCATCTTCCACACACTCCCGATATGCGCGAATTATTGAGGACGACGTATGAGGGTGTTGGCACACAAACCACGTAATTACTTTGGAAAATTATCAAATTGCGGGGCAATAATTTTCTAAAAACAGCACCTTTGCGTCGTCAGCAGATTCCGTGACAGCTGTTGTAAACAAACACACTCAATTCCACATGTTCCACGGAATCCACAAAAAAAACCGCGGGAAGTTGAAATGCGCGCGAAAATACAAAAAGGCGGGGAAAGAAAAGTCTTTTTTCGCTAAAAATAAATGCATTTTGAAAGCTGCGATAAAAATATTTATAAATTTTCTCCAAAAAAATTAGGAAGCTACACTCTAAGATTTACATTTAAGACGCTCCAAATCGTACAAAACTTCCAGGACAGTTGCCATACTCCATGCTTGTGTTGTGCAGGAACCACTGCAGAAGCTTCCGTTGGAGTTTGTTAATTCAGGGAGTCCTCGCCACCAGGAGGACTTCACCTCCTTGAGATGAGCTGTGAGGATGGCCCATGTTTCAGCAACAGTATCCTTCAGGCGATTATTCTGTGCGGCAAAGATCAGTCGAGCCCTCAAATAAAATCCAATTGGCCAAACCCATTCCTTAAAAATTAAAAAGGATAAAAGTTTCAATTAATTTACTAATTTAAGAATTATTTAGCTTATGGGCTTACAGGGCCTTGATGGTAATTTGCTCCATGAGCTACTTTTGGATCTTCAGAGTCATTGGAGTTGTCGTAGTCGCCGTGATATCCCCAATCCTGAGGATCGAGAGTTTTCATCCCCAGCGGACCAAGAAGGTATTTTCGAGCTTGTTCGAGAGCTTCCCATGCGTGTTTTGGGTCAAATAATTCAGGAGCCTAAAAGAATTAATAAAATAATAGTTTTTAAATTAATTAATTAATTAATTTTTAAGAATCTTACCGCAACCATTGCAATTGGAAAATTGGGGCGAAGTTGAAAGTCCTGCCACGTCTGCGTAGCTCCGCATGAATCCTTGTAGATCCCTCTCTTGTTAGCCAAAGGTATTTCCCCTTGTCCCACGAAGAAATTCTTCTCAAAATTCGCTTTTATCCTATCAGCCCATTCTTTGTACGTCCAAACAGTTTTGGTTCCTGGAGCAAATTAATCTTATTAAAAGAACAATTTAACTAAGAAATTAAAAAAGATCCTCCTTACCATTCTTGGATGATCTTTCAACAGATTTATGGGGGAATTTCCCTTCTCCGCTCATCTTCTGCAAGAATCTGAGGGTGGCCATTTGGAGACCAACCAACTCCACAGCTGATCCATCTCGTGGTGTGCTGGGAACTCCGCGATTCCCTGCCTTCTCTGACGATCCCATTTTATCCATCCACGTCCCACAGTTTGCATCATTTCCCCCAAAGACAAATCCCGTGTCTGGATGAACACCAATTTGATTATTGAAGCCCTTTTCCGTCATGTGCGCATCAATGGCAGGACCTGCATTCCTTTCACGGTAAACAAGACCCTGGAAGTGTACAGTGATGGCTTCCTGGATTACATCACAGAGAGCTTGATCACATTCCCCTGCCTTGCGGGCTTCACTGTCATCCATTGGGAATATCCTGGAGACTTTTTCCGTGAGGATTTCAGCTCCTTTTGGAGTCTCCTCCACGAAATACTTAATGGAGTACAGCCACCACCAAATTGCATCGCGACAGTTGAATCTGGAAATTCATAAGAAAATGTAAAATCTTTGCTAAATTCTCTTCTTGTTCACAACTCACCTTGCTTTGTAGCCACCATCGAGAAGATTGGGGATAAGTCCATGCCTTAGACAGGAACCAAATCCCAGAATCATGTAGCGTGCTTCATCGAACCTTCCGGTTAAGAGAAGAAGTCCCCGGAGGGAAATGAAGGTATCCCTGCCCCAGCATCTCATGTACCCTGTTGAAAAATGCGGCAATCCCGCTGACATAGTTGCACACTGATTTGGCGGCTTGGGATCCTTTGTTTGCGGACTAAGAGCCGGAAGATTAGCTGATGGACATTCAGAAACACACTGAACTGATCCCATGGCCAGAGATTGCACAAACGAACTTCCCTTCCGGACAAAATCAGACATTAGCGTTACACTCTGTTCCAGGAGAAGGGTATTAACTCCCGTGAGGATAACATCGAAGTAGCTGGGAATCAGATAACGAGGCATTTCCTTCAAGGATGCCGTATTGGTTGCCCACCATTCTGAAAGAGCTTTAGTCCCAGACCAACGAGCTAATCTATCGCGTATGTAGTCAGTCATCCAATCCCCACGACGGAGATTATCGCAGAATGGATGCCCCAAATCATTATTAGGCCCAATAACACTCAAAGCTGATGCAAATCCCTGAGTTCCACTGTAAACCAACCGCCCAAATCCGGGAATGTCATAAGTTCCAGACCCCATTCCCATATCCTTCTCCTCTTCATCGCAACGGTAGAGAGCACGATTGAGATCGATGAGATTGAGTTTGGACACAATTTTCTGGAGATCACTGAAGATCTGGCCTTTTTGGAAGTGAAAAGCATCCACGAGTTTCTGAACATTGGCAAAATGGGGACGAGTTCGCTCATGCAGGGAAACTCTGAAAAGAATCACAAAAAATGAACAAGAAGGAAGAAGGATGCGTAAAGATTCTTCCTCACCGAACAGCAACAATTGATCCGGGAGTTAAATTCTTAAAATTCAATTGCGTTATGTTGCCATCTTTAACCATTTCTGTGCTGAAAATTGTTGATTTCTCCAGAGGAATATGCTCAACAATCTTCAACTGATACTCTGTGAGTCCATTGATATATTTCTCATCTTTCTCATACCTATATGGACAGTCATATGGCTTTGGAGATCTGCAATAAGAATCACCAAAAAAAGATGTTGAAAAAATTAGGATTGATCCTTCATCTGACTCATACTTGTGAGTAACTCCTGCTTCAAGGATAATCTCCTCAAGATGCCCTTCAAATCTAAGAGATCTAACATTTGTAGGTCCACTGTATGGATCTGGATAACTGAAGCAGGTGTGTGCAACCAGGATGACACTTTCTCTCGTATTAGGACAACTCCGGGTAACAGCAACAACGTTGTAGTCCATTTGATCAACAAATACCTCACTGAAACCCTTCTCAGCTAGTTCTCCATGAAGAAGATTAATTGCTTTCTTGCCAGAAATTATTCCAGTTTCCGCATCAACAGCCTTACCCCACTCCTGATACTCCCTTTCTTCGTCAACGACGTGAATCTAATGAAAAAATATTTTTTCAGTCAAAACAAAGAAAAAAGAAACTCTTCTTAAATATTTTACATGATGAGGGACGAGTTCGTCATATCCTCTTGTACTTCCAGTTGCACAGCATGCCATTGAAACCAATCCTGCTGAGGGGAGCAGATCAAAGACCGATCGTTTCTGAATCGGGGACGGATTGTCGTGTGTAAGATCGAGAAAGAGAGCATGAGCAATGCACGGCGCCAGGAGTCTCTTGGGAGAGCTGAAAAATGCCCCAACAGGTGCTCCTCCGTAACGATAAACAAGTCTCCCTTCTTCATGGGAATCCCATGCGGAAAGAGCCTCCCTGATCAGCGATGTAATCCCTAATCTATTGACAAAAATATTATCCGTATGGTCGGAATTTGTAAAGAGTTCCGCAACAACGTAGAGTTCAGGATTAATCTTTCGTGCTGCATCCAGAAGATACTCTGCAACCTTTAATTATCAAATTTAGAAAATGATCTTAAAGATTTTGAGCAGTTTTCTTTAAACTTACATGCAGCGGAGTTGAATGGCAGTTATCAAGACGAACTCCATCAAAAATTTTAGCAGTTATCTCAACGTACTTCTTCATGTGATCCCACAGGTATGGGCAATCTTCGGGTTTATCCCCATACTTGAGCTTAACGCTATCACCCCAAGCAATCAACTCCCGTCGAATGTAGACATTCGCAGTTGTTGGCTGGGGCCTAGCGAAGTCCTTCAGGGGATCCCCATTCATAACCCATCCATTGTGAGCCATAAGATACTTTGCCGAATCCCCGTACATGAGAGCTTCAATATCCTCAATTGTTTTACACGTAACATCACCATCTGTGAAGTATCTACAGAACAGTGGATGTTTGATGCTGATCTCCCGTAGTCTAGGACCATCATCCTGAATCCTTTCATATCGGAGACCGGATAAACAATTTTCAACGGCTGAACGAAGATGTTCAGCTATTTCACAACGAACAACTTCATTTAACTCCTCCAAGTGTTGCCTAAAGGCTTCAGCGCATTTCCTCAATCTTGTATCTTCATCAAAGGCGTCATTCCTGGTAAAAAAGGATAGTCAGACAACAATCCTAGTCTACCTAAAATTATGAATCTTACCTAAAAACATTAAAGATCTCAAAAGCACTCTCAAAATCAATTGTACAAGCAAGGCGTCTATAGGCAGGATCCTGCTTCAAGACGATTGTCTCCTTTGACTGGGATTCCTTTGGAGCTTTTGGCGGAGGTCTCTTGCGCATTTCTTCACTGAATTTCTTAACATACTCCTCCACATTGCACTGATACAGTTCATGTATTCTAGCCTTGGGAAGGTAGTTTGAATGCAGTTGATGACGCAATGCGTTGATATGATCTTCACGATCAATTTCAACAGGTACACCGAAAGTTTCCAGAAGACCATTTCCTGTATCACTCGACGCCATTGCAAGGACGCTGTCGAGCAGGAAAGCAGGTCTAAGGTGTGGACAAGTACTGCATGAGTAGGTTGTCTCTGGATGTTCCTTTAGCCAGGGAGATTCATTGGCTGTGTGATTGAGGACAATGTCACAGATAGAGGCAATGCCCCATTCTTCGCGACATTTTTTAACGATTTTTCCGACTTTATCAAAATTTGCACTAGGACCGAAGTCTGGATTGACGCTGAGTTGATCGCACAGGGAATATCCCGAACGGGAGTTTCCTAGCTTCTGAATGGGTGTGAAGTGAAGGAGGTTGTAGCCACTCTCATGAGTAACCCTCAACTTAGCTTCCCATGTCTCCAAATGCCCCAGACATTTTGCCATCACAGTCTGGCATCGTATGGAGTCAAGGGGAATCTCACGTTCTGCATTCTTCGGTCCGACTTTAATCTTTGGTTCAACTTGAACGTAAAGGGAACCTTCTCGTTTTTTTGGACTGATTCAAGAAAGTTACAACAGTTTAAAATACTGAATAATTGAGTAATTAAAGAAATAATTTACCTTTCTTGGAAGCTAAAGTAGAAATGAAAAGTTCCTGATTTGTTAGCCACTATTTCGCAGTAAATATCTAGATCATTAACTTCGACAAAGGGTTGAGCCGCATTTGTGAGCTTTTGCCCTGAACTTGTGTGCCAAATTAGAGTTGAATATTTTGTTCTTTCAAAACCATTAGAATCTGACAAAAATAAAAAAGAAAATCTTTAAGGAAAACCGTAGTAGAATTTTAAATATTCATTTATAAAAAAGCTCAACACGTAAGAAGATGCACGTATGACGTATGAATGAATAAGTAAAATGAATCAACTGTGCGTGATTTTAGTAAAAAATATTAACACGAAAAAGATTAAACATACTGCACAAAAATTTTTTATTATAAGTGTAAATGTAAATTAACCAATTAAGAAATTTTGCTCTCTCTGCAAGTTGCGAGGTTTATTCAGTTGTGGATCTGCTGTTGACTGAAGAAATTCAACTTATAAAATATCTTACTTCTTGTGATACTTGTGAAAATTTAGAGAAAATGAAAAAGACCAAAATTCTAAATTTTTCCTCTGATTTTCATCATTTAGTGAGTGTTTTAATATTGATAAATTCTAAATATTTTTCTTTTTACAACAAAGATTTTTAAATATAAAATTTCAGTTTCGCTATGCCACGTTTACAGAAAAATTGGCTACAGTTGTGAATCTCTTTCTTGTGTCTGTGGTTTCCTTGGGAATTGGTCTATCTGCCATTGGTTTTGCTGAAGTTCTTGGAATTACAATTGATCGTACAAAAGCCAATACAACAACGACAAAAATCAACCTACTTAATTACTTTGGAGGTGGAAAAATTCTAACAAATGCAACCAGCATGGAAATTTCAGAAGCTATGAGTGCTGATGCTATGTCTATGTTCTACTTAAATGTTGCAATTGTTTTAGCAATCATTGTTGTCCTAACGCATGCAGTTTACCAGATAAATATTCTAGCTTTTAGACAAACTACACGTCTCCGTAAACTTTTTATTCAATCTATCCTCAGTCAGGATATGGCGTGGTTTGACACCAGGACGGAAATGGATATTGCGAGCAATATAACGAGCAATATTGACTTGATAAAGGATGCTATTGGTGAAAAGCTCGTAACAACCGTTTTCCTCTTCTCAGCTTTTATCTGGCAAGTTGTTATAGCTTTTCTTGTAGGATGGAAATTAGCTCTTGCTATGACAGCAGTCTACACAATTCTAATTATTGGTTTTTCCATTTATGTTGGAAAATCCTCAAAACGCTTAACAGAAAAAGAGTTACAGAGCTACTCAAAAGCTGGAGCAATAGCAGAACAAGTATTCGATTCAATTAGAACAGTTAAAGCTTTCAATGGTGAAACTAAAGAATCCCAGAGGTATGCTGAGAATCTCAAGATAGCAGAAGCAGCAGGAATTAAGAAGAGTCTATTTACTGGACTTCAAAGTGGCCTTATGTGGTTTCTGGTATTTGCATGTTTTGGTGCGGCTTTTTGCTACGGTATACAGCTAATGATTGATGAATTTCAATTACCTGAAGATCAGAGGAACTACAACTTAATTTCCATTGTAACTGTTGTCTTCTGCATGGTTAACGGAGCGCAATTTGTTACATTAACAATTCCTAGCTTGGAAACTATAGCATCAGCAAAAGGAGCAATAAAATGTATTCATGAAGTTATTGATCGTAAATCTAAAATTAATCCGTTTAGTGAAAAAGGAAAGACGGTTGAATACTTAAAAGGAAACATTGAATTTAAAAAGGTTCATTTCCAATTTCCATCGCGGAAAGACACAAAAGTATTGAAAGGAGTCAGTTTTTGTGCCAACAGTGGTCAGACGGTGGCTATTGTTGGACATTCTGGGTGTGGAAAGTCTACGTGTTTGCAACTCATTCAACGACTTTATGATGTGAATGATGTAAGTATCTTAGAAATTAAAGAAAAAAAACGTTAAACTCTTCTTTCATTTTATTTAATTTTTTTTTTTTAATTCAGGGGGAAATCCTTGTAGATGGGGTCAACATCCAACAGTACAATTTAGGATTCTTGAGATCCCAAATAGGCGTAGTTAATCAGGAACCAGTCCTCTTCTCAACAACCATTGCAGAAAACATTCGTTTTGGAAATCCTGAAGCAACTCAAAGTGAAATTGAAGATGCAGCCAAGATAGCAAACTGTCACAGTTTCATTACAAAGCTACCGCAAGGATACGACACTGTGGTTGGAGAAAAGGGAGCCCAACTGTCTGGAGGGCAGAAACAGAGAATTGCCATTGCAAGAGCCATTGTTAGGAACCCAGCAATTTTGCTTCTTGATGAAGCAACCTCAGCCTTGGATGCTCAGTCGGAGAAATTAGTCCAGACTGCTCTGGATAAGGCTCTAAAAGGTCGTACAACTCTAATTGTTTCCCATCGACTTTCAACCATAAAAAATGCTGACTTTATAATAGTCCTGGATCAGGGAAAAAACGCAGAAGTTGGAACGCATAATGAATTAATGCTTCAAAAAGGAATCTACCATGATCTACGAATGGCTAGCCAAGAGGTTGCATTCTCAGATCTCAATGATGGTCTACAATTTGATAATACCGATAAAATTGATGAAGAAAGTGAATTTCCATCAAAAGATTTTGGACAATTGGATATTGTAGGTGTCAAAGACAAAGAAGAGCTTCTGAAAATGAAGAAAAATACAATGAAGCGCCTTATAAGAATAAGTTTGAAGGATTGGAAGCTCTTAGCTATTGGATGCATCTGCTCAATCATCGTTGGGGCATCATACCCCATAAGTGGTGTATTAAATGCGGAAATTTTTGAAGCTTTTGAAACAACAGACCTAGACAGGATTCATGTGGTTCAATTTCAATGTGGAATAAACTTCCTCATTCTAGCTACTGTAACTGGAATAGCTTCAGTAACCCAAACGTATGTTTTCGGGAAAGCTGGAGTTCGTCTTACTTCTCTTCTTAGGAATTTGTGTTTCAAAACTGCTATAAAGCAGAATATAGCTTGGTATGATCATCCAAGCAATGCCGTTGGCGCATTATCTGCTAGACTCTCCACTGACTGTGCTAATGTTCAAGGAGCTACGGGGATTCGTTTAGCTGGAATCCTCCAAGCTACTTCATCCATTCTAATTGGCGTTATAGTAGGATCAGTTGTTTTCTGGAAGCTTACTCTTGTTGTCTCCCTAACCGTACCTTTGCTCATCTTTGTTGCTGCTTTTGAGTCTCTCTATGCAAAATCAAGCGCAGCAAAGGAGAAGGAAACAATGGAAAATGCTTCAAGGATTGCTATTGAAGCAATTATGAGCGTAAGAACTGTAGCCTCCCTTGGTCAGGAGAAACACGTACTTCGGAGATTTATTGAAAAGATTGAAATAGCAGAAGGAGAAGCAAGGAAGAGTACCAAATATAGAGGTCTAGCATATAGTCTAAATATCTCAATGAGTATCTTTGCATACGGCGTTACTTTTATCTACGCTGGACATTTGATATCAACCGGAGAAATATCCTTAATTGATGCTTTAATGTAAGTAAATACAAGAAGGATCTAAGAATAAGGGCAAGATTTAAATAAGATTTTTATCCTTTTAGGGTAATCGAAGCTATAATTTATGGAGCATGGATGATGGGAATTGTTCTCAATACTGCTCCAAATGTTAATTCTGCTCTAACGTCTGCAGCAAATATCATGGACTTTATAGACACCTCAACAAAGTCGTCAGAAACTGCTCAGAGCATGAAGCATGACGGCCAAATGGTAAGACTAAGCAATTTTAAGAAAGAAGATCTTTCAACAAAACTTTGTATTTTCTAGGTTTTCTCTGGAGATATTGAATACAAAAATATAAAATTTAGTTATCCAAATCGACCAGAAACGGAAATCCTTAAAGGTCTAGACTTCCATGTTGATGGAATGAAAACCGTAGCTATTGTGGGTCCTTCAGGATGTGGAAAATCAACATGTTTTCAACTGCTTCTTCGCTTCTACGATCCTAATGAGGGAAAAGTAGCTGTGGATGGTGCAGCAACGACGGAATTTTCTCTTTCTAAGCTTCGTGCCTACCTAAGTCTTGTAAGTCAGGAGCCTGTTCTCTTTGACTGTACTATTGCTGAAAATATAGCCTACGGTGACAATTCACGAGATGTACCTCTGACGGAAGTTATTGAGGCAGCAAAAGAAGCGCAAATACATCAAGAATTTGTCACAAAGCTACCTCTTGTAAGTTATAACAATCACAAAAATAATTTACGAATTAATTTGATGCAAAACCCTATCTTTTAGGGCTATGCAACACGTCTTGGATCACGAGGAACTCTTCTATCGGGTGGACAAAAACAACGGATAGCCATAGCAAGGGCTCTTATCAGGAAGCCAAAAGTCCTCCTGCTGGATGAAGCAACATCAGCTTTGGATGCCGAAAGTGAGAAGACAGTTCAAGATGCTCTGAATAGAGCAAGTGAGAACAGAACCTGCTTGATCATTTCTCACAGACTATCCTCCATTAGAAACGCTAATCTTATTTGTGTGATGGATCAAGGAAAGATCACCGAGATGGGAACTCACGATGAGCTCATAAATGCAAATGGAATCTATTCTAAACTCTATCGCTCTTTTCAATAATTTTTTGAAAAGTTATAAGAATATCTTTAATTAAAAAAAATGATTCTAAGCTTCTTTCACGCTAAAATTTTACTAAATCTTACTAAAACTTTCCACTGAAATAACTTTTTTTTTAAGTTTTATTTGGGTCAAGAATACAACCACGTGAATTTTATAGTATGTTTTATTAAAAACAATCAAAATAAATGTCTCTATCAAAAAGCTTTGCGTGGAATAATTAAAATTTATTGAAGAAATGTAAATAAATTCAGTTTAAAGAAAAAAAGCTGTATGAAAAAGCTGTGACTGTCAGACAAATTAAATTTTTATTTAATGATAATTAATTTGTAAAAAGACCCTAAGTTTGTTATTGAAAGTTTAGATTAATTTCAAATAAAGCCTTAAAAAATGTTACGACCAATTTACGCTATAAATTGTTATTTCACATGTTAATAAAATAACTATAATTAATAGATAACAAGTTGCAACATACATAGTAAGATCTTGACAAAAAAAATGTAAACAACCCTGATGACTAGACTTGATCAACACATGATCAACAAGATCATTTTGTAGTTGTTGTTGATGTTGTACCATCATACTGGCTAAAATTAGAGCAAATGCCTCATGCTTTAGGTAATGAATTTAAAGAAATTTTCTCACCATTTTGTGGATAGTTGCAGTACAATGCGATGTGCCTGCCAAGGAGATTAGGTCCAGGAACAATGTGCAGAATTGTACCCCTTTTGAGCCTGAAGAGCGTTCCTTCCTTATCCTCACCGTGTGAAATGGCCAAACTCAATACATCCTGATGCCCCATTGCGGCTCGTTTAATTTAATTCTAAAAAAGAAAGGAAAAAAATCTGTTAGAAGGAGATCAAGGCTAGATGATGGAGTTGTTTTGAGAGCAGAGGCGAAGGCACCACAGTTGCTAAATGGAGAGCTCTTATCACCTTCAATGATTTCTTCAAAGCAAATTCAACTTCTTTCACTTGTCTGCTTTAGCTGTGGTCTTGCACTTGGCAAAAACGGGAAGGAAATCACGCAAACAGGTATTTGGCACTCCTTGGCGGGGTTTTTCCTGCAAGCGGAAGCCTCAAAGGAGGGATTTTCAGCACGAAATCTCAATCTCCAAGGTGACCTCTGGGCCCGACTGTCAGTTATTTCCACTCACTTCGTTGCTACTTTGGCGCCGGTTCTTGTCGCACTGAACTCCACCACAGTGTTCAGATACAACGGCCCCACCACATGAAAATGTGTGCGCTCTCCTCTCTCAGAATTTCATCACATGGGGCCACGAGAGAGTGGCTAAATGTTGTGGGAAATCATCGTGGGGCATTAACACATGACGCTGGGGAAAGACGGTGTGCTGTGTATCCATAGAGGCGCACGCGCCAAAAAACTAAACTCACGTGTCTGGGAAATTATGATAAAAAAGAGCAAAGAAGTAGGTATTTGCGGGAGTAGATCACCTTTAATTTCAGCCACAGGTAAGATGCTGCGACCTTTAACAATTTTTTTTGCATCATATATTTTATCAAAAGTTTTATGATTCATTGTAAATTTTATTAAAGCTTCAGAAGAAAAAATAATTTATAGTTTTTTTTATTCAAGAACTTTTCATGAGATTGGAGAGATAAAAGAGCTTTAATTAGCTTTTTAAATTAATGACTGAGCAAACAAAAATATTTTGTAGCTTTGCATTAATTTGTTTAGTCTCATAAAAAGCGATAATAATAAGAATTTATTTTTAGAGTCAGCAGTATCAGTAAGAAGTGATAGGAAATAAAATAATATGACTCTTTGTATTAATATGAGCTAATTTATTTTAAATCATTTGGAATGATCGTGCAAAGAGTAAAAAAGGGTTTTTAATTAATTAACTTGAGTAATCAACAAAAAAAAAAACAGATAAACTCCACTCTTCTCTATCGTAGACTAAATCATTCCACATTAGAACGTCCTTCAGTCGCGTGTTCTTAGCGCCATTGAACCCAGAATTCTTTTTTCTTCTTAATTCAACCATATTTTGTCACAAACCGACCAGACCACATGAGAATAAAAAGAAAAAATTTTCGCAAATTCCCCAGACATTGAGAGAGAAAAAATATGCAAATTATGTGGAAGTCTAGGACAGGAACATAGAAGAAAAAACAAATCTCGTACAAATTCCCGAATCAATTTTATTATTTTGACAGAGCTGTATCACACCTGTTGGAATTTTCCATGCAGAGAAATAAAAAAAATTAGGGGTTAAAGAAATCATTAATTAACTTAAAAGAAGAAAAAAAAACGAACAAATTAAAAAATATGTGAATTAATTTGCATAATTATTTAATTTATTTCAACAAGTGGATATAAATTCTGTTTGCACCTTATATCGCAATCAGTACCTACTATACCTTAAAATTGAATTACAGTGCCTATATTTGCTAAGAGAAAATTAAGATTTCATTTTGATTTTGTACCGAAGTCACCAAGTCCATATCAATTTGTGATTTAAGTATAAATTCTAAGCAATTCCGTAATCTTAAGAAGTTTGGAAGAATGAGAAAAATCACACACTTTTCTTCAAGATTTAGAAAAGCGTTTTAAGATGAGATTTTAGGCCTTTATTTTTGCTCATGAATGTACGGAATTGCTTAAGATTAAGATTTAAAATTTAAGTTCTTAAATTCTTTCTAGAAATTAAAAGAAAATCAGTTGAAATAAGAAGTTTTTTTTTAAAGGACGTTGAAAATATTTATTTTAACGACACTTTTGCTCTATTTTGTCCCACGCTCTTAAATTAAGACACAACACATAGCAAAAATCAAAATAATTATCATTAAGATATGCAATATTAATAAAGAATAAATAAATTCGGAATCATTTCATCGTTCGGTAGGGCATATGTAGGGCAGAACTTAACGTTTATTTTATTAAGTTTTTAATCAAGTATTTTTCTAAAACGTAAAAATGCTTTTCAATAAGAAAATATTTAATGTTTCCGGATAATTTTGTCAATTCAGCTAATAAAATAATAATAAATTCTTTATTATTTTCGCTATTTTGATCCTCTATTTTTTGGTACATTTCTCATTATATTCATTTGACTAAAATTTGCAATTTCAATTAAATTAATTTGTGTTTGTCTCGTGGAACAAGACGCAACGCATTCGGCCAATAATAATTAACTTTGACCCACTAAATTTCAGCAAAGTGCTAATTTCTTTTATTCGAAGCTGAAACAATATAAATTTAGCGCTAATAATACGCAGCGGTGCAACTTTTTGGGGTTTTTTTAACAATCGTTGATTTTTTTTTGCGACAAGCATGACTAGAGCGAGTGTGTAAAAAACGAAAACGTTGCTGCAACACTTAAATGGGAAAGTCCAGCCAAGTGCGGGAAGCCACAGAGAGAAATTTCACTTTGTCTTGTTTGGCGCAGCGTTGACAAGTGGTTGAACTTCTTCATCCATTGATCCGGCTGGTGTTCCTGAAATGTCTTTCAGCTCAATCCCCTTGTCCAGTGAGTCGTTATCAAAGGAATACGACCGGGTCATCTTGAAGGCTTTCTCTGCTTGTTCGGATTTTTCATTCTTCGTCGCATAGACGAATGTTGTTGGACGTCCTACAATTTGAGGGGTAGAATGAAAATTAATTTTTAGAGAATTTTTTTATGTGAACAAACCTGCTGGAAGTCCTGCTGACCCAGGAGAGAGAATCTTAGCAAAGGATCCCGTTGATCCATGCCTCTTCTCTGCAATGTATTCAATATTAATGGGCACCTCATTCTTAATTGAGACCTTCTTCTCTGACTTAACACTCCCACGTGGCCTCAAAATTGGCTCCCTTCGCACAATTGACGGCGATGCGGACCAACTGGACGACGGTGATACCCTTCCAATTTGCCCATCTACAAAAAATCACCAATTTTTTCCCAAAATATAAGTAAGATTCTGGAAAATTCTTATTACCCAAAACGCACGGTCAGCTTGCGCTA
The DNA here is from genome assembly GCF_024334085.1 of Lutzomyia longipalpis. Classification (NCBI taxonomy): domain Eukaryota; kingdom Metazoa; phylum Arthropoda; class Insecta; order Diptera; family Psychodidae; genus Lutzomyia; species Lutzomyia longipalpis. The sequence continues at coordinate 43,561,321 of NC_074707.1, read as the reverse complement.
TTTTGGTGATTTTTATCCAATCGCTTTTGCATGATTGCGGTGTGATGGTGTGATGGTTTAGTAGACGCAGCAGCAGCAACAGCAACTAAAAAGCCCAGTGCAAAGCATTTATTGCGAGAAAAAATGTCCAAAAGAATGTTGCTCAGTTGTGTGCTGATTAGCCAAAAATAAGTAGGTATGTTGATGGTTTTTAACAAAGGTGGATGGAATAAAACGCACAAAACAAGACAAAGTGAAGGAAATTCCTGCTATAAAAGCTGTTAGGTGCCGCCTAGTAGGTGCTGAAATTTATTTTTTTGAAGATTTTTTGTTCTTCAAATGCCTTTTAGAAAGACATTTTTTCAATTTAAATTTAAAGTTTTTTAACGAATTAATGCACGTAAGTATTAATCTTAATTTAGTTTTTTATTAATTTCAAAATTTTGGTATAATTTCCATCTACATACATTTCGTTAATATTGTCCAATCTATGTGTCTTTTCCATGCAATACAAACACTATGTTTTTAGTAAAGGGGCATAGAACTGATGGGCACAGAACACAAAATTTAGAAAGAAAAAGAAAGAAATGAGAAAAAAATGTTTTAAAATAAACATTAATAGACATTAAAATGGTAAGATATTTAAGAAAATTGACTTATATTGTACAACATTTTCTCCATTCTTTTAAAACTGTTAGAGAACCTATCAGTTGTATGCCCCTTGATTTCTTTTAGCCACTATAAAATATCTAGATTTTTCATTTTATGAAATCCCTATTTTCTTGCATTTTTTTTAAAAAAATATTTCTCTCCACGTGGAAGTTTAATTTACGCGTGCACGACAATTTATCAAAACAACTTCGTCTCGCCGCATTCATTGTCAATTGCCTCTCACCTGGATACAAGATATTAATAAAATTCCTTCTTTTTTCTTTCAAGCGAGAGTCAATTGAAGAAAAAAAATAAATGAATGAGTTTGGCGCTTTAGTAGTGGCAAGTTGAAACTCATAAATTTTCAATATTTAAATTGATTAGAAGTGTGTTTTTTGCGGCTATATTATTACATTTTATACTTCATTTACACCCAACTACATAGTAATCACTCCGGTGCAACAATTAATCAATCACAATTGAATACATTTTTTTTATAAATCGTGCTTCCACGCGGATCAAGTTTAAATGAAACAGCATTAATTTGCAGTAGGTACATTCTGTCAGTGATTCAAATATGCTGCGGCGGCTTTATATAGTCAGTTCATTTTCATGGGACACTCGAAATTGCTTCTGGCAATTAATTGGATTATCCTCTGATTTTTTTTCATTCACTGTTTGGTCTTCTCGGGTACATTAAATGAATAAATAAAAAAACACGCGCCCAATGGCCCCATGAAATTGAATTATAAATAAATGTGTGAAAACATAAATAAATCAACATGAATTGGTCATAAAAGTGGCTATTAAATTAGATGATATTTACTCCTCGTAATCACATCTCAACAAGTTTTAATATTTAATGCGATATACGTTGGTTTTTGTGGGAACCATGGGATTTATTTTGGCTTTCCTAATATGCCCATAAAAAATATATTTTATCCAATAAATTGGCAATTATGTGGGAAATTATTTAATACAAAACTGTTTGGGGAAATTTTGCGCTCTGGTGGTTTATGAATTTGCGGTTAAATTGTTAATAAAATCATAAAAATGAATAATATAATTTATGAGGTTAAATAAATATATTTTTTTTAAACACTTTTATTAATAAGTTGAATCTTTTCAAATACTTTGAATTGATTGTTTTTTTTTTATTTATTCAATAAACTTCTTATTGAAAAATGTCGCCAAAATTTTCATCTGCAGATATTCCTCATCTATACTGACCACAAAAACAAATATTTGAATCACTGCAATTTGCACGGAATTCTTTGAACAAAAACATCTCAATTCAAACCAACTTCTTATCAAAGTTCATTTGGAATCGCGTAATACTGAAATTTCCATGAGATTTTCTTTCAAAGATTCTTTTACGGTTCAAAAGATAATTATTCTCCTTATCAACGCATATTATTCTCTCCACTTAATTCAATTCCTTCTCCTTTTCCAATCACTTATTGTGAGTCGAAGCAGAATGCAAATAAAGAAACTCTTAAACATTAAATGTAAGATTAATGTGTTTTCTTTTGAATTTGCAGGTTAAAAGGAATTGATTGAGAGATCCGTTTTCAGACATTCACTATTTCCATTCTTTTGCATAAATTCAATTAATTAGTCTCTATCAGATATGTGAGCTTTTTTTTTTAAACATCTATTCCGTTTAATTACTTTTGCACTATTTTATCATATTTTATGCAAACCAATCAATAAATAACGCGTAAATATTACTAAATTTAGCATTAGTAATTGATATGGAAATCGTTAGACTTTTCTGTGAATTTTATTTACAAACTTTTTACAAAAAAACTACATTTTTCCCTACAGAAGAGTCTGTTAATTTTCTCATCAGATTCAAATTAAATACTTTTTTTTATATTTGTTAAAAAAAAATCAATGAATGCATTAAAGGCTGAAAAACTGTTATGAGAAGCAAATTAGAGAAGAATTAAAATTTTTTTACAACAAACTCGCTCTTCTTTACTTTGTTAATTTTGTGTTAAAAATAAAAAAAAATCCTAAAAATTAAAGCTAAAAAATATATCACTGATTTTAGATAAATGAAAAATTTATCTACCAAATAAAATCAAACACAAGCATTTCAAATCTTTTTCACTTTACTCAAAAAATTTCTCACTGGTAATGGCATAAAAATGTACAAAATAAAATAAAAATAAAATCCTCAAACTCTTTGTTCGGCAATTGCGTTAAAAATTGGGCATTAAGTGGTAAATTAAAAATAGAAAATAAACACACAAAAATAATTAATTTAGAGTGGTGTGTCGTCGATATTTTGCGTAAATGGTGGCGACATGACAATCACCGTGGGAACGGGATCAATGTTATCGGTTAGATCGGCTGTGTAGGGCGCTGTGGGGATCACCATTGTGTGGACACTGCCCCCAAAGTCGGAGCCGGGTGAGTTAAATTCAAAGCTCTCCCGGATGGGATCTAATTGGTGCAAAATCTCACCTGACACCTTCTCCCCCGAACCACCACGTTCACTCCCTACAACATCCTCAAAAGCCTCCTCATTGAGCGTCTGCAGGGCACCACAGATCATCTGTTCCTCCAATGTAACCTAAACAGCCGAGATACATATAGAGAATATTTTTGCTTTGATTTTTCTTCTTGTAGATTGTTCTTTTAATTATTATTCAGTTTATGATCTACTTTGAGAAGGAAATTAAATGATAAAAAGGACATAAAAAAATGAATAATGCAAGAACATTAAAGAAATTTCTAAATGACTTATGTTATGAACAAAAGCTTAGAAATAATAATGAATTTTCTCTGGAAGGTTTAGAGTAAACATAATGAGTAGAAAAAAGTTCATTCTTTACTCCAAAATCTCAAAAAAGAATTAAGAAAAATCAAGCAGTTGACAAGAACAAAGAAGCAATACAAAGACAAGAAAATTCAGCAAGAAAATTAATTGCAAAGATGAAAAACCAAAACCTCTCCTTTTCCTCAATAAATCAGTGAATTAATTTGAATGGGAAATCAGGGAAAACAACACCGGGATCTCAAACAATATTCCACAAAAAAGGACAAAATTTGCAACATTAGACACACACCTGCAACAATTCATAATCGTGCACCCTTTGCTGCATGAAAAGATTGAGATTTGAAATGTTTATAAGAAAAAAAGTCCTCACACCTCATTGAAAAACTTCCTCGTGCTCCCAAAAGCAAAATGATGCGAAATTGAATAAGAGAAAGAAGTAAATAACAACAAAAACATTCCCACGCACCTGTTTCTCCATTATACTCTGTGGTTTTTGGCGCGAATAGCTCGAAGCCGATGACGTCGGTGGTTGAATATTTTGACTATCAATGGCATCGTCATCTTGCACGCGCACCGTAGCCGTCGTTGGTTGCTGCTTCTCCAGATTTCTCAGTGTAATTATGAGTAATCTGAAGATTTCCCAATGACCAAAGCTTAAATTAAGTAACTGAAAAAAAAAAAAAGAAATCAAGGCAATAGTTGAGTGATTTGGCATTTTGACACGAACTTCCTCACCACAATTTTAACCACAAGAGAGAGAGAAAAATTACTAAACTTACATTTTTTAACTCTTGAAGATCACAGTGCATTAAGACACGACCAGAAATGGAGTGTTGCTTCAATGCCGGAAGAAGACTATCTAAGGCGGGTCGCAGCTCATCGATTTGCTGCAGTAAATCACTCAAGCCACTTACATTTAACTTTGATAGTCGGATTTGATGCAAATTCGCCTGAGGAAAGGAGAAAAAAAAATCATTTGTTGGGCTTCTTTAAACATTCTGAAGTGAAAATGGCAAAGAAAACTTACAGGAACATTCGTTAGAATGTCCGTGAGAGCAGTTTGTGAGACATCACTGGATTGAGATTGAATCTTCTTCTTCGGCTGCTCAACCGTGGGCACAGGCGGTGGTTTTGCATACGACTGATAAGTTAGCACTGGGATTGCCGGATTTGCAGCTGCAAAGATATTCTGATAAGGCGGATAAGGCTGCGGAAAGCGCGGAAGACTAGTACGTGGATTCAGCGGTATATTTGGTTTTAATGGAATGATTATCCCTTCATCCTCCATTGCTTGTTGGTCCTCTGAAAAAACAAATAAACTTTATTGCAAAAATTCACGAAAAGAAAAAGAATTATTTACCTTTAAGGACCTTTCGCAGGTAGGGATCGAGATTTATTGTAAACGGCAGGAAGATCCTTAGATCAGCCACAAGGAGATCAGCTTTGTGAAGTTGAAGAAATGCATCGAGTTTCCTTTCATCGCGATCCAATTCCAACAGTGCTGCTGCTTCACGCAAACAACTAATCTTCGGTCTGACTCTGTTTTAAAACCACAAAGAATTGATATTAAATAAAATGCTAAATAGGGGAAAACTCGAATGAGGCACTCACTTGTCGTACACTGACTGGAGTGATGTTGAGTCATCGAGGGAATCACCATTTTGATCGTGCTGCAGAACAATCATGCTGGCTCTCACAGGCCATTGTTCTGTGAGATTGATCCATGAACTCAAACGATACCAGCTGAAGTCAATTTGGAATGCTTTCAGCAAGCGCACCGTGATATAGATTACATTCATTAGGCGCCTCATGCTTCGTGGATTGACATCGCTGAAGTAGTCATCGGTGAGGAGGATCTTCGACATGTCCAGCGTACCCTGAGGATTCTGTCCAACACGATGGAGATTGGACCCGATGGAACTCGCCACGGATTCCGATAGCCTCAACTTCTTTGAGCCCCCACGCGAGGTTCCGGGGGGAGCTCGTAGCTTCTCCTGACTCGACATAATCTCCGATGCATTCGAAAGCCGCCTCGCTGAGGCTGAATGACTCAATATTGGATCTTCCGCTGCATCTGTGGTATTCCTTCGGTACGCAAGAGCCGTATTCTGTGCCCTCTGCACCTTCCTCAACCCCGAATTCTGCAGATACACCGGCAAATGCACGAGATTCCGCAGGAAGTCATGACCCCCAATACCACCTTCCGTAAACAAACGTCTACTATTGGCCTCAGCCGCTTTGGCAATCACATGCGGATCTACGGCCAAAAGGAGGACAAATGGACGATTTGGCGATGAGAGAAGAGTTTGAATGGCATTCAGCATTGTTAGTGTTCTCTCCGTATCACATGAATCCAGTGCATCGACCACACCAACTAATCGACTCTGTTGTCCCGTAAATGCATCCAAACACTGCGAAAGAATTTAATTTAAATCCCATCGCTATGATTTTAGGAAATCTTAAGAAATTTCATAACTTTGATATGAAAGAAAGCGGCGAAAGAACTTAAAATAAAATGCTGAATAAGCATTAAAAAATCCTTTTAAGAATAATAAAGAAAATTTGCAAAGTCAACACCCCACATATTTTGCCAGCAACATTCTGGATAAGCATTTAAATTAATTTATTTTGCATTTTATCAATAATTGCAAACCCATCAATTTAATTGAACGTTGAATGTTGGTTAATTCCGCAATAAATTTCTCATTATGCACCCATAAAAGATTTTTTTAATGCGGGAATTAAATTAATTAATTAACGAAAAAAAAAAACCAACTAACCTTTATCATATCCGCCATGAGGGAAACTTCCGCTCCGAGAGCCGTAAGGGAAGCATGATCAGCGGAAGTCATGGCTTTCTTCAATTGACGCCCTTGGGAGAAGAAGAGCGCTCTCACAGCTTTTGCCCACGAATGCAGATTCCCCACAAATCCCACCAGTAGCACCGACCCCAAGGCGTAGATTGCAATGAGAATGGCTTCATCGTGCTCCGTGTCGAGATTACTGAGATAGAGAATAAGCAGAGCAGTACCCGTTACTGCAACTGCTATTGCTAGCTCAAAGAGCAAGATGAGTGGCATGCAGCACATTCTTCTCCATCGCCAGTGACTCGATGATGTATGTTTGGGACGAAAGGCGCGAAAGAGACGCGTCGGTAGGGAACCATAGTGGGATTCAATGGCTTCAAAGAGCGACGCTAGCATATGCCCCACGGCTCCTTCGCCATTTGGAGCAGCACTACTTGCTTCGGCAAAGTGAAAGCGCACCGGCATTGCATGGGGGTCACCCTGAGATCCGGGTGGATGACAGAAAGCCACCTGCATGATGAGCCGAAGCCTTCCGATGCGTTTCATTAGTCCATGATGGAATGAATAGGCCCAATTGATGTCGTACCGTCTACTGGCAAACTTTATCGCTAAGTTAGCTACGTAGAAGAGAACAAGTGCACAACCTGCTGCTGATATTCCCCAAACATACGACCACGTGCTGAGACTCACAACGATTCCAAGTAGAAGACAAACATGTAGGCAAACGGTGAAGAGTAGCCAGGGTGCCTTGATGGGTGGTTCAGCCCACTGCCGAGCGAAACTCTTCATTTCATCCCGAAGTTTGGACAACAGGAAACTCTTCCCACTGCCCCATTTTGCATACAGACCCACTGTAATGGGGGTTGTGAGGGTGGGCTCACTGAGGACATCCGCAAGAGCTGAGGAGTACAGCTCATAGCCCAACATTCCCTCAGAATCCTCATTTGTATTCAGAGGTCTAGCGCCAAAAACCTAAAGAAAAATTAAGCTATGTTCAAGTTATTTCCTTAAACGTGCAAAAGGGGCAACTAACCTGCCCTAGAATCGTCTTCTGATGCACCGTATCCAGTCCATAGGGTGTTTCACCTGCCTTGTTGGCCCTATAGAGGAGTTTGCTATTTTTAGGATTACGCAGTAGCGCCTCAACGATAGCCTTTGATCGTGCCCTCATGGCGATATGAAGGCACGTGTCACCCCTCCTATCCACTGCACTAACTTTAGCCTTCTTCTCCAGCAGCATGTGCACAATGTCAAGATGCCGATTCCGGACAGCTCTGAGTAGTGGTGTGTCACCATCTTTTGTGGCCAATTCCACATCCGGATTAGAAGCAAGCAGAAGTTTCACAATTAGCGTATGGCCTTTCTCAACAGCTGTATACAGAGCTGTCTTGCGCTCCTTTCCCTGAATATCAATGTCCACATGTCGCTTGAGGAGCGCCTCAACCACACCTCGATGCCCCCCCTTGACAGCATGAATTAGTGGCGTATCACCAGCACGGTCTTGAATATTCACATAAGCTCCGGCCGCAATTAATGCCGATGCTGTATCCTGCAGCCCCTCCCGGCATGCAATTGACAACGCCGTGAGCCCATCCTTGTCCAATGCATTCACATTGGGACGCTTCTCCAGCAGCAGTGTCACACACTCCTGATGCCCCCCGGCCACGGAGACAAGGAGCGGTGTCCACGAGTACATGCCAGCATTGTCCACATTGGCACCCGCCTTGAGGAGAATGTCCACAATCTCAGCATTACCCTTCCGGCACGCCCAAACAAGTGCCGTCGTCCCATACTTATCGCCCACATTCACTTTGGCACCACGCTGCACCAGCATCTCCACAATCTCCTTGTGCCCCCGCCCAGCTGCCCACAGAAGTGGCCCAAGGTGGTAGTTCCCGTGTGCATGCACATCAGCACCACGCTGCAGCAGGAGAGCCACAACATCCGTGTGTCCCTTGTATGAGCTCCACATTAGGGCAGACCATCCACCCATGTCTCGATGCTCCTGATTTGCATCATGTTCCAGCAGGAGTTGTACTACATCCGCGTGACCTTCCTTTGCGGCACACAGCAGGGGTGTCCAGTTATCAATGTCCTCGGCCTAAACACGAGGGATTCATTTAAAATTCAAACGGAAATTTCGCAGAAGGAGAAGAATTTCTTCTTCCGAAAAGATTCTTTGCTAATCTGAAAGCTTTTAGGAGGGAGTTTTGCATGCAAAAAGCTCCAGAAACTCTAAAATTCTTTAAGGGTTCTTTAAGATCATTTTTCGATCTTGAGGGATATTTAAAGGACACACAGGATCTATTAACTTATATTTAAGAATTTATAATTTCAGATTAAATTAGGAAAATAATAATTTTCAAGAACAGTTTCAAGGAAAGCTCTCTTTAAGCATCAATAAAGTCATTAATGGTCAATTAAAGAGGAAAATTCTGATTATCTCATCAATTTTTTTCCAAATTACTTCAAAATGAGGCGAAAAAAATCCAAAACTGATTAGAACTTTATCTCTACTAGACAGTACTTCATCCATTTTTGTAAATAAAACAAGAGAGGGAGAGAGCAAAAAAAATTGATCACGACTCACTTGAACATCAGCTCCACGTGCAATCAACTCCCGGACGAATGATACCATGCCACGGGTTGCGCACACCATGAGCACGGTCGTCTGATTCTCATCTCGATCATCCACGGGCAGGTGTCGTGTGTCCAGGAGTGTTTTGAGCCCTTGCAAATCATTGGATTCCACATATTGTAGTAGTGTCCTGTATCCAAATGCCCCCATCGACTCGCAACGATTGAGAGTCTGGAAATTGTTAAGAAGAAAACGTAAGAAATAAACCAAATCATAAATCATGGACAAATTATTCCTCTATCAGGGAATCTTCCTCTTATTTCATTCACACCATTAGCTGGTATTTCGTGGAAATTAATTTGACGTATGATTCATAATTTTAGCTTCATTTACCCGACATTGAAACCACAGAGTTGTGGTGCGTAAAGTAGCTTTGGGGAAATAAGATAAATTATTTCCGAGAAAGCTACTGGAAATTTTTCAATAAGACTTTTGCACACTTGCAAAAAAAAAGTATTTAGCAAGTCTTTCTTTTTTTGCCAAAATATTTAAAGCTATAAGTTCAATAGCACGGGTCTTTCCAAGTCTAATTAATTATTAAAAGTAAATTTTATTGAGATGGGCCTTTCCAGTTGATTTCATGAAAAAAAATCAGCTTTCAAGTATATTCATTAAAAGTTAGCAAACTATACTAAAAATTATAAAAAAAGTGACTTGGACAATAAAAAATCCATAAGAAATAAAAGAAATAACATTAATTATTATGAGATTTTACTCCAGGTTTAATTAAAAATAAACTTTCCCAAAATAAAAGTAGGAAGAATTTAGTTTAGAAAAAAAAACTAAATCTAGTTAAGCGCTCTTAATTTGCGACTTAAGACTTAAGAACTTATTAGTTGTTTTTTTTATTATTTATTTTCAATTCTTTTTTAACGTTTTTAGTCCAAATTTTTTTTTGTTTATTTTCTTTTAAAATTTTACGAAAAATTCGCACGATAATTCAACAAAAAGAACTTTTACCGCGTATATTCTAATTTACTGAAAAATAATATTTTGACAACTTTTCACGTTTTATTTAAACTTCTGAATAGAACTATTAAAAATAAGTCAGAAGTACCAGCTACGGCGTTTCCTTAAAGATCAAGGATAAACTCTCCAACTCCAAAAATAAAATAAAACATTTCAAAGAATTGTTACAAAACCATTTAAAAAGAAATTCTCACCAAACCAACTTTACTCAATGAAATAAGATTAGCGAATATTCTTTTTTTGCAAAATAGAGGCTCACTATACAGGTATATAACGACGGTATTATCAACTGCAATTTGGGTTAAATGCGAAAAATAAAAATTTATTATCAATTCCTAACACTACTGTGTGTTTAAATTAGCACATTGCCATGTGTTTGGCATTGTTATAATAAACACTCAAAGGCGAAATTTCTTTTCTCTCTCCCAAAGCAAGGATAGTGTGAAGAGCAAATAATTTTTCGAGGAGGTAAATTTGCGAATAAATCTTAAAATTAAAATTTTTAGTGTTTGAATGAACACACCGCAAAAAAAAACATTTATACTAATTCGATGTTACACGCATTGAAATGTCTCTTTTTCATTGCAATGCCACAATGGGGAATTCCCCCCATATGTAAGGGCCGCCAACACGTGAAACACACCGCAGACATTCCCGCTAATTTACAAGAAAATCATGCAAGAGATAGAGAAGAGGTTGTACAAAAAAGCCAAAAAAATGCACGCATTGTAATAAAATGGTGACTGAGAAACGAGATTTGTCATCATGAGGGGCATTTGCCGCACATTTTCATTCATGACTGCACGCCAAAGAGATGCAGAGAGACTCCTTTTTGGACAATTTCCTCTTCTATTTATAAAACACCTGTAATTTGTGGTTGTTTTTTATGGCAAAAACTCGTTTCATGGCATGGAATTCAAGTGTATATATCAAAAACGGTTTTGAAATTTTGTACACATCTCCAAAGACGAAGTCACCTAATGCACGCACAGTATGCACTGGGTCCGTTAAGGTTCTTCTCTTTTAAAAGAAGTTAAATTAAAGAATATAGTTGTAGCAAGAGCAAAGCCAAAAATCGTTTCAAAGAGCTAATAAGTCAAATTTTCTATTGATTAGATTTACAAAACCATTATTAACCGTTTTTGCATTCAAATTAGCAGTTTTTGGCAATTGGTGCGATTCTAACGTTTGACATTTATCCTTTCTGAATAAGCCTTAGCCATGCAAATTTTACTTAAAAAAAATCTTCCAGTATTAATCAAGATTAATTAGTTAAGAATTAAATGAGAAAGCTTTTAAGCTTTTTGAGCATACTCTGTAAATCCTGCACATTACTTTCACATAACTTTAATAAGCAAGATAAACTCTCAATAAATATTTAAGAAAATCCAAGAAGTCAATGACTTAACCATCTTCAAAAATACTTTAAATAGTTTTCCATTAAAAAGGTTTTCTTGCGCAATTCAGCGTACAATCTCCCAAATTCCATCTTACATCGAGTTCTTCAATGCATGCAACAAGCCTATGTATGTGTCACCCAAGTCTAGAGATCCAATTTTATTGGGAAAATGTCGAGGCTATGTACAAAATGACGTAGTATGACGACATGATGATCAAAATTGTCGTTTTTCTCACATTTTTTGAGTTTTTTCGAGGAGTGTGTGTGACAAAAATATTGATTATGGAAAATAAAGTATCAATAGTAAGTACCTCCCGTCAAGGAGACTCCAAATCACCACAAAATATCACTAAACACCATCACCAAGCGAATTCTTATGTCAATTCTTTTTTTTTAGTGCTGTGAGAAGAGAATTAAAAGCTTTTTTTTACGGAAAATTGATTAGAATTATAGAGAAAAGCTTCAAATAGCAGGTAGATCTTTAAGAAATTACTTTAGATCTCGATGGTCTGAAACGATGCAACTTAAGGCGGGATACATTTAAAATTAATTCCTCAAAAGGTCCAGAAAATTGACGCATTTTCGATATATTTGTGTAGTGTTCTTTAAGCACTAAATAAATTCACTCTCTTAAATAAAAAAGTACGTGTAGAGACTCCAAAAAGGTTACTCAATCACACCTATTTTATTCTAATTTAACTGTCTCAAATGGAATGAAAATTATCACAGATTTTTTCGGCAGTTGTGGCACGGAATTTTTGTTTTCTTAACATAACACAGAGATCACAGAGGTCCTTAAAGATATTTTGCACTTTTCTTTTTCGTTGGAAAATGCATAATTTTATGAAATTATCCCATTTGGGAATTTTATTAGAGGTTGATCAAATTCAATCCAAATGCACGCAGCTATAAAAGTGCAAAAGGTCATTAACCACAATATTTCTTCTCCTTTAATACTTCTTTTTTTTCGTATATATATTTTGCTTGTCCACTTCACTGTGTTCTTCTTCTCCAATGTTATTTTCGATGCTCCTCTTTTTGCAATCACCGCATTATTGATTGGTTTCCATTCCAAATGCACTGAATTCATGCAAGGCGATTTTTTTTAAATTCCCCCAAAAATGCACAAATTTCTTTCTTTTTTTTTGTCTTTAAATAAATAAATTAAATGGCAAACACTTGAGGTAGATATTTATGACTTTTGTAGTTAGTCTTTCTGTGCGATTGAGTGATCACAACAAATTTTTGTCAAATCACAAGACAATTCAAAAAGCAGCCAGGAAGAACCAATTCGATTAATTTCGTCTTGCAATGCTTTGAAGACCACAACCATCACCATTCGCCACAACACAAGGAGCTATTTTTTTTCTTTCTTCGAAGACTAGAACACTTGTCTGTAACCACACGCAAAAGAGAATTGTTCTGCACTTGAATTTAAGCTTTAAAAAAACTCTCCTTTTCACAGGATGCACGGAATTGCACAAACACGGATGATCACTCTTTGCAGAGTTATTTGGAAAAGAGTTTGTTCACGAAAAATTGGACAGAGTGGCAAAGAGTGTGTCTGCAGTGGGACACACAGCACTCGATGGGGCATACAACACTCCGTGTATTATTGCCAATCTTTTCAGCAGCAAGAATCAGATGCGACTGAGGAAACTCACTCAGTCAATCCATGGATTTAACGCGCGATCGCACACGAGATCACCACCAGCAACAGCGGCATGGCTGCCACCCAGTTTGTCTCTTTTGCCAGTGATCCGAGCACGTAGTACTTCTTGTCACCCGGCACTGAGAAATTCCCCGTGAGACGATCTCAGGTGGACTGATTTGCCGTCGACCGATCGTTGCGATTGCGATCGGCCCCAGCTCAATGTTTGTCTTTTCCCCAATTATTATCTGCGTCACACCGGCTATTCGTCGTCATTTTATTTGCATGCATTAAAATCTCAACACGATCATAACATATCCCCACTACAACCTCATTATCCTGAGCCTAAAATATATAATTAAACGATCTCACCCCTAAGACGAATTTCTTTGAAAAAACAAGTCTACAAGAAGAATTCTTCAGCCAATCAATATTATTTCTCAAGAGATCCTTTGTTAGTCAAATGACGCTGTTGTGATTTCACTACAAGAATTCCAACTTTTGTGGAATAATTTAATATTGCAACATATTGCAATATATTTTTCCTCAATATATTCAATCATTTGATAAAGCTACTTTATTTCTGCAAGAAACTCCCTGATTTATGACATTTTTATTGCGACTCGATGTGATCGTTTGAATTGCTCTTTCAACTATATAATACGAGGCTCGTTTCCCGCATTTGCAGATAGTTCCAAATCAATAAGGAGCATAAAAAGCTTTACCAGAAAGGTCATCTTTAATTCTGCGGTTGTGAGGACACTAAACTATCGCATCATATTGTCAACTTATCTGTCAGCAAAAATGTAAATTTTTTCTTGCAGAATTTATCCAAATTTATTGCCATGCCCGTAAAAATGATTAGAAAACTTCAAAACCAGAATTCCTCAAACACCTGCGTGGCGCTCAAGAATCTCCGTTGTACCATTTTATCAACTAAAAATCCACATTGAGGACGACGATGTGGGCAAAAAAAATCAAAGAAACCAAGAACATCAGCATATTCCATGACGCAACATTTTGTGGTGTAAAGTTTATGAATTGACTGCGTGGAATTGAACTTATATTTCTTTGAACGTAATTGATGTGAGCTTTTTTTATACCTACATACATAATTCTTCACAGCAACGTGTTATGACGTTTTGAGAATTTTTAAAACAGCAGCGCAGAAAAAAGTTTCTGTGTGATAAAAAATAAATAATAAATGACCTTTGGGGGGATTCAACGACCATATGATGTGGTGCCAAAAGAAATATACAAAATTGTAAGATTACAATCTCTGTGATACTTCGCAGTGAACGGAAGTGGGGCGTACTGTCCAGGAACGCAGACGAAAAGGGGCGTAGAACTTAGCGGAGTGCTCGGGATATGTTGAGATAATAATTTGTTTTATGAGAAATCTTCTGAAATTGCGTTAAATTCTTGCATCGTTCTTTTATTCAAAACGACGACCTAAATTCCCTTTTACCGACATAAATAAATTTTTGGGGACTTAATATTTTTAGAACTACTAATTTGAAGCATGAACTAACTGAATATTGTTACTTTTAGTTACCGAACAGAAAGACGTAATTGTGGTCTGTCTAAACATCCAACGCAAGGGCCGAATTGACAAACAGTAGAGTAATGCTCCACAATTAAAGTTTAACATTTTTCAAAGTTTTGAGATTTATAAAACTTTTTAAAAACAATAATAACAAATCATTTTAAATTAAAAAAAAAACATGTAAAAAACCGCGAAGCTTCAGGAAACAAATTTTTTCCTTAAAATTCAGTGATTTAAATAGGTTAATAAATATGTACATAAAAATTAATTAAACAATAAAACTACCTGTCATGTAAATCACAGAAAAAAGTCCCGAATTTTAGAGGTAAACAACTTTATGAATGAATGAAAATGTTTAATGGAAAGAATCTGCTTAATTTTAAGGATTTTTTTTAAACTCAGGATTGTTCATTCAGTTTTTTTTAAGACATTGGATTTTTCTTTAAGATTCGATTGTCAAAAAAAAAGAGAAATTACGTATAATAATTTTAAAAATTTTATTTATTTTTTAAATTTTCTTGCAGTGCCTAAAAACAACACACGACCTTCCCTACTCCATCTTAAAGTGTTTGACTTATTAAAATAAGCAACAGTCTTGTAAGCTTTTTCGTGACATTTCCTTCTTGTTTTTCTTAATCTTAATTCATACAGGTGGTGAGAAAAAATTGTCATTTAATTTGTCACAAAATGTCGTTGACGTCGTCTAATAAAGTATTTTTTTTTTACTCCATGTCATTGGCGCCAATAAGAAAACCGCAATTAAAGCATCAAATAAGGTGTGATTTAATACCCATTTCGGAATCTGTGCGCATTTTGATATCATTTCAGGTCATTCTCTCTCATTATGCGCACTCAAAGCAGCGAGATTCGCAACACTAAAAAAATGATGTGCGAGAGAAAGCTCCGATCATGATCACAAAATCAACGTATCTTTGTATTGAATAATATTGCCAAAAAACACGATATTTACAAATTATTATCATGTCTTTTTTGGGGTTTCCCTCCGGTATTTTATCGAAAAAAAATCTTCATCGCAAATTGTAGTAAATAAAGCATGAGACAGATGTTTAGCCAAAAAAAAGAAGATATGCAAAATCTGAGTCATAAATAATGTTATTAAGCTGTGGAAATTCACTCTGGGAAATACAACATTGAATGATATGTATTTATATCTATGTAGCTAAAATGTGTGCACAGCAAAAAGCTCACAAACACGCACATCAATTAATTTTTCATACCAGCAGCATAGATTTATTTATGAGATTCTGCATTAATTACACGCGAAAACCTGAAATTTATACCGCATATTCATTGATATTTAACCTGGGACGTCAGTTTGGAACGTGGATGGTGATCTTTTTTTTGCCAATCTCCACACCTCAAATTTTCCGTATATTATCAAAAATTCCCACATTTTTTGCATCTTCGTAACGAAATTATTCCTCCCACCTTTGGTCAAAGTTTTTTTTTGGCCAATTTCTCCGCATACATAGACCCACCAATGAGAAGATATTTTGTCAGGTATAAGGTATTTTTTAGTGGTTAAAGCAGCTACAGCATATTGAAAAAGAGTCAGTTATGTGAGTTTTGCACACCAGAGAAGAAAGGTAAAAAGAGGAGACAAACACAGCCATCATCTGCGCTTGAGATGAAGCAGTGAAGAAATGGCGCCAAGTCATCTTCTTTCTCCACAACCTCCTGCACCACCAATCCGCATCAGCGGAGCCATCAAGATAAAAAAAAGAAAAAGCGCAACAAACATGTCAGTTTTGCGAAAAAGTGGCGCAAAATACCGTGCTGGTATGTGAGTGTCTCCGTAGTCCAAAACTGAAACGTTTGTGTGGCGAATGTTCGTGATCCGTGCCAGTGACAATGAGACTGGGTATCTGGAAGCTGGAGATACTGTGCCGTCCGAGGCGTACATTGAAAAATGAACCACCCGTTGACGGTGTAGGGCTCACTGGGCGACTACCCTCCATCTCCACGGACCCCTGAGAGGCACGTCGTCCCATAAAGAGAGGGCGAAGATTCAGCATTGGACGCAAAAGTTGAGTTGATTCTGTGATTTTCTGTTCTGTTTCATCACCTCCGGCACGATCATTTTCATCACCATCACCACCACCCTCACCACGATCACTACCGTGATCACTTCCTTGGCTACCGTCACCGCCATTGCCATGCAGACCCCGTACAAGGGCCGCTATACTCTCATACTCACTTGAACTCATTCTTCACGTAATCTTTTGCTCTACAGAGAAATAATTTTACACAAAATTTGTGTATTGTACATAAATCAGTGATCAGTGTGTGAAAGCCTTTTGCCCCCAACAACATCAAAGTTCAATTTACTACATCAATATACTATACATAATATTATACGCTCTAAAATATATAACTAAAATAGTCACTCTCCCCTTTCAGTGTGTTGCCAAAAAAAAATCAATAAATTGGCTGAATTTATGAGACCACATAATGAGGCGCACGTGCTTCTTTTTATAGCATAATGCACCTCAGAGAAATTCCTTGAGTGTTGCAAAAAAAAAAAGTTTGTGAGAAAAACCATGTTGAGCGAATTTTTTCTTTTAATAATGTGCTGAAAGATAAATATAAAATATTCCTTCGTCTTACGCACGCTTCTTTGCTACCTATATAATCGTTAAATCAGCAGTGTGCAAAGTGCAATAACTTCGATTATAGTCTGACGACAGATTTTGTGTGCACTGGTAGTAATGGTTTTGTTCGCAATGTTTACCAGAGGATTTTCTTACAAAGATATTGGGGATAAAAATAAAGTTAAGATAAAAGAAATTCGTATCTTTTACACAGAAGATTTTTCTCAGTAAAAACGCGTCTTTAGCTTTTCATCAATTTATTAAAAAGTTGTATAAAATTTTTACAAAAAAAAAAACAAATATGAAAGGTGATAAACGTGTATTAAAATACCAGCTAATACAGATCAAGTCAGGTATGTTAAAAATTCAAGATTATTGCGGAAAAGACTCCAAGAAAATTCAAGCAAATTATTTCTATTGCTTGTTCTTATGCTTAACGAAAACATAAAAAAAATTCTACATTGAAGAGACATTTTTTTTATGGAAATCTCGATTAAAATATTTAAACGATTGCATCAAGATAATTCTGAAACTAATGAATTAAAAGTTCTTGCGCTTATTTGTTCTAAAATATTTTTTTTTTACTACAGCAGCGTGTCATTTTACGATGACAAAACAATAATAAATGTAATTCTATCGTCAAAAATGTTACGATTTACGTGCTGTTGTGTACAAAGAGAATCAAGAAGATCTTTTAAATGAAAATCAACAAAGAATTTCTTTGTTAATCAAACTCTTCGTCTAATCTAAAAATATCTTTATTTATTATTTTCTACACAAAGATAATTTTATACTTTAAAATCATCAGAATCTTTGGAAGATTTCTAGATAAGATTTGAGATTAAAATCACAAATTTACATGAAATTGATACTTAAGTAATTTTCCTTAAGTATTAAGTATTTTTCCTAAAAGCCAAGGTAAAAGTTGAATGAAATTATACATAATAAGAATATTTATATTAAATAACTTTGTAACGGAATCCACCCTCACATGCAAGAGCTTTAAGATGACATAACAATAAATAAAAATATATATGGTACAAATTGATATTCTACATGCAATAAAGTTCTATTGATAGCACATATCGAAGGCAAAATGATTTGGAAAAATCAATCGATTTCTTATCAAAATGTAAACCAAAGTTTAACAAAATTTCTTACTAAAACACAGCACAAATTAATCCAATTTACCTGATCAAGCGATATTCTAAATCCCTTCAGCATGATTACAAGATAAACTTTTCCTTATTAAAAATTTAAAATCGAAGAGAGAAACTTTCACAACACCCACCGCGAGTTTTGTATTGAAACTGAACCACAGAACGGTTTGAGAATGAATTTATGTAGTCGGAAGTATGTTTGCAAAATTATTTTTTGTCCTTTAACATTTGCAATTCTTTCTCTCTTAGCGACAACCGTGTGTGTTGGTTCAATTGGTTGAAAGTGGAAGGTGGCTGCAAATTCACATTATCTAATTCTTGTAAACGCGCGATTATCTTTTAGCAAATATATAGAAGAAAATTAGATACCACGGGTGCAATTAAAAGCCCCAACTGTATTTAATCTTTGCAGAAACAATAAAGAAACACCACTTTCATGACGACAGACGAGATAAAAGACATTTTTTCCCCTCAAATAGAAGTCTGACAAAGCACCGCTCATGAAAATTCTCGTCCAAAAAAAAAAACAAGTAAATTTTCAGTAAACTACGAAAATGGGAAGATCGCGACTGAAGAAGCACACACAAGTGGGCACAGTATTTAACATTATTATGTATAAAATAACCATCGCACGCTTTTAAATTAACAATATCTCTCTATTACTTCTTCCTAATATCACATGTTGTTCAAATACACTGCTCATCTAAATTGGCGTGTATAAAGTGATTAAACAATTATTGTAATCTTAAAATGTGTGATAAAAATCGCAATGTAGTGATCACACACTTGGTGTAGCCAATTAGGGGGAGTATCACGATTGTGAGCACTTGAGTCTCGTTTTTTCCTTCCTTCTCTAATATTTCTGAGAACGCATTTTGCGCGCGAAAAAAAACGGGGCACAATGCCGAATGGGAAAAGCGCGAAAGGAAAAGTGGCGGAAAAGTTGCAAAAGATAGAACCCACACGAAGTTCAAAAAATTGCAACAACAATGCACGGAACGAGGCACTTTGTGAGGGGGGAAAATGCCATCACTATATAGGCCCCCACGAGGAAGAGACTTCCATGCAATTGGAATGGATGTTGGTGACTGAAGGCGACTCTTCCATAAGTAAAGTTGCAAACTTGTAGATTTTCTCTGGGGAAGTCGACAAAGCGTCATCATACACATTTGAGTGTCTCTCGTCAGCTTTTATCTCCACATTATATGTAGTACCATTATCTGTCATGCTCTCCTTCTCTCGCACTTTAACACAATACACAATAATCGCGTACATCAACACCGTATTCTCACCCCCGCGTACCACATTTCCCCCGTGGAGTGGGGGCGGGGGACGGACATAAAGACAATGCAATGATAAAGAGCGCCCCATGTTCCATTTCAAATTAAAAATGAAAAGTAACGATACTCTTTGTAGAAATTGCAATTAGTTTATGTATTTGCAATATATGTAATGTATATTGTATTGCCTTGCCTTTTTAGCCTCATTCTCAATTTCCATTGAGAACTAGAACAGTCACTCACGTTAGAATCTTTTTCTATATATCTCTTCCTTTTTGTTGTGCACAAACAGAAGCAAAAGACAATATTTGCTTTCTATCTTCCCACAGCACTTCTCTTTTTTCTTTATTCATAATACAGGGTTCTTCGGCAGAATTGCTGAAAATTTTTCTTTAGATAAATTAATTGGCAAAATATATTTTATTGTTTGGTGATCAATTAAAAGCTGAAAAGGTGTTTGTAAAATTCTACATAATTTAGAGCATAGAATTATATTTTGCAGATCAATATTCTTCAATTTTTTAAGTCTTTCCGGAACGCGAAAGATGATCATGATGTTTTGAAGAATATTATATACTTCATCAGGTCTAAATAGATCAAATACAATAAAAAACAAGTTCCTTCTTTTGTTTACAAAATTCTAAAATTATTGATAAATGGCTTACAATGAACTGCCATTTTCATCTAATTTTATCAATTCATTTCATTTCAATTCCATCTAAAACAAACAGTTTTGTGGAACACCCTGTAATCTTTCCGCAACATAAATTTATTGCGAAACCACGTCACTATTTATTTACGTATTAAAAGTCAAATGGGAATTTAATTGACAAGAGTTGTCTGAACTGAATATCTCCATCAATTAGCACTCAATTTTTGTGCAACATATGTCAAGCAATTGTAGTGGAAACAATTTGATGAATTTTTCAGTGATTCATTTGCATGCCAATCGATGCAATAATAAATTCCCTTTTGTATGGTGCGCGTGCTAAAATATTGTTCATACTGCTGAAATGACATTGTTGCAAATTAACGATTTAAGGAAATAACAACTGGCGCATTTTGATGATTGTGGCTTTTCAAATGAGCGTAGTTAATAAAATTAAATTGTAGATTATGGATAAAATGTAAATTCATTATTCACAGCAAAATATTCTTTGGTTCTCTGATACATGAATAAAGACTTAATTATACCGACAATGCCGAATCCTTCAATGCAAATTTTCTAAAAATTTTCCTCTTTAATTTTATCTAAAGATTCAAAGTTCCTTCTTTCTTCGTGACATTGAGGAAAGTTAAAAAAATTTCCTTGTTAAAAAATATCTCAAATTTCACTGGAGTTGCTTCTTTGTCATAAGAAAGGTTTAGAATTTCCCTTAGAATAAATTGAAAACTCCAAACACTTTTATTAAAAATAATTGCTTTAAAACAATTTTCTAGAGAAGACGACCTAAAATTAACCTTATTCCGTTAAAGTCTGTAAATATCTATATTTCCACACTCAACTCAATTAAATATTCATTAAAATTCTACGACATCACTTGAAAATGAATCAACTCCGAGAAAGACTTCACTTTCATGTTGGAGAAAACAGAAAAAATAAATGAAACATGTGGCAATCAAACTAGAATTATTTTATTATATAGAAGTTAATGAAACTATTTCTGCGGGTTCTCTTTGCACTCCTAGTTTTATATAGATACATAGTAATGTATGTATGTATAAATTGTTAATTAAAATGTGTGTATGTCATAATTTGAGCTTGGAGATTTTCACATCAGCTCTACAGAGGTTCTAATTTGCTGTAACAAAACGAATTTGTAGATTTTTACTGAAATATCCCAATGAAACTAATCCAATTTGGTTATACAACATATCACGTTATTTAGTTTTAATCTGTATTGGTTTTAAAAAGAAAATTAATGGAAAAATAAAAGTGAATAAATAAACAACAGATCAATATTTAATAAAAACTTGTTATTAAAGTAATTTTCCCGATTTCTAAACTTTTTTTTTCTAGTTTCTCCCTTTGCCCATCAATAAAATGGTGGTGCCTCCAGAGAGTCATGCATAAAAGCTTGTGAAGAGACTTTAGCCTCAATTCACAATCATCCAGTAAACATTTATTGACGCTTTGTAATGAAAATCGTTATATAATTTTTCCTATCTATCTCATCTTTTTCCTCACTCGCTCTCCATCACTCTATCAGTCATTTTTTTTTGCAAAAAAAAGAGAAATAATTGGGCGATAATCACACTAATTATATTGGGAGTCACTCAAGAGCTCTCCACGCTAATATCTCCATCGCTTTAAACCACCCGATCAACATTACCTCACATATTTATAGCAACAAGGAAGAATTATCACCATACAAGGTTTCTCTGTCAAATTTGTGATAAAATTTAATATATAGATCGAGGAGACGATTTTCTATAAATAGCTCATAGAAAATCTTTTCATTTGATTGATAAGATCAAGAATAAGATCTTCCTAAGATTTTTTTGAAAGGTAATTTCCTTTCAATGATTTTTAGTTTTATTTTATAGAAGGTAAATAAATTCATATTGATTTCAAATTTTATTTGATGAAAATGTGGGTGGAGTTTAAGTTCATTGACCAAAAAAATTGTTTCTAAAATATCTTGCTTAAAATCAAATAAATAAGAAGAATTAAAAGCTCCTTTTTTATTGGTTAAAAAATTCAATTAAAATGTTTATTGGTTAATCCTCGTCGAGCTTTTCCTTTTTACCCGTAAAAGCTTTAAAGCAATAGTTGATTTAAATAAAATAATAGTTTTTTCTTCTTTCAATGATTTACAGGTAATTTAATTTTATTTTTATATAAACACCAATTAAAAATTATTATGTAAATTTTCTTTTCAACTTAAATATTTTTCCCCTGTTTGAGTAGTTAAAACAAATGACGTACAATGCCGTTTACTTTCTTTGTGAGACACCTTAAATTCGCAAACAAATAAGATGAAAAAAATTCCACTGTTTTCTCATGAAAATATTCAACAAAAAGACACGTCGTTTAGAGATAAACTAAATGCTCCAACTTTTCTTCATCGCAGTGTACAAAATAGATTAGAGTTTGTCATTGAAAGTGCGCGAGTTATTGGAAGAGTAACATAAATAGTAGGTTTATATGTATTTTTGCCAGGAAGACACATATATATGCGATAAATTACCTGTGCTGAATGTGATTTCTTATTCCGTCGAAAGCCCCCCAAGTAGGAGGAAAATGTACTACCGTAGAAATTTCCCTCTTCACGGCTTGTGGATTGATTTGCTGGCGGATTAAGTGGTGACAATTCCGAAACAGTTCTCACCACAGGTCGTCTCTTTTCGCATTTTTCCAGTAAATTTGCACGAAAACTCATTGTCAAGTGTGGGAAGGGGTTAAAAAGTGTGCCAAATTGTTATGCAAAAAAAAACTCGGTGCTGTTCAAACACTCGCGATATGCTAGGAAGGTCCACAAAGTGGCGGGAAAAGTGTGTTGGTACAAAGAGGCACAACTTGTGGGTAAGAAGTGATATTTTTCTTTACGAGGAAATAAACGAGAAGCACAGAATTTGTCACCGAATCACGAATCAATCATGCCACAGCAATAGAACGGCACGAATAAAAAAAAATGCTGGTAATTTATGCCAATTGATTGCTCAATGTGAACGAGATGGATGAGTTTTGTCTCACTCATTTGGTATTTTTCCTTTCTTTCGGCCACAAAATGCCCCCAAACTCCGGTGGAGACTGTCGTCCGCATCCGATAGATGAGATGTCGAACGGAGCCACCTCACCTCAGTCACATCCAGACACCACAGCTGATAGCTTCACATTGACTCAACCACGTACTCTTAGCTACACAACCCTGCTTTTAGCTCCCCCGTATGTGCCTCTGACCGTGACCCAAAGACATCCAACTGTGTGATACTAATTCCTCTTCGTTGTAAATGTATAACTTGAGTGCGCGCGGTCAAGTTCCCGCATCCTCTCCCCTGGGTATCCCACAAATCACTGATGCACTCTCAAATCGTAAAAATAATCGCAATTTGCGATAGAATGTGACGGAAAGTGATAAATCATTATCTATAGAGACCAACACACGCAATCACAATTTCTCCCCATACCACACACAATTCCCCGCATATTGCACTTACACATAGAAATATATCCATAATGCTGCCCAAAAATTTATATTTTCTCCTCCCTGTCACAGCATCCAAATGATAAATGAGCTAACAGCTAAAGAAAAGCTCCTCAAAATAAGATTTTTTTCCCAACAGGAAATAAAAATTCTTTCAGCCAAGAATTTTTATTAAAATCCATAAAAAGAGACAAAAATAGCAAAAGCAATATCCTGCGTCTTATCTTGTGGGTAGGTATACAAAAGTAAATTTCTATAAAAGATTTACGCAATGCAGACGATTGTCAGCAATATACAATTTTATACTATAAGGTGGAAATTTTTCCACCCTCATCAGCCACGAGGGATCGTATAAAAAAATAATCACATTTTATTGTCATCACAGCAATAAGCCACTCGTGATAACATGTGGAATGGAAAATGTATCTTGAAGTTATCACAAAACCATCGTGAATCAGCATTGATGGCAAACAGCCGGGGGTCAATAGCATAAACTTTGCAAATTGAAGGAGTTTATTCATTTTTGATATAAGTTTCGAACGATTTCCAAAATAATTTTTAAAAAATCAAAAAAATTTCAAAAAGTTTAATTGATTGGGATTTGCTAATCAAAATTAAGGGTGGCGGTAGGTCAATCAGTTAACGCTCCGATTTGATCATACCCAATATCGCTACGAAGCGGGTTCGATTCCCTGCTGGGTAGATTTTCTACCTTTCCTTGGCCAAGCGTTTCCTAATACCGGTTTCCTTCCCATTCCTCTCTTTCGCACAAAATAATGTGTGCACAGAGAAGTGCACACACACAAAAAATAAAATCGCACAAAAAACAATCACACAAAATCAAAGTGAGTTCAATAGAACTTCACTCCACACAAAAACTGCGGGCGATATTGAATAAAAAGCCCCATAAAATCCTAACCCTTTACCTTTTTAATCAAAATTATAAAATAATTTATTTAAATCAATTTTTGTGATTTTTTTTAAACCTAGCTGATAATGATTCTTCATTTTGGTCTTTAAATATTCGATAAGATCTGCAGCATAGCCAAAAAAAATAACACTTATTTGATTCTTGTTGGATTCATTTTACATTCCAATTTGAAAAATTAACTGCTTGGAAAAGAAATCCAATAAGAGTCTAACTGAACTTTTTTTAACTGAATTTTTATTGTTAAACGTTCTGACTTTGTTCTTAATCTTTCAGAACTAAAGTTAAGAACATTGTGAAAGCTGAATATTTTTTTGCGTTAAAATTGTTGCAGAAGACAGCAAAAAAATAATCAAAACGTCGCTGGAATGCACGAAAAGTGTGCTCTCAAGCTTTTTATCTGCTATATTGATCTAATAAAACTTAAAATCTTTATTAGGTTCATTTAGTTGTAATCTAGGGTACCTAAATGCCACAATTTTATAAAATAAAATAAAATAATAAATAAATAAGTTAGGCCAACTTACGTAAATAAGACAACTATATTAAATAAAGTATTAAACAGTTTATTATAAAAATCTTAATATTTAGTTTTTTTTTCACCATTCAAAATTCTTTTCAAATAACTTAACCCTGTCAGGTCCATTGGGTCATACGCTAACCCAAAGGCTCGATTTTGAAAATGTTTTATTTTATATAGTTATTTTATGAATATTGACTCCAAATTAATACAGGACTATGTCTTTACAATCCCAGATTATTTTATGACCACAAAAGGACATCCCTAAGGACTCACAGTATCAAGAAGAACGAAAAACCGAAAATTTTTTAGTTGGTTTTTTTTTGGTAAAAATGCATTATTTGAGCTTAAAGAAACCCATATTTATTTTTAGTTCAATCAGCTCGCTTGATCACGGACTCGAAAGGGTTAATACCAGAAAAAACATCTTGCACAGAAAAATGTGCATAATTTTCATAATTTTTAGTCTTTTTCTAGTTCTAAAAAAAACCTACAGTTTTTCACAAAAACTTCAATGCTAATCACCCCTTGGCAATTCTTTTGTAGTTTTGAGAATTTATTCATTTTAGATTTCCGCACAGAAGAAAAACAAATACTCACGAGTGATGCTTTGTTTAGCAAAATTCCCAGAATTCTTGCACACAGATTTAGTGGGAAATTAATTAAAAGAAAAATACCTTGACTTGCATTCGACGCAAAAATCCAAAGAATTTTCTTAACACGCTTATAAAAAAACAGGTGATTCTGCCAAGATGTTCCCTGCCCCAATTCCCACACTGATACGCTGCATGTTAGAATTTTATTTTTTTTTATCATTTTATGCCAAAAACGCAAATTTTGTCATTCTGATTGGAAGTTTTTTTCTTGTTTGAAATGAATTTCGCATGTGAATATCTTATTTTAAGAGGTGCGCGGCATATGTCAGAAGATCAGCGTTATGTGAATGTTAATGAATATTCCACGAGGAAATTTCCAAAATTAGCCTCTAACTGCCATGCTTGAATGCTTGATTAATCAATAAAGATGTTTTGAATAGTTAATGAGGGTAATTCAATTAGGAAAATCAGAGAGTATATTCTCCAAGAGAGATTTCTAATAATTGTTTTAAAGCTTTTCCAATGAGTTTGTATTTTTTATGGGAGTGGTAACATGATGAGTGAAACGTGCTGAAAAGAATTAGCGCGATTCTTGGAAATTTCATGACCGGCAAACAGGTTAAAGTGGTTTTCCTCAATAAGATTTTGCAACACATTTTTGCGTTCATTGCCAAGGAAATTCTCTCGTTCACTGTTCAACCTTGGCTGGCTGACGAATCAGAGTAAAATCTGCTCAGTAAACATTCTCTGAGCTAATCCACGTGTTTCCTTGGGCAAAAAAATGCTGTTTTTGCATAAAATAAAATAATACAAAATTGCCAACAATGCTCAATGATGGCTCAAAAGGCAAATATTTGAAAAAGTAGCCCAACTTTTTGCCCCAAGATACTTCCGGACCTCACAGTCGGAGGTTTTTTTTTCTTATTAGCAAACAGCCCGTGTTGAATAGCCTAAAAAAATTTCCACACTTCGAGGAGAGTGACCAAAGAATTGTGTTTATACGAATATTGCCTCTATTAATAGATTCTGGCTGTACAAATAAATTTGATAAGAAAAATAATAACTTGAGAATGTTGAGAATGAGAATAAAATTTATAGAGAAAAAAAATCTTTTATCATCTCACAAAAGAGCTTACTCACCCTTTCCTCCTGTCGCTGAGTGTCGCGGAATTTTCACTGAATTCCACGGAAAATCCTCGAGAAAACACCACAAATCACTGTGGCAGCTTTTCATTTAATTTTCCTTTTGGCAAATAATCAAATTTATTCCATTTTCCTTCCTCGCAGTGCTCGAAGACGGTGGAGGGCAAAAAATGAAAGTGAAGAAAATTGATGTCTCCAATTGACCTTTTTTCATTCAACCTTTTCCCACCAATTTCCACCTCACTTTATCAGTTTTTCACACAAACTTGATGCACGACTAATTGATGAATCCGTGGAGACTATCAAGAAGTGCAATTAAGTACATTTTCACGGGGAAAAATGCAGAAAAACACAAGTACACAAGTTAATAAAAAGTTATAAAGAAAACCTCGCAAACCTGTCAAAGTGACATCGCGAAGTGCGTATCGTGAACCCAAATAAACCGCGAATCAATAAATGCGGAATGATAGTGTGTCCCACATAATGCGAAGAGAAATTAAATTTTTTGATAAAAAATCTAAAAAATAAACTTTTTAATTTTTTTTGCTTCGGATTTTAATGTTTTTGCTGATTTATTAATATCTTCTAAGCCGCGAGCTCTAACCTTTTTTAAAGCTCTAAAAAGAGAAACAAATGGCGGTATTCTAAGATAAATATAAAGATCAAAATAAAGAAAAAAACCAAGATTTGGTATTCTACTTTAAAATTCCAAGAAATTTTCAGGATAATCTTGGAAATTCAAAATATTTCAAGATTTGGTATTCTAAGATAGAGATTTACGGTCGAACCATAACCTAAAAATCTTGTTTCTTCATACAACTTCCAAGACTTTTAGTATTCTGAGATACGAATCAAAATCAAAATAAAGATTTACAAAATGAGTTGTCAAAAGAGACTTGGATAAAAATATTCCAAGATTCTGTATTCTACGATAGAGATTTACGGTCTTATTATAACGTAAAATGTCTTGGATTTATGTGAAATTCCAAGACGGTTTTGGGGTCCTTTGAAAAATTGGTTTTTAAATGAGGTAAAGGCAATGTAAATTCAGTATGGGAGATATGAAAACTCTTGTACAAATATGGGATGCAGATGCAAAATGACGGGTTTTTGCCGGAATTGTGTTCACTCCATCTTGCTAATGATAGAGTGACCTCCGGGTTGTACCAGGATTGTCAAATCTTGGACAAATACGTGATGTTGGTGCAAAATTTTTTGTTTTTCACTGGAATTGTGGTCACTTCTCCTTTGTAATGGTGGAGTGACCTCCGGATTGGGGATCTCATCCCAGGATTGTCACATCCTGAACAATCCTGGGATGCTGGTGCAAAATTCTGGGTTTTTCGACGGAATTGTGGTCACTTCCTATTAGTAATGTTGGAGTGACCACTACTCTGCCGAAAAAACCACAATTTTGCACCAGCATTCCCTAATTGTCCAGGGCTTGATAGTTCTGGGATGAAATCCCTAGTCCGGAGGTCACTTTATCATTACCAATGAGAAGTGACCACAATTCCGGCGAAAAACAAACATTTTTGCACCAGCAACCCAGGATTGTCCAGGATGTGACAATCCGGGGATGAGATGCCCAATCCGGAGATCACTTTATCATTACCAATGAGAAGTGACCACTAATCCTGGAAAAAAATTAAAAAATTGCCCCAGAATCCCAGGATTGTCCAGGATATGACAATCCTGGGATGAGATCCTTCCTTAATCCGGAGGTCACTCCATCAATAGCAAGAAGAAGTGACTACGATTCCTAAGAAAAATTCAAAATTTTGCTGTAGCATACCCATCATTGGGGGTACAGTTACCACCAAATTATCATAATCTGGAGGCAGAAAGCACCTCTCCGACAATATTCATTCCATTCCCGGAGCAATAATGCCTGGGAATAATAGCCGAGATTATACAATCAGGGCTCCTGGATGTAATGGCAATAGGGAAGAAATTCCCATGAAGTGTTTAAATTTCGTTCAATTGTCATCCGAGAGCGAACGAGAAAGCGCAATAGAAAATATTAATGCGTTAGAAAGAGATATCGCTAAAGTTTTCTTGGCGCGAATCTGAAACCAAGAAACTGACAAGTAGGATAACGCAAATTTTGATTTTACTTTCCTGGATAATTCGTCGTAAAGTAGAATACCGACAGTCTTGGTCTTTATTTTGATTTTTATCTTGATCTTGAAAGGTGTCTCTATCCTAGAATACCACCCAAGTAGGATAACGCAAATTTTGATTTTACTTTCCTGGATAATTCGTCGTAAAGTAGAATACCGACAGTCTTGGTCTTTATTTTGATTTTTATCTTGATCTTGAAAGGTGTCTCTATCCTAGAATACCACCCAAAAAATATATTTTTTTTTAACATCAATAAAAGTTTTCAAAATGGCCGCGATAATTTTTATCAAAAATTAGCTATAACTTTAGTTCTATTGAACCGATTTTGTTAAAATTGAACTCTTTTTTAAAGCTAATAAAAATCTCTACAATTTAGCTGGAATATTCGGATTATTTTTTAAAATAAACGCTCTTACCTCAACCGATTTCAAGATCTCAAAAATAAATCATTAAAAAGGCTTAAATTAAAATTAAAACTGCATCACAGTTTATTTATTTAATAATTAAAAAAATGAAAAATAAAATTATAAAACTGATAAAAATCTACATGCGATTCTCGAGGGCATTCATTGCAAAATCCACATGCCTCCTCTCCCGCCAGGCTTGAGTACGAATGAACAGAACAGGGCAGTCGAGGGAGCAGCAATTTGTCTCTCTATCATCCCTGCAGCACATCTGGCAAATCTGAAATGCACAACTATCTGGATAACTATCCGTAGCAGCAGCAGAACGGATCAATAGAACAAGCGCCCTACCTTCATAACACCTCCGTACTTCCGTTCAAGCGTGGATATCCTGTTGTAGATAGTTAGGAGAGTCTTCTGTGGATGATTCCTCGCACAATCCTCGCAGATTCCATTGCTTGTTTGATTCCCACAGCCAGCAGCACAACTCGTCTTGGCAAAATACTGCGAAATTGTGCTCTTCTTCTGCTCTCCCTTCCCATTGAGTAGCCTTGTGGATGATTCCACGGCTAAGGCTGGAACAAATGTAGCAGCTCGTGGAAGATTTGCAAACCAATCGTTCACATCAACACCAATTAGGAGGAAGCATCGATTGAGAGGCGGGATTATGGCTTTCTGTATGTAGTAGAATGCATTAATCTTTAGTCCTTCATCAGCTAAGAGATCTCTCGGACTCCGAACTAGTTTTATGAGCGGAAGACCGGGTGGTCCATTGACAATCACATAGGGAACCCGTTCACCTTTCCTTGGCTCCATCCTTGGATCATTTTGCTTCCATTTTCGCGTGAGCTCAAGAGCAGGAACACAAGCACCAGGCTTGTACCCGTCGACTCCTCTAAACTCCTTGGCAAAAATTAAATCCTGAACATTTGCCTTTCCGCTGAGAATTTTGGTAAACTGCCGACAAATGTAGCGCTTAACTATGCTCACATCCTTGGTTTCAAAAAGGATCTTCAAACACTTCTCTAGACATTTTCCAACAATTGGGCATCCATCCCTTCGAACTGTTTCAATTCCTTTTGCCTCGTACACAGGCTCCTTCTGATCAGGACTCTCATACATGTACCCTACGTAACGCTTCTTCGTTTGCAGAATACACGGTTGATAGACTTTTTCAAGCTTCAACTTTACCGGCTTTGGATTATCCTTTGTTACAGCTTCAGCAATTTCAGCACCAATTCTGAAAGCCTCCTCTCGTGAACGTCCCGGTACAAGGACAAACATGGAATCAGTGTCTCCATAAACTACCCTCACGCGCCATTTCTGATCAGCTTCTACAAGTGCAATGGCTCTCTGAAGCGTTTCACGTCCTTTACTAACAACACTATCGCCCACCTCAACACACGGCATCCGTCCACTAAAATTAGCCGCTGTGTACCCATACGTAACATTCGCCATTAACTTAAGTCCCAACTGCCTTGAATGGAGGATCCTTTGGAGACTTGCTGCTGAATGGATCTTCATTGCTTTCTTCACCATAAATCGCGTATCGAGAATTTCCCTGAGCATCCGCGGTAGGACACCTTCTCGCACCTGAGGCTTGACAAAAACCACCCCACACGGAGAAACTGTTATTAGATCTCGCTCCAGGAATTTTTTCACCTGATCCGGTGTTATTCTGAGCTGAGAAGCACCGAATTCAAAGAGGTCCGACGATCTGAAATAAGGTCATCCTGTGAACTGTCTTTTCGCTTATATGGATGATGATTGTGCTGTGGGATGAAGGCTTGTATGCTCGTGTGTAGGCTTGTTCCGAAATTAAGGAGAAGATGACGCGCAAAGCTTGCTTTCTAATTCTACACTGTCTAGACTCTAGATACTAGCTTTAGTTAAGGATTTCTTAGTCTTGTCTGCATCATGATCTATTCTAGTCTATTCAATCAAAATCAGTGTATTTCACTAAAAATCGTTTGTTTTGTCAAGTTTTCTTGTCTTACTCCTAACTCCTGATGAAGACTAACAAACTCCTGAAATTCAAACTCCTATAAATTGTAACAACGTTTTTACCCACTAAACAGGGTATTCTTTTTAAGGTAAATTCACAATTTAGATAGACTGCGATAAACTAAGACTTCTAATGTCTGATCTCTAGTTAGCCTGTTAGTCTAGCCTAGCTTAAATCTTATCAGACTAAAGTCTGATCAACACAGGTGAGTCTTCGGCTTCAAACAGCTCAGATTTAAGAGCCCACAAATTCATTCATTCAAGAGCTCATGAATTCAAAACGAAGGGCAAAAATTAACAGGACATAAATCAAGTGCAATGACAACGTGAACAAGGACAAATGGCAAAATGATAGGAATATAAAGAATGATCACTCACTCTCCGAGATGCTCCACTCTCCCTAAGCACGTAGAGAAGCAGTAGTTGTACCCAATCATCATACTCGGATACAAACTCTGAAAATCCAGCACTATGACAGGATCAACGTAGAAACGTGATTCCGGTTCCAGGATCAGTGGTAAGTACTCTGGAGCCCTCATGTGTGCCCTCTGCTGCACACTCGGTGAAACTGAGACAAAATTTCGTGGTTTTGCCATTCGTAGCATCATACTTTCAACACGAAACTGTGATCCTCGCGAAAGGACTTCAAAGAACTGAATACCAAAGAGTTTGGCAAGTTCACTCGTTCGTCCAATTAGATCTAGCTGATCGAGGATCTCAAGTGTTCCCCTTGCTCGTAGAAGGAAGTATTCAAGGACAATCCATCGTGACTTTGGGCTATTCCAGAGTTTCGTTAGTTCCCTGTAGGATCTTTTGGGGTACCGTCGATGGAGTATGTGATAGGCTACACTCTCAAAGGTGTAGGAAGTCAGAGCTATTTCTTCTCGCATAAGTCTCCAAACATCCAGGACGATCCTTCCGGAGATTTTCAGCTCTGACTCATACTCTACACCATCGTCCTTCTCATCGTCGCTTCTCTTTGTTTCCTCATTGGCAACACGGAGTCTTGATAGGGCATTGGGTAAGTTTACACCGAGAACGTAACCACGTTCAATGATATATCCCCATGAATGCATTTCAATTTCGTAGCCTAGAAGGATATCTGGATCCCAGTACTTGATCAAGTCGACAAGCTTCTCAAGAAGTTCCTTCTCACATTTGGCGTGGATTGCATTGATTTCCAGGCCAGAGTGTCGTAGTCCTGCATCATTGCTGAACATATCGTCAATGATTACCCCGCTTACGTGCGTTGGGACTTTATCATCTTCCGGAACGTTGTTTTGCACTGCATAGAAGATCGCAACAATGCCATCAACATCGGGATTTGGACAGAGATCACCACGTGTGAGGATGTGGCATTCCATTGAGAAGATCGTGAGGAAGTTGTACTCAACGCATGCTTTGGCATTACGCATATTTGCCAGATCCTCTTTGAATCCAAAAGTCCCATCGAGACTGCTCACATCGTGCGCATCATCACTGCTGGACAAATTGAGAGTCTTTAGGTAGGATTTCCTCTCCATTAATTCACTAATCTACAAAATAAAGGACAATTTTTTTCATTTTATTACGTCTCCTTTTCAACGTTCAACTTTGTAACAATGAAGATTGTTCATAAGCTAAGTTATCTTTTGTTCTTTCAAGAGAGGAAGTCTCTTTGAGAAACAACACAACTGTTTAGAGATTCTTCCGCTATTTCTTTTTTCTTTTTTGCTATAGAGTTCGTCTCTTTACATTGTTATTTCTATGGTGACTCCCTGAACCCTTTACCAATTTATTCTCCATTGAAGTTGTCGCGGAGAGTTCCTCGAGAGATCCGTGTCCATTGCGAACCTTCTCGTGGGTAGTTTTCCGCGTTAGTCGACGCGTTGCATAGGAGAGACGCTTCTTCAGGGAACTCTTCTCGTCTTTCGACGCGTCCAATGATGATGGTGATGCTTCAACAATTTGAGAATCATCACCAAATGGATCACTTTTGAATGTAAGTGAGCAACGTGCCTTTGAACTGCTGCATTCCTCAATGTCTTGTTGAGAATTTTCAACATTCATCTTTTGTTTTTCACGTTTAACTTTAACAGGACTATCAACTTCCACGGATTCCATTGTTATTTTCGCCGAGGAAACCTTCTCGCGCACTTTTAGCCATGTTCTGGCTTCAGCTATGCTTGGTGGGGAGGTTTGTGGCTCAATTATGGCCGCCTTTTCCGTTGCCATGCATTCGCGGATGTTAACTTTGTCACTCGCTTCCACAAAGTCTCCCATTTCGCTTTGGAACTTCTTCTGTCGCCACTTGGAGAGACCTTGAAGATCTTCGAGGCAACTGATGAATTCTTCGCATATACTCAGCGCATTATTCCCTTTGACCTGAAGCACAGACTGCCCCACTTCCTTCCGGGAGCTCTGTGCCACATCAATGGGATCACTGAAGAAGGGTTGGGGGTATGTGTGCTCCTCAATGCCATACTCATGCATCGTTTCACGCACATGGTGTGGATTTGGCGGTGATGACAGTGGGTAGATTTTTATATCTCTATCAGGTTCCTCCGTCCCACCATCCGATCCCATTACATCCGTCAGAATTGCTTCCTGTTCCCGCGCAAATGCACTCAATTCATCATCCGTATTATCCAAGCACACCGTCATGTCGTAGAAACTATTCATCCCATCATCCATCCCATATTCCCCATCTTCACCCTCCTTCGCCCCGTAGTAGTGCGTCGGGATGTCCGTGGCGTCGTAGTAATTCACATTAGACGGCCCGGCGATGGGAAAAAAATTATGCTCCATGTCATACTTGTGCGCATTATCATTAGGTGGTCGTGCCTTATCCTCCTTCTCAGCCATTTCCTTCTCCTGCACACTCCCCAGAGCTCTATCGAGATCTTCCTGCTCCAACCGCTGAACGTGAACATTTGGAGAATTAATAATAATAAATTTATATTCATCATTTGTAACACTTCTCCTGCGGATTCTCTTCATTTCCACCTTCGGGGAGTCTTTCTTTTTCGGCGTGATCTTCTCATTGTCAATGTACGCACTAACATCTATCCGCTTTAAGAGAACTTTGCATTCAGTTATGCCGAATTTTTCCTTTAAATTCGCAAAATTCATCGAATTTATTGGAGATGTTTCGAGTTTTGTTTTGAAACTCTTGCTTACTTCCAAATCTTTGTGCTGACGCTTTGGCGTAAAATCCAGAGCTTGCGTAAAGCATCCATTGACAATTACAACATTATTGAATTTGAGCTTCTTCTTCGCTGGTTCACTCCCCGCATGGCCATTTGGTGTGGCACTGGAAGGAGTCTTTAGGATACTTTTGAACTTTATCGGTGATACTGATTCCGCGGATCTTTTCCGTTTTGATGTACCTACAAAGATTTAATTTAATTATTAGAATATTGTTTTTAATAAAAAATCAAAAAATTAAGAAGAAAATCTCACCAGATGGGGATGTTAGAATTAAATCCAACGGTGCGTAGTGATTTTTCTTGGGTGATTTTGACGTTCTCTTTGGGCTCTCCTTGGAAAAATTATCTCCCTTCTTGAGCAATCTCGTGGGGCTCTGCTTTTGCACTTCGTGCTCACCATCGAGCTGTGGAATCCCATCCACTGCACCCCTCTCGACAAATTCCATCGTCTCATTGAACTCATTGATGAGATCTTCATCCTCAATGAGATCCTCATCATTGCCATCACAGTCCACTTTATTCTCCTGACTCGGAGTTAGTTTTTTCATTTGAGAACTAAATGATTTTTGACTTAGCGGTGCTAGAGTACTGTCAAGATCAATTGCACGACCGTCATTCTCCTCCAATTGCTGCATTATCTCCAGCAATTTCATATCATCCTCATCAACTGCAAAAGTTTCCAAAAAAATCAGTGAAAAATCATCAAAAGGAGGATTTTCTTCAACTTACGCGTAACATTTTGACTCTGAGATCGTCCCTCGAGGCTCAAAATAATATTCTCATCGACAAATGAAGCATCCAGGAAGCTCTTTTCATCATCTTCGGAACACTTAAAGGTACTCTCCTTCCCGAAAATATGATCAGGAACCATGGAAGCCTCGGGGAGTCGCAATTCCTTCGGACAACTTGCGGGGTAGACTGAATTACTGAGAAGAGCTGAAAGATTAAACTTCCGCCCACTTTGAACTGCGCCCGGAGACTCCTCCGAACTCATTTCCATGCTCTTTGACATAAATTTCCGCATGAGAATCTCCCGGAAAGATCGATCTGTATCTGTGGGATGTACATTAATGCGTTCCTGAGATTCTGGCACTTCAATTGGGGGTAAATCAGCCACATTCATTGCCCTTCGTCGTCGCAATTCATCATCCCAAATAGCAGCAATGCCTGGATTTTGATGCTCAGACACACATCCCGGAATATTTGTTCTATTGAGGATTTCACTGGCCAGAATATCCATTTCCACGCGAGTTGTGGCCATACGGGGGAGATCTTCTTCATCTTCAGACCGGAAGCGGACACTCTTTGTGCTGGCATGGAGGAAGCTCATCCCGTACAAGTTGTAGTCAATGAAGAACTGCAGAATGTAGGGAACGTGGGATTCATGAGCCTGAAAGACTCGCCCACAAATAGCGCCGTTCTGCAGGAGATTGGCTGCCCTCTTTGTCATTGCTGGATTGTAGAAGTAAACCTTGAGAAAGAGATGATCCCTCGCGTGGTAGCCATAGAAGGGTCTAAAATAAATTAAAATTAAAATTAAAATTAAGAAAATTTGTTTTTTCTTTATTTTTGGGTCTTCATTTATGTACATAGTTAAGAATTTCAGAGTCAATAAAAAGTTTCTAACTAAGTAAAAAAGAATTTTCTTGAGACTCTTTGATTAATTTGTGACCTATATCAAATGATGCAGCATATGCTGCATAGAGTGTAATGTTAAAAATACATAAATGTTACAACAATTTTATCAAAGATTACTTTTTTACCCTTCTTCATATAGGGAATTAAAAATTTCAAAAGTTGAAAAGAATTTTATTAATTTATGATGTTTAACAGGGGCTGCAGCATATGCTGCATAGAGTATGCGTAATGTTAAAATCCCTGAATATTGCAAATTAATTACAATTTCATCTAATTTTTCTTAGTAACCTGTAAAATTTCAACAATCCGCAACAACAGTCAACAAGTACAATAAAATCGGACTCTGCAGCATATGCTTCTTAGCCATAGCAATATCCAAAGAATACTAGAATTATTAATTTAATTTAGAATCTAGTCTCAAAACAATTTATCAAATGAACATCAAAAATTGCCTTAGAAGTTGCAAATAAAAATTATCAGAGGCTGTAGCTTATGCTGCGTTGCATATGCCTAATTATGAGAATATAAAAATAAACCGACGAAAAATGCAGCAAATAATTAAAATCTAACCAAAAATCATTATGATCCCTTTTTTTTTAAGAATTTAAAGAAATTATTAATGAGCCCCTGATGAAGGCCTTGAAAGAGTCGATAGGAAAGCTAAAAGCATATGCTGTACAATAAATGAAGGAAGCATATGCCCTAACTCTTCTCTTCAAAAACAACGAAAAGCATAACACTTCAAGCTCCACCGAGAGGGGAAATCTTTAATCTAGACACGAATCAACTCAGCAAGACGCCTTTCATACAGGAAGAGAACACAGAAGACGGACTCACCTGCCACGCACTGGGACTGCCTTGAAGATGTGCTGCGTTGTGCTGGTGAGTCTGCCCTGGGATACACTGAGTGCTCGATCCAGGGCGTGTGTGATCTGGTATGCAAATTGCCCCAAAGCTGCATCGGACTCCCCCGACTCCACAGGAACGTACAGGTACGGGAAGACCCCATGAACGTGGGCACAGACTTTGTCACCATTGGCCGTGGAACCAAACACCCGGATCACGGGCACCTAATTCGGGGGGAAAGCCGGAAATTCATATTGGAGCGCATTTTTTTTTAGGCGCGGAGAAAAAGAAAACTCACCCGCTTCACAGCGGCGCCGCGGAATTCCGAGTACGCAACATCGAATTTGGGATTTGGTGGCGCCAGATAGTGGTCCACGCTCACAATTCGCACAGAAGTCACTGCTTCCGTGGTTTCTGGCATCTTTGCAAGGCACTTCGCAGGCTGCACTTCTCACAATTTCGCGAAAATTTGCAATAAAGGGACTTTTGAATTTCTCCACTTTGACATTCTTCTTTTTCTCATTTCTTCTTCTTATTGCATTTCTCGTCATTTTGGAGGGGAAGGTAAAGTGAGACTCAAGGTGTGCCTTTTCTTTGGAGTGTCACGAGACAAAATTGAAGATTTTTTTTTCTTTTTTACCAGAAGTTATTCAAATAATGGTTTTCGTAGATTTTATGGTTCAATATAATATTAGTGAAAGGATCCTTGAGAGATTAGTTATCTTATCCATGAGTGTCATGCTCTGATGTTTTGATAATTCTTGAAAAAACAACAAATTCTTGTCCATTAAAATGCCACAAATTGTCACATGATATTTACCTTGAAAAACCGTCATGAGTTTTCCAGTCTGGTAAATCTCCAGTGAGTATTTGTTGGTGGGACGTGTTGTCAAAAGTTTGTCAGATTTCTTTGGTGCTCACGGAGAGGAACTCCCATCGAATTTTTGCTCCTCGTGAAAATCCTTGAATTTTCAGGAAACTCCCTCAAATTTTCCCGTGATAGTGATGTGATTTGCAGCACTGTGAACCAGGCAATTGGTGATTGTGCAATATGCAAGTGACGACAAGTGCGTAGGTAGTGTGTGTGGCATGAAGAAAATCCGTAACAATAGGAAGTTCCACTAATTAGTGAGGGCAGAAAATTTTCTTTTACGAGAAAACTCCTTGAAAAGAAAATCCGTGGCATGGTGAGAGTTGTCGTTTGAATCAGCAACAGTGAAAAGAAAAGTGAAGAACCAGGGAGAAATGTCCAAATTCAGCTCACTCGCCTCGGAACAGCGATACTTGGAGTCCACGATACATTTTCTCTTCGAGGAATGCAAATCCGTGCACAATGAGAATACCTCCGTACTCAGAGATCGCATTAGAAGGTAATACAATTTCTCCGTTCAATCGCACTAAAAATATCCAATTCATTGTAACTGTTTTCACTTCTCAATGCTTTCCATCCACAAAAAACACCCAACATCGAAAGTTCCTCCTGACAGAGTTGTTGAACCCGTAGAAGGTTGTAGATTAAAGATTAAGATCCCACCAAGGTCGTCTTTTGTTTACGTTTTAGGTTATCTAGATCTTAAAGCTATTTATTTTTAAATATTTGTTTTGTTAACTTGTGAGATATTTAACTTCCGGAAGGACCTTTTTTTGAATGAATGATAATTTATAGGTTAAGAAAAAGCAAAAAAGCGTCACTTTTCTGTCATATAGCGACGTCTTGAAAAATTCTTAATGAATTTTTCAGTTTTTGACTACTTTTACGATTTTCCTTGAATTTATTCTTGTTCTATAATGAGTACTCTCGCAGAATAAGAATTTTTCTTTTTTTTTTTCTAAGCCTAAGTAGGTTCTAGGTTAAGAAATGAAACCAAATTAAATTTATAGAATAATTTTTCATTAAATATTGTCAAAAGGATCTTCTGAGCAAGAGGAAATTATGAAATTCCATAAAAAGTCCTTTTAAACATCCCTATTGAGCAGGCTAACATTCATTGAATATTTCTTTTTAAATAAAATTCTTTTATCTAAATAAATTTCAACTCGCTCAAGAAGTTAATTTTTTCAAAGGACAACGTCGTTTGCAATTTTTTCTTAAAAATCTGTGCCAAAATTTAAATTGTTTAGTTGAGATAAAAATAAATTTTCTTATTGTCTCATCAATGAATGAACTCAACAATTTTCCGCCACACACAACAATCAGTTTTTTTTGCCACAAAAATACATTTTACCGTACACACATGCCCCATTTGTTACGCTTTCTCGCATCTTGCAACTGTATGCTGTACAACTCGGTTTCCGGAAGAGAGTGAAAGTGTAAAGGGGGCTTCATTGTTTCTTTCTTTTTTCCTTCCTCGCCGTTGCAGTTTACGCCGTGAGGAACGTCGTGAAGTTGTAAAGCAGACCCGTGATGGGTGTTCACCGCTCTTCCTTGCCTGCAAGCACGGGAATGTTCGTGTGGCTGAGCTGCTGATCACGGAATGTGATGCAGACATTGAGCAACGAGGGCTGTACGAAGTGCCGGAAGATCGATCTGTGCACTGCGTCACACCACTTTGGTCTGCCGCTGTGTCTGGGAATTTGGCGGTGGTGAAGCTCTTGATACGCTTTGGGGCGAATATTAATGCTCTCTCGGACACTGGCAGCACCCCGGTGCGGAGTGCATGCTACATGACACATGTGGAGATTGTGCAGTACCTCGTTGAGCATGGGGCGGACATAACGAAGGCCAATTACAACGGGGGCACGTGCCTCATTAATTCCGTGCAATCTGTGACACTTTGTATGTATTTAATCAGCAAGGGGGCAAATGTGAATGCGCGAGATATTCAGGACAAGACAGCTCTGCACTATGCCATTCAGGAGCATCGCTTGGAAACGACGAAGCTCCTCTTGAAGCATGGTGCTGATCCATTTGCAAAGAGTCGCTACGGGGATGATAGTTTGCAGCTGGCCTGCCTCAAGGGGGCTCATCAGATTTTTGAGTATCTCAAGAATCGCATTAGCTACAGTGCTGAACGTCTTGCGGAGGCGCATGAGCTCATTGGGTCAACATTTCTCGATGAACAAAATGAGACACGCATTACGATCCTCCACTGGAGGCTAGCTCATCACATCCGGCAGCGAGAATCAGTCTATATTGGTGAGTAGGAGCTGCGGAGACACCAAGATGTGCCGCTTATTTCCACATTATGCGATAAATAACAAATTCTCAATTGTAAACAAAAAGCTCGACTAACCGCGTGGCTGATAAATCATCACCGCAATAGCTTTGCGAATTTCAGCACGTTCCGGGAAATGATAAACATTCCTTACGTATTTTATTGGGGGGCTCCTATCTGGCTGAATTTAATAACTTTTCTCTAATTTATTCATTACACTTTATGGCAGTTTTACTGCTACTAAATAGTCTCC
Source organism: Lutzomyia longipalpis (assembly GCF_024334085.1). Classification (NCBI taxonomy): domain Eukaryota; kingdom Metazoa; phylum Arthropoda; class Insecta; order Diptera; family Psychodidae; genus Lutzomyia; species Lutzomyia longipalpis. Next base: position 43,520,894 of record NC_074707.1, on the reverse strand, counting down.
TAAATAAACTTACTTTTTCTATAAAAATCTTTAAAATTAGGGGAGAAATTGTTTTTAAGCCGGATGTGTTTAAGATTTAGTTTTTGTTGTTGAAATTTCTTTAGTTTAATTAACAAAATATCTTGTAGAAAATAAATTCTCAAGAAATTTTCTTAAAAGTTTAACTGTTTCGCGTCCACATGAAACATTGAAACATGCGCTCTTTTTATCAGGATATTTATTCTGTGGATGCTTTTAGAGAACTTTTCTCAGTCAGAATGTCTTCTTTGGCTTCTTTTGCGTCTATTTGATGCATTTGTATCTCGGAAAAAGAATTAAATTAATAAATAATTGGAAAAAGAAAATGTTTCACGTTTGGGTCAGCGTATGACCCAAAAAACGCGAAAGGGTTAAATGAGCAGAAATGTTTCAATAATATTAGGCCAAAACGTCAATGAAACATGTGCGCAAATGTTTCATAAATTTAAAATTAAATTTCTGCCGATTTTTTCCAGATCTTTGGTAATTTCTTATTCTTTTTTATTCTGAAATGTTTGTTCCGATTCTTTCCCCCAATTAAAATATTTATATGAATTCATTTCTCTTCGGATTTCCTCGGAAAATCGAACCAATCATAAAAAAATGCAAGTGTTTTTTCATTGGCTGATAGATCCGATAAAAGCCGAAGTGTAACGATCATTTGTTATCCTTTCCCCCCTCCATTATTTTACATTTGGGTGGAGTCAATGTGCATTCTCACTGCAAATAGGAAATAAAGCTCTTTCTTTAATAAAATTTATTCGATTTCAGTGAAATGAGAAACGTTTTTTCAACCAAAATAAAATTTCCATGCATATCCGGGATATTTTCCTGATTTATACGATTCAATTTCAACATTTTCTAACCAGATGAATGCCCCTTTTGAAAATGCTTCACATTACAACCTGTAGGCACTTTCCTAGGAGGAAGATAAAAATATAAAAATTCTCATTTTTAACCTACCATTATACCATGATTAAGCAATTTTCCCCGGAAGATGAATAATGTTCCATCGCAAAATAGCTATTATTGTGCAGAAAATCGGTGAAGATAAATTGGAGTAAAATGTGGGAAATTCTTTTTAATGAGATTTCCCCTCCCCCTCCCTCCAAAAGCTTTCGAACTCAATTTATATCGATAATATTTCTTGGTGGAATTTGTGGAATTTCTTCGTTTTCAGGAATTCAAAAAATTCCTTTGCACGCGCATCGTGTGCCCCTCAAAACTTATCCCAATGTAAATTTTCTTAGCGCGCAAATAGCGGAAAAATAAATAAGGAATTTGGATGTGAGCGGTTGGCTTGAAGACACAAAAAAAAAATGCTTACACAGAGGCTCTATCTTCGTATTATATTTTTGATGTGATAAGGCCGAGTTGCATGGAAAAAAATCGCAATGTTTTTGTGGGTTAGTAAATAAAAAAAAAGAATGGGAAGAATGAGAAAAAAACGTGTGTGATAAGATATGACCCGCAAGGTTACACGATGGGGTTCAATGTAGGTATTTGTGTTGATGTTTTACAGAGAAAAAACCCGTTCTACCACCTCGGGAAGCCTTTGGGAATGCCGTGGAGTTCCACACAATTGCCGAATTGGACAATATTGCCGCTGATGTGGACAGCATGAGGATTCAGAGTTTGCTAATTTGCGAACGAGTCCTGGGAATTCATCACAAGGACACGCTGTTTCGTCTAATGTTTCGGGGTGCCTCTTATGCGGATTCTTTGCAGTTTCAGCGTTGCATTGACTTGTGGTGCCTGGCGCTTGAGGTCAGAGTTGAGAAACATTCAATCCTTCATTCAGAAACGTGCGTCACAGCTCAAGCAATTGTTAAGCTGCTACTTGATCAGCTTGATAAGTACATTCATATGATGCCCAATGAGATTGTTGATCAAGATATCCCACGCTTCCAAGATGTTTACAAGGTTTTTAGGCTTCTCACAAGGAATATCAATGGTGAGATTTATTTCTTATTAAAACTAAATAGGGGAGACCGGGGTAAAAAAAGTCATTTAGGAATTTTCAAATGCCAAATTTTCCCAACTTATAAATCGGAAAAAAATATGGTGGAAGGCTTTCCCAACTTTTCTCTTTGTTTTTCCGGGTAGAAAATTTCGTCCAACAAAAATAGACGAACTTCCCAAAGCTTTCAACACTTATCCGGGCCTTCCTCAGTGGCCTCACTCCTTTTTTGGACGAAATTTTCTACCCCTGGCGACGACCGGAAAAACAAAGAAAATTGTCTTACGCCAGGTTCAACACATAGTTTAGCTTTCCCAATCTTCAATACTTGACTGCAATTTGGAGATTATCCGAACAATAGTTAAGGAGTAAAAAAATTAATAAAATTTTAGGCCCATTTCCCAAACTTTTGCATATTGTGAAAGAAAAACTCATTTTCCAATCTGACTATTTCTCTCACTAGCTGGGTTACTGTAGAAAATGTTGCCAAGGTGTATATTTCACTAACTTTTAATGATTTTTCTGAACAATTATTTAAATCAAATCATGCCCTTTGGGGTATATATAGTGAACCAATGTAAATCATATGGAACTTCGAAATTTTTGACATATTTTCAAACCATTTATTGCAAAATGGCGTGATTGAGAAAATCACAAAATTCTCTGTTTAAATGGATAGAAAAGTGAAAATCCTTGTCGCGGATCAAAAGGTGAGAAGTTTAGCTATCAACTACTATCAATCTCTCATGTGGAAAATCATTGGAAATGTCAGAAAATTCTAATGACTTTATTTACCCCGCTGGTAACTATATTTACCCGCCGAGTTTAAAAAAAGTCCGAATTGGAAGGGTTCAGGAAAAGCTAGAAAACTCATTTTTCCCGAGGAGATAGAGAAAAGCGGCCTGAGACAAAGTTGTAGGCCAGGAAATTTCCTAAAAGAATGACCTATCGAGGAAATTTTATGGCCCTTGGGGAATCCAGCAGATAAGGATTTATGCAAATTGACTTTTTTTTTACCCCGGTCTCCCCTAGGGTTTTCCTTTTGAAAAATTGATGCAAATTAATCGTTTTTTCGTGCAGAATCTCGGCAGTATCTGACCATTAGGCCAGTCCATAGGAAACAGCAGGAGAACTTTGATAGAATGCTTAAATGCATCACCCATTTGATCTATTTGTTGGTCACAACGGCAAATACAGATGCAAAGAAGCAATTGGTGGCAACGGCCGTGACTGAGCTAGTCAGCAGCAATATCAGGAGCGCCTGTACCAATGATACCCTCCTTCATCTTTCAGTATCAAGATTGAATGTCATCAACAGTGGGTACTTTTCCGATGACAATAACTTGACGGTGAGTTTGAAAAAATTACAAATTTTACAAGAAAGTTTTTTTTTAGTTCCGATTTAATGATTTCAACGTAATTTTAAAACAAATTGAAGTTTTTTCCTTCGAAAGTTTGCCTCTGGCTTTACTTTACAAAGCAACAAAACAGAGTAGAATATTTTACTGAGAAATAAATGCATAAAAGATATAAATTTTCAAGCAAAAACACATATTTGGATCGTTTCAAAAACAGAACTGATCCGGATAAATTTGTGCTACAATTTGATCTAAAATGCAATATACGAATTACACGGTGATTGACGTCAAAACAAACTCAATCTCTGTTTTAAATCTAGCTGAAAAACATACACACACATAAATTTTCAATTAGAGAGAGGAGGGAGAACTAAGCAAATGATCGTACTATTTGATCGAATGCCAAATCGATCGTGAAATTGATCTTGAACTTCAAATTTAGTGATCATCGATCCCATTTGCGATGACTTGCAAAGTGTTTTGTTGTTGTGCCAAGAAAAACTAAATATTTCTTCGTGATTTTCAGGTGATCTTCCCGAGTTTAGAAGTAGTGGAACTACTTCTATCGTGTGGGGCTGATGTGAATGTCCGGAATGAGTCCAAATCAACACCATTGCACATTGCATCGATGCCCTACAACTTCAACGTACGCCTCGTGCATGCACTCCTTGAGCACGGTGCACATCTCGATCAGCCCAATAAGGCGGATGATCGCCCAATGAATATGATCTCGGGCAATCCGGGCAATGAGATTTGTCTAATGAATTATATCTCACTTAAATGCCTAGCTTCCACCGTTATTACAAAGTATAGGATTCCATATAGGAATCAAGTTCCCAAAACATTGGAAATGTTTGTGCGACAGCATGAAGTTTAAAAGTTTTTAATGGGGAATTATTTGAAAGGAAATAAAGAAGGAGAAATGATGATAAATCAGGATTAAAATTATTGTTAAGTAGGTTCAAATTAAACTATTATGTAATAATAATTGCCTCAAGTGAAACTATCTCTCTCATGTAGTGACAATTTAAGGGGATTTCAAAGGACTTTATTGTATCAATCAAATCGTTTTATGGTGCGTTTGGTGCGTTCTTTGCATTTTTAATGTGCAGAGAAAGGAGGTTATTCATTTTGTGGGTCACAAGTTATTATTTGAAAGAAAAAAAAAGAAAGAGACAAAGAAGCACGTGGAAATTGTTTAAAAAAAAATCTCCAAGAAAACCAAAAAAAAACTTTCAAATATTCTGAAAAGATTGGCTAAAAACCACACATCCATTTGTTTCTAATTTTGTCTTTGAAAGCTCAAAGCATATGCTTCAGAGCTCTGAGCAATAATGACTTCTTAAATAAAAGATCACATTGACGTTTATGCTTGAATAAATGCTTCAGAACTGTGATCAATGATCGTTTATTATTTAAATCAATTTGAATGTGAAAAAAATCAACGTTTGAAGCAGTGATGCATATGTTTTATGCATTTAAGTAAACTTAGATACAATGGGGGCGTGACATAATTTTCTTTAAGCGGTTTTAAAGAAAATATGAAGTTTCTTAGGAATTTGATTGAATGTTTCTTCGCTTTTTACCTTTTAACATTTTTGCAAGTTTTTTTTTGTTAAGTTATTTAAAATATTATCATGAGAGCTTAAAAGTGAATAAACTCCTTCAAAAAAAATCTTTAGAACTCAATTTCTCTTTCAAGTGTGCAATAAAAAAATTTGCAATTTATGTTAATTAGAAAAAGAAAGAGAAAGAAGCTTTTAGAATATTTTGCAAGCAAACTAAAGAAGATGTTCTGCAATAAAAATCGTGAAGAAAAAATGTACACAAAGCATAAAATAAATCAAATTGAGTGAGCAAGATGAAATCTTCCCCAAAAAAATAGCCTCATTAACTTTTAGGCACGTTGTTCAAGTAAAAAGAAAAACTCTATTGTTGTTTACTGTAAATATTATATATTATTGACAGTTGTGACTTCTTTGCACAGGAATCACATCTAAAAAAAAAACAAACACAAGGTCTCGTAGGGATTCTAATGAAATACTACATAATAAAAAGAAATTGCTTACAATAGTTGTCTGTATTTTTAAGTAGCATTGAGAAGGATAACTAATTATTATATAATAAAATTCATTCTTCTGAAGAATGCAAAATACAATAATTGTGCTAGATCGTGTGTTTTTTTAAATTTATTTTTAGTTTTATTTATTTTTTAATGAAGGATCGTTGAATTAGATTTTTTTAAAAACCTTTTTTTTTCAGTCAAATTCGATTTATTCTCGTTTTGTCCTTTCGCGTCATCTTCCTCGAAAGCCGAGATCACATTTTTTTTTCTTAGCTTCTTAGAGCTACAGCGTTGGACAGCAAGAGTGCCACGAAGAGCAGGAAAATTTCTAATCGCTGACTACAGCCAACGTTGGTGGAAAAACTATCGACAATGTGAATTTTCCACCCCATATTTGCATGCGTGAAGCTGTTGTAGTAGACTATATCAGGCCAGGAGGTGTTGGGAGTGATTTCGAGGGTAGCAGGATCTCCAGGCTCGCACGTGTAGTGCAGGGTCCTGTTGAACTTCTTAAATGTTGGGAAATTGTCGTCTAGCCGACGATCCTGATGCTCCTGATGACGTGCTATGCACAAGGGGCCAGCTGCTGTGGGCTTTGGTCGACCACGTCTTGTGAATTCAACACCGGCCAGCACGCGAATCTCTGACTGTTTGGCGTCTGTGAGACGATCATAGCCTCCTTTAGGCTCATCTGTGATAACCAGAGGGTGGTAGTATTCAGGGGAATGGGGATTATTGCCCCCATGAACACGGAAGGCGTAGGTCAGACCACGACGAAGCCAGAGTTCTGGGATCATGACGCCATTGATGTACCACGCTAGGCCATTTGAAACGTGTCCTGAAAAACACATTCATTTTACAAAATTAAGAACTCCTGAAATTCTGTAAGTTTAACTTTACCCGTTATCCCTTGATATCCTCGTTTCCCTCCAGCAGGACCTAAAACAGCCGTAAACGATCTGATGGATCTGTCAAAGATCTGTGTCTTCTCCCAAGGTTCTTTTGCCTGCGATCGCTCACTGCGTGTGAAGCTAAAGCAGTCGTTAACAGGATCAGTTGAATTGAAGTGAATCACAACATCCTGTCGTGGGTAGATGTCATGGAAAGCAGGCTCCTTATTGGAGTCAAGGAGTCCCATTGCCCATACAACGTACATTGGTTTATCAAGGAGGAATTCCTTGTCACCAGGATCAGCTGCCAAGGAAAGAGAATTAGTTTTACATGCTCAGAGCAAAGATTTATGGTTGAACTTACAGGATATCAGTGTCCTTCGGAATGTTATCGTATTTATCCCATCTTCGCGTGTAAACGTGTGGATCTGAAAACTGTCCAGACCACCAACTACATCATCCCGACAAACGCCCTTATTCTGTCCTAGAACTTGAACGCACTGAAAAGGAAGACAAAGTTGATAAAGTAAAATTCTCCTAAATTTCGTTAACTTAGCTTCCTTATTATGTCTTAAATCTTATAATTTAAGATTTGATCATTTATCAGAAACAGAGCATTTATCCTATAAATAAAAGTAAAAACTCACAGGAGCAAGCGAAGTAATGTTGTAATCTGTTGCATAGCCCCTGAAGCCATCAATGTAAGCTACAACAACATCAGCTCCTAACATTTGACTCCTCTCTTCAGAGCCAGACAGACCAAAGGACATGTACTCATCAGGAAGCACCTGTCCTGCTAATTCAATTGTAATCTGCGGACCAAAGACTTCCCATGAAACACGCAGATCTTTGTGGAGTTGTCTGCAGTTTGGCAAAGCAGCTGGATGTTGTTGGATCTTTGTTAGAGAAGGTGGAACATTGAGATCATCTGGAATCAGAATTGATGCAAAATTCTCATTTCTGTCCAGATCGTACACACTGATCCAGTCAATATCGAAGATTGTCATATCTCCAGGAAGCTCCAAAGTAATTGTCTCACTGTCGTATGTCCTGATTGGATCTAAGCTAAAGAGGTCAGAAAAAAATATTTAAAACCTAAAAGAATTTTATTTAGGCTTCTGTTGCCTTACTATCCCAATTCATCAGGAATCTTGCTGCCTTTGCTTGATGGAGCAGGGCCAACGCCAGCAAAGAAGTGCGTCCTTTTACCACCGCCATTGTAACTAAATTCCGGAATGCGGATTGTCTTCGAATCCAGAATTTCAATGCTCTCACTGCGAACACCATGAGATCCTTTTGTGAAACTTCCACCAATTTGCGGAGTTGGAGGCTCAAAGTCTTCAGGAATATAGACATCTCCAAAGTCATTTTGACTGTTGAGATCATAAATAGCCAACCATTTGACCTCTGTAATCTTCTTGTTGTCAGGAAGCTTCAACGTAAAGTCCTTATTGAAGTATCTTTCAAGGATGTTTGTCCTGGAAGAGATGAAAAAATTTATTACTAAATGATTTCAAAAAAATATTATTTTAAAATGAATAAAAAGAGATTCTTTTGCTTACTTTCCAAATTCATCTGGCACAATAAATCCTTGAGGGCCAGGACGATTAGAAGCTCCACTCCAGAAGAAAGTATCCGCTCCGTTTCCGTCATAATTGAAGCTCGAGAGGAGAAAGGTATTTTCATCAACGGCATAAACATCCCCAGAAACTTGATGATGGTAAGAATTAATTTTTCCAATGTACTTTCCTTGATACTTTTCTTCAGCACAATCTGGAAAAAATTAATTAAAGAATATCTAAGGCCTCTAAATCATTGTTTAATCATCAGAAATATTTGAAAATTCTTTCTAATGAAAAAATAAAATTGTTTTAGAAAATATAAAAATTAGATAAACCTATTAAATTAATTCTAGATAGAGTTTTAAAGTTTATTGTCTTAAATCTGAATTAAAAAAAATAAAATATTGGTGCGTATGTCCGTATTCTGAAGGGAAAATTCCGAAAATTCTGATTGTCAGAAATTTGCTTGAAATAAATTAAATTTAGATGCAAAAGTTTATTTAATTTAAGAGAGAATAATTTTATTAAATAGGTTCGTAATAAATTGTCCCTGTTTTCCGTAATATTTGATAAAATAATGGTTTTAAAAAATCTAGATAAATCTTGAGTTCAAAATTCATTGAAATTTTTATCATTAAAAATCCCCTAATGGTAAAAGAAACTCTTTTAAAAAAATATATAATTTAATTATCGTTTTTTCTTTTGCCTTTTCTGTAAATAAATGTCACTCAATTCATTGGCCCTGGTCTCCCCTAATATGTCCTCACAATTTAAAAGAAACACTAAATTGATTTGGTATTCCATCAATAAAGAAATAACTTTAAAAGTAAAATTCAATGATCTTAAAATAGCCGAAGAATTAACTTTGATAAAGCTTCTTAAGGAAAATCCACTTCTTGTTTCTGCGTGACCTTTGTGTTGCGCATTAATTAGCATATCACCAATGTCAAATATTTACGCAAAATGCCGCTTGTTCATTCATTAAAGTTTTAATAAAAAAATAATTTTTCCTCTCATAACGGGAAAGAATTTTCTCAGTGATTTTCTCATTGATAAATCACACAATTAATTCTTTTCGTTTTTTACCCGCGGCTTGGGAAACTTTCTCACGCAACAAACGCATCTCATTCTTTGTCTTGTCTTTTCTGATCTTTTTTTTTCATCTTCTTCTCGGGTGAAAAAAATTAGCAAATTAGAAAAGTGGGTCTGTTGGCTTGACCAAAAATAGAAGAAAGAAAAAAGAGTTTGATGAAAAATTGCGGGTTCGTCGCTTGAAGACGACGTTTCTTTGGGTCTTTTGGCCAAAGCCATTAGTGTCTTTTGTAAATAAAAATTGCGGAAACCGGTTCCCACGTCGTAAATTTTTGCACAACACATTAGAATCACTTTCTACTTTTTTTTTCGCCACCACTCTACCGTAATCCAATTTGGTGGACTTTTTTTCCGCACAACTTCCTCGGCATTGAAATCTTTCATTCTCGCGAGGCTCCATTGCACACAGCTCCCGCATGAATGGGACGGCGGTGGGTTAATTGGTGAGAAAAATTTCCTTCTCAATTCCATTAACCTTTCGCTATGTGCTGTAGGAGGTTGAAGGAAAATCGTGCGAGAAGTTGTGCTGCTGCGTAAGAAATGCAGAGCAAGAATCTGCAAGAGGGCTTTGTTGCTTGTGTGCAAAGTTCCTCCTCTAAACGGCAACGTAAGGCCGGAATTGAAAGTAAATTTTTATTGTGACAAATTCAAGGCGACTCAGAGTGCAAATGACCAACAACGTTACCAATTGAATAGTAGAAATTGCTCAGGTGAAATACAAGAAAGGTACACCACACTTGCACTACTTTCGACATTATTGTCTTCTTTTATTCCAAAGAAAATGTTTTATGCTGTGAGATGGATCAATTTTCTTTTCTTGGGCAACACCCTTCACGCGATAGCACACATTTCACGCCTCACTGAGGCATTCTTCACGCTAAGGTAAAATGTAATCCAAGAACGGCCAAACAGCACAGAATTGTTGGGACAAAATTCGCAACAGAGCACGTCTTTCAGGTAAAAGTTCCAGCACCAACTGAGGTGATGGTTCGCAGTGGAAACGTGAGCTGAAGACAAAGTCGAGTCTCTTCGGTTGTGGAGACCTCGGTGTGTGAGAAAATCCACCATATAGTCTTCCCTGTCTCCCAGCATGTTGGAGATACTCGCGTGGAAGGGGACCCGCGCGGCTCCACCAGCAACGCGCGTGAAATTATAAAGAAAAAGCACAGACGTGGCAAACGACAATGCTGTAACACCTCAAAGCTCGTTCATCCCGTTCGTCTGGTTGTAGATTAGCATACACACATGCACACTTAATCTATGTTGTTGCATAAACACATCCAAAGTCCAAGAGCATTGAGCTTTCTTCTAGAATTTCACGTTATGATCTATTTCTTAATTTAAAAAAAAAATCTTTTTCCTTATTTTAAATCATCTTAAACGCTTAGAATTTTTTTTTCATTTACTTAATTATCTCTTAAAATTGTCTTAATGACCCTTTGCAAACCCTCGTCTGTTATAAATTCAAAAAAAAGATCATCGATTATTTCCAAGAAATCCAAAAAAATTTAAAGGAGTCTACTCATTTTTGTTTGTATATTACAAATTCGCTCGTTAATAAATAAAACAAGCAAAAGCTCATAGAAGCTCGCAAAAGTCAAGTCATTACAGCTAACAGATTTTTTCCATTAAAATTACCTACCTAAAAATTCGCTAATTTTACGTAAAAGCATTTATCAGTGCTTAAATCTTTCATTTTCTAAAGAAGCTTCATAAATTTTCAGACAAAATTAGTTAAAAAAAAAAAGAGGATGATATTTTTGAGTAAATAAATTCCAAATTTCCCATTGACTTCAGTAAAAAATAAAAATTTTGTTTGGTTTGTTTCGAATGTTTTTAGCCTTCTGCGGGATTATGTATGTTTTCCCAACATAATTTCAAATTAAGCTATGAAGAAAACAATGTGAATAAACTCCTTTGATTAAACAATTTTGACTCAAATTAATTTTAAATATTTTATTGAAGATAGGTAAGTAATTCTCATCAATAGCTTGAAAAGTAAACTTTTTATCTCATTTTATTCATTTAGTTTATCATCTCTAAAAGAGCACAAAATTCGATTCTATAAACGATTTCATTTTAAAATTCTTGTCACAATCATCCGATGCCAAAGTTAATTAAGAATTTTATGAAGAACTTTTAATTTTCCAAACCTGCCCGTCCACGAGTAATTAATCTTTTCTTGCCTCTGGGATTTCTCACACAGCCACCGATCTTCCTTGGTGCGCAAATTCATATCTAATCACTCCATTTCTTACAAAAATCTCAAAGAAACCTTCTCTGGAGAGTCTCCTTGATGGAATTTGAACTCCGTTCATCGCGGAAAATTGATCTGCAATGTGCCATGGGGCAACAAACAGACGGTGTATTTCTTAACGCACATTTTCAATTATGCTAATGCAAGATGAATTGCTTCTTGCGATAATTGCGGAAAAATTGAGAACACGTTTTACCCACCAGCGTGGAAAGAGTTATCATCTTCTGTATTTTAGTTTATTAAAGGTCCTATTTTTGTAACTTAATGCGGCAAGAAATGTCCTTAGAAATAGCTGGGTGGATTAGAATCACACCCTCAACTATTTTTTTTAGCAAATGAAAAGAAAAATCGATTCAATTTGATCAATTTTGCGTTTTTATTTAATGTCTAAAAAACCTAAAAAGCATTCTAATGTTGTAAAGGTAATGAATGTCTTACTCTGTACTCTTCATTACTTCTCACCACCCCCTAATCCCCCAAATCTCAAGAGAAGCTAAGAAATTAATTACAATTTTCTAACTGATTTTTTCAATTTTTCTCGTTGAAAGTGGAGATTTTTCTTTGAATGTGTTGCTTTTAGAAGTTCTCAAGGGTGGCGCTACGGTACTTCATAGTAGCGATGCATGCGGTGAGCATGCGTACTAACCCTCCCCTTCTCACATTAGAGGGAAAAGCCGTTGAAAATGTGGAGTTTTCGCGGGAAAACCGTTACAAAATTAATAAAATTGGGGTAGTTTTGTGAAAATGGTGAAAATTTAAGGAAAATTATTGGAAAATGTGTTAAATAGTATAGTTTCGTTAACTCTCCCACCTTAACTGCCTTCTCCCACTCCTACTGCATTTATTTCCCCAACTATACGTGAGAGAAGACAACGCCAAACCAGTTGTGATCTTACTTTGGACAGCGGTGGTTGTGCGCGTCTTGTGATCCCGAATTTAACTTCTTAAGACCAAACTCTATAAAAAAGAACAAACATTAGGTAAAATTACCTTTACCTACTCTATATAAGTACCTTGTGGATAATTGCAAGAGTTTTGCTTGCAATTTAATGTGGAGAAATGTGGAGTGATTGTTTTGGTATGTGCGAATAGTTGCGCGCGCAGTTTACGATCGGAGAGCGAAGATCAACTACCTGTTGGATCGCGCGCGCCTCTCTTAGATGACGTGTGACTGTTTCCAGGAGGCAGCTGCCAAGAATCTTTGCATCGCGCGTTCTTCGAGTGGAAAATTGCGTAAATCACAGCCTTTTCGCGTACAAACAGCAAGTCAGAAAGATCGCGATCTCCACCATTAGCCACGATCAACTGTGGTCGCATTCTCTTCTGAAGCCTTCAAATTGACTTTCCCACCCGTTTGTTGCTTTAAGACGAGAGAGGCTACAGGGGGAGCAACACAGGTTGTGTATAGAAAGAATTTTTGTGCAATATACAGTGTACGCGCGATCCCCCTTGAGAGATTGGCAAGATCTTAAGTAAACATTTTGTCAATCCGTGGTGGTGTGAGTGGAAGTTGAGCGAGCTACACAGAGGTGAATGTGAACTGTTGGATATTCCAAGAATGTGAATGGCATGCACTCCCCCAGCTAACAAGCCATGTGGACATAGAGTTTTTGTGTGGCCAGGAGAGTGGGCATGAGAAGAGAGAGAGGATTCATGCAGTGTCGGTGTGTCAAGGATAGATCGACGTAGACAATAGTTGTGGAAAATTTATTGCGGCGCACCAATCCCTCGCACTCCTGCTGCGGGCACCTCGCAACGCAGGATTAATTCTCAAGGTTGAAACTCATCATCATCCTTGCGCGAGAGTCCATTTCCTCAGCCCCTCGGAACCACCATCTCTACAGACGCGACACACAAAGAGAACGCACCTTGTTCTCAAGAGAGGTGAGTGTAGTAGAAGAACCCGATATTTGTGTATGCGCCTTTAATCACAGCCAGTTTCTTGGGATCGGCTTTTTTCCACCTCAAATACCATCCGTCTCCTTCGTGCACACCGTGTGTCTCGCTTCCTCCCTCAGACACGCATACGTCACTTTTTTCCCGTCCTCCATTGCCTTCCATTTCTGGTTCTTCTTGGGCATAACTCAAGAGGTCCCAGCATCTTTTACCCTCTTTGCCTCTTTGGTGGAAAGAAAAAAAAATTCCCAGAAGATTGAAAGAGGAGAAGAATTATGAAGAGAAGTTGAAGCTGGAAAAAAATCCCGAAAAAATCGTACACACACCGTGTTCACGGGAATACTGAATTACTAAATTAAAGGCCCCAAGATTCTTGCAGCTCTCTGTGACTCACACGATTCTCTTGATTGACACAGGAAGCAGCAAATTTTTACACAAAAATATGTCTTTTAGATGGTATCTCTGTTGTGTTGACCACAAGTGGCTTTCATAAAGACATTTAAGGAGATTTATACTCAAAATTAATGACTTCAGTTAAAAGTATAAGATGAGGACAAAAATGCTGAATAAGTTATTTTAAATTATTCTTTTAGTGCAGCGGGTAAAGAGCTGGTTTTGTAAGGAAACTTTCTTAGGTTCAAATCTCTGTCTAGAAAGTCAAATTAGTTTAATTCAAAACATTTTTTCAATAGATTCTTTATTCAAATCAAATCAATGTTTTTTTTTTAACGAAACGCAAATTAATAAGAATCTATGTTCCAAAATTGTCCTCTGATTGGCTGATAAATTGGTACAATGCTTTTGTCATTGGCTTGCGTTTTCTGTAACTGGGTGGAGCTTCGATGCATAATTAATTTAAACAGAATTTAGCTTTCATTTCTTAAAAACTTAATGATTCATTTATACTCCTTGTAGCTACCTATTGTTATTTTTTTAAATAAATATTAAACTAAATATTAAAACAAATGTTTTGTTTCATTCAACACGAATGACTCATTAACTCGACCTAGTCAAAAAGTAACGTTCCTCGTAGTTTTTTAGATTATCCAACACCCGCTAAAATAAGGCCCATTATACCTAATTCTATACCAATTCTGAGTGATAATTTGATTTCGAGAGAACCCTGAATTTCTCTACTAGTTTTCGTGCAAAATTCCTTGAAACTTTAGCCCTGAGATGCTACCAAAAAACGGCAGCCATTCTAGCCATTTTGATCATCATCAGTGTTATAGCTGTGATGTTTTCGGCACGAGACTAATCACAATCTTTGGGTACAAAAAGCATATTTCTCGTTTTGGGATGTCTCATAAAAAGCCCCATCATCATTCCAATTGTCGTAATTATCTCTTGCACTGCGATTCATGCGATTTCGGATGTGTCTTCTAACGGCGTTTTAGCATAGGTAAATTTGCTGAAGAGAGACGCGACTGTGAATTCCCAATTAGATAAAATATGTGTTTGTACACGATGTGAAGCTTCGTGAAGATGATTTTCTCCTATTTGCCGTCTCATTAGGTGAATCAGGTGTGTAATTAAACGTGGGCCAAGTGGGATATAGTATATAGAGAGGGGAAATTATTAAATATTCACAAATGATCAGCATGGAAGATTTTATGGGATTTCTTGTGGTTGTCGCGAGCAATACCCGTGATAGAGGTTATACCAACGTCTAAGATGGCGTGCGAGTTCTTCTTTTTTGGATTTCTGTACCATATCCATCCACTTTGTATATTATGTATGTACATAGCGAGAGAGATGCTGTGGTGAGATGTGCGAGAGGTGAGGCATATAAGAAGAAAACATGTTGGTGATTCAACGGTTTGTACCGTCTTTTGATTCTTTTGATACACACTTGGTGGCTTTTTTTGTATATTAAAAATTTTCCGTCGTCTCTTTTCTCTTTCACAAATACTCAAATTTCCTCGCTCTTGACTTTAAAACCATCTCAACCTTGTTTCTTTCCATCGAACGCACACGTTCATGTGTGTCACAGTGCCTTGTGTTTTTCGTGGTAAATATTCACTCTCTTATTCACCTTGAGTGAAAAGTGGATGAAGAAATATTTACTGGAATAATTAAGACGACTCCCGGGAGGATGAGTAACCACCACACACAATACCTTACCCACCAGAGGTGACCAAATAGTTGTTGATCAGTAAAATGGATTCGTCACGTGGACCGACGCTGAGCAAAGTCGTTATTTCCGCTGTTTTTGCGCACTTTAAATTCAAATTCCGCGACAAACTCGGCGGGATCCTCATTTTTTTACCACCGTGATTGTTTTAAATTTCCTTTTGGCAACTTCTGTGCCTCAAAATAGACCACAAATTAATTATAAATTCACATTAACAATCCACCGCGAAGGTGGCAGAAACAGTTTATACTGAAAAAAAATCTCCAAAGAGACGATGAGAATTTTTTCAAAATAAACAGAGTGAATGAGGAGTTTTGGAAACACCTCAAATTACCAATTCAATCCCACTCGACATTTCTATGCAAGTCAGTGTGTTGTGAAAAAATTTTATGCTGATTTTCTGAATAATTTGGCGATAATGAGAAGAATTAAATTAAAATAGGAAGTGCAGGCACTTCTTGGTTGCTTCAAAACAAAAAATATTTTCCCACAATCGTCACTACATTTTGCAGACGATTTATCGTGTGGTCCCCCTTTTCAGCGATATACAAAGAAGTGTGGGGCATTTTTTGTTGTTGTGTGATGAAATTCCCGCCATTGTGTGAGATTCTTATGAAATATTTTGATATGCTAAATCAATGTGACAGTTTTTTGACATTTCACAACACTCCGCCATTATGAAATGCAGCTTGAATTTTTGGTTAATTAAACTTTAGGACTTTTATAGACTCAACAAATTGTAGAGGAGAAAATAAAATCCCAAATTACAGGTGCAATAAATGCCATATGGATGTAATTTAGGAGACAAATCTCCCATTTGAAGTAATTGCCTAGAATGTTTGTGCTTCACCACAGAAATTCAACAAACAAATTTATTATATGCGAGTTTTTAGTGGATTCCTGACTAGTTTAGGGGCTAGACTTTCAAAGCTTGCGAATTTTTAGAGGAATAAACTGTAAAACTATTCAATCAATCAACTTTAAAATCTAAAACATGACGGTTGATGTTTCAAGATGTGGTTAGTGATTCAAGATGGCGGTCTATTTAAAAACATCCTCCATATTATTTTTTACGTTAGAATCTTTAGTTATAGTCTTTTAAAAGTCTTGTTTTAAGGATAATAAAAATAAAATACTTCCAAGTTTTTTCACCCTGTAGCTCCTTGATTAAAATTTTGTAAAACTCACAAAACTGCTAAAATGCAACCGATGGCACGTAATAACGTAGCCCATGTGGCAAATAAATGCCGCTATATCTTGATGAAGACTTTCGGACTGTGTGTACGAACCCCAATTTGTGAGACTCACCTGTCCTCGCATTTCTAGGGATATTTATGTGAGGGAATGTTCACATCCTGTGCCGGCTTTATTGCAACTTCTGTATCACCCCCTCACAGACATTTAGCCCTACAATACGGCGGTGTTTGGTCTCCGGGTGGAAGAAAAGATATGTGTGGTGGGGTTTTTCATAGTCATGTGCTTGAGCTCTGTGTCCTCTCACAGGAAGTTCTACAACAGAGTCACAGACACAAACTAACGTGACGTGATCGCCCGTCTTAATGGGCTCTACCTCACAGGTAATATCGGGGGGTTAGTAGCATTTATGATTTCCATGGAATTTTAATTAAACGTGAGACAGTCTCCTTTGAAACAAATCTTTTATTAAAATTAAGAAATTATTCCTTGAATCATTTCAATTGTCAATTTGAAAATTCTCATTTCAATTAGCGAATAATTTGAATATCTGTTTCAAATTAGATTTATGATCTTTGAGATTTATGGATGACCCAAATTGGACTCTTTATGGTTTTCCACTTGAGGTTTTTAATATGAAAGAAAGATTTAATTTTCTTCTTGTTAAAATTTGGTTCCATTATAAAGAATTTACCTTTGATCTGAATATTTTATTATGTTCTAGATAAGCATAAAGAATTCTTTGAAAAAATATTGATTTCCAAGAATTTTTTAAGTTTAAAGTCTTTGTGAAAATCAATGAAAGGTAGAACAGGTGAGGCTGATTCTTATTCTCAATTTTCTTCTACCTTGAGTACCTACTCTACCTATGTACAGATGAAGGTATAGAAAATTGAAAAGCTTTCAAACTTCGTAGATTGTTTACAAAGTTCAACGACTAAGATGCTTTTCTACGCTATTTTGAGAATTAAAGAACAGATCAGGCATAAAAAGACTAACTTTAAGTTTCCCTGAATGGAGCTTTTTTTCTAAAGTTTATTTGAAGGATTTTTTTCCTCCTACAACGCAATTCCATTTCACCGCTTGGATGTTGCATTCACTTGACCCCTCGTACTTTTATTCCATTCACTCTGCTTTTCTCTTTTCATTCCATTCGGATTGCACTTGAGGGAGAGTCCCTAAAATGAGTGTGGTGTTCTCGAGACTTTAATGTGGTGGAAGGATACGTTACCTTACAAAAAAAAACGAGCAGCAGGTAGATGGATTTTGTCTGCATTTCCGAGAACGTAATGTGTGCGGCTGCAAGATGAAGAGAAGGGTTTCAAGAAGGGGGAGAAGGGCAGTAAAACAGAGTCGGGAATCGATTCTGGGATGATTAATGGATGAGCGGTGCGTGTATAAGAAGAAAACATCATTGGTGTGAAGGGAGAATCGAAGCGTGGAAAGCTGATTGCAATTGGGAAGCAGGAGGAGCAGCCCTAATCAAGTGGAATGGGATGCGGTGCATGTGTGTTGGAGACCACCAGAAATAGGGATTCAGCTACATGCCTCATTGATTTTCTCCTGGGATTTACATAAAAATGTACCTAAATCAACCTCAATGGCCCCATTTCTTCCCACACAGTACTCCCCATAAAACATCCATACGGATGATCGCTGTGGGAGAATCCTGCGATAGCCATTATAACTGGGCTAGTGTGTAATATGAAATTCTGTATACAGACGCACGTAATTGGACCATTTTCCTTGTATGGTGGTGCTTTACTGAAAATTCTTCTGTGTTGCCGGGGATTTTTTTTTGGGTCTACCTGTGTCGGTGTGCCTTCATGTTCACAAACTAACTAATTTATTCCTGGCGCATCGTGTGATTTTTTATGCGATAGCTTTCTTCCTCTTTCGCCTCTCCATTTTGAAACGTGATTAAATTTTATCGGAAAAATATTGAGTGGATTGTTCTGTTCATGTTCACGGTGAATAAATCCATTATACAGAGCTATATTTCTATGAAATATCCTTTTCTGCCACTTCAAGGAGGTAATCTAGGACGTTTTCCTATGTGAAAAATGATTTATTATTTTCACAAAAAGTGTGAAAATTTGGGCTTTACCTTCAGGAATAGGTTAGAGGCTATTAGGAGAATCTGGCGTTAGGACTCTTGGAAATCTTCAAAGACTAACGAGGTTGTTTAAGAAAAATATTAAAAGTTCAAAATGGAATTTTCATGTCAATTTTTTATTTACTCTATTTTCAAAATAACTAATTCACATTAGAGAAAATATAGGAGTCACTAATGGTTAGAATTCCTGTCGTCGGTGGCATAGAAAGAAGAAAATGCTCCATGTGGAATTTAAAAGGTAATTGCGCAATTAATTGCAATTGGAAGCAATATTCTTTCTCCCTTGCATCTCGAAGCGGCATGAGATGGAGAAAATTCATAGCGAATTAAATCAGAACAGGTGGATATAAAAACGAGCAATTGGTTTGTTCTCGTGCGGCAGAGTGCGGTGATGGAATCCCCAATATGTTGTGTGTGGAGGCAATCACAGCAATGGATTCTCTCCCCTCTGCAGGTGTCCAAAGAATTGATGTTTTTTTTTGCCACATGGCTCTGTGAGGCCAATGTGCCAGGGTTCTATTAAATAGAGAGATATCCAATGGCCTTTTCTCCACATTGTTCATCAATACAGCAGTATCTTCTTGGGGCTCCGTGAAAAGAATATGACTTGTGGAGGCTAATGAAGCTCAAAGGGGGGAATTACAAAGAAGGTGTGCATGTAAAAGGGATTATCAATTTGTAAAAGCACCCATCCGTCTTTTGTTGCCTTTTGAATTTGATTCGTCTTTTGATGACCAATACTGCGAAAGCACCGATGAAAGCACATTTTTTCACACTCTTCTTCAATTCAATACCCTTTTTTAAGTCTCGTGTGATCCGCAGCTTAGCATATCTCCGGTTTTTACTTGTAATTCCGTGGGCTTTTGCAGAAGAATGCGCTTTAACCTTCTTTTGAAAAGACCAGGCGAAAAAGAAGCATTTTGAATGCTAACATTGAGATTTTTTTTTAGGAGCGAATGCTTTGGTTGTTTATTCTTTGAAATTTCTTGGAGGGATTTTAGAAATGTCAATTTAAATTTAAAGGTATGTATCTCTCAATAATTTTACGGTTAATTAATTCAAATTAAATGAAGGTACAATGAAATTTGAATAAAACGGCAAAAAAAATTCAGTCACCAGGACCTGATGAAGAATGTAATATTAATTCAAAACATTACCTTTCACATGTTCTGAACTAATTGATATAAAAATTCTCTCAATCTAAACCCTAATATTACAAGAAAAATCATGAGAATTGAAAGCAAAACCAAAAAGTGAAATGACGGTTCATTTTGAAATAAAAATTGACAAGAGATTTTTTTAATTGTCAAATTAGACGTCAAATTAAAATGTCATTATTCACTTAAAAATTAAATCAACGTCAAATTTTTTGCGTTTTTCACATTAAATCAACGGTCGCTCTACTTTCTATTGTTAGCAAAAAAAAAGTACTTTCTTCAAAGTAAATCCAATTTTTTTTATATGGAATTTATATCTCAATTTTCAAGAAAATGCGGATAATTTACATTTTTTCTTCAATCACTCCAATTAGTTGAGAATTGAATTCACAAGGAAAGGCAAACAGTGTGGCGGTTTGCACTCTATACCAAAGAGGGAAATAATAAATGCCAAATAATTAAAATATTTTCACTAAAGACTCTCGAAAATGTCTTGAGAGCTCAATGAGCTTTTTTTGCAATGATCTCGCAAACACGCTACACGAGTTTTGTATCTCGTGAAACTTTCACTGCAAGATGGATATTTTTTCGCAATCGAACCACTTCTTGCAAATTCACATGAACTAATCATTTTATTGTGTGTACCGCCGTGGCTGAGGGACAAAAAGTGTTGGTACTATGTGTGGTGTGTTATATGGGACATAATTGGTGAGGGGCGAGGCAAATCATATATTACGGAAAAAGGCAATAAGCCATACTCATTTGGTGCTACAATGCCCGGCAAATATTGCTTGTTGGCTTTCGATGGTTATGGGTTTTTAGTGTGCGCTCGCGGTAATAGCAATGGAATGCAAGGCACTACCAATGGTCACGGGTGTTTTGTGAGCATGGAAGAAATGTGCAAAAAAAATATTTATAAACTGTGGGAATTATATTTGGTTTGGCCCCAAAGTCACCCATAAGTGGGACACTGAGAAACTTTTTATCTCTTTTCGGATCTCCCGTTTTTCTTTGTACAGAATAAAGGGGTTGTGTCTTTAAACGGAAAGATTTAAATGGGCACATTCATTAAATTAGGAGGTGTCTTTTATTTTCCATTCATTTTGCTATAGATTTAACTTTTCAATTTCTCTGCAATTTCTTTCAAATCTTCTTTTAATTAAAAATTAACTAAACACTTCCACAATCCTCCTATTGCGTAAAAATTAATTAAAATCTTTTAATTTAAAATTTTTTAACCTTCATTGTGTAAAAGCAAATAAATTTATGGAATTACAATTACCTTACTCTAAAAATTGCCCGTCTTTATTATTATTTTTTTGTTGCACAAAAACAATTAAACAAAGCAAAATGAATGGATTAAATTTCCACGTCTAGACAGAGCAGTTTTGCTTGAGTGGTGCGACGTGCAGCTCGTTTGAAGGAGTTCGCACTTCCGCGTCTTTGATGGGAAAATTTGTCAGCAAAATTCAATTTGATGATTTAATTTTGTAGTCATCAACTTTCGCATGACGGAGTGACAAACAGTCCGGAGATGCTTACTTTATTTATTTTTCCAGCAGAATGGCAGCAAAAATATATTATAATGTAAATATTGTGCACTTGGTAGCGCACGAGTTGGGAGTGTGGGTGGTGGTATATTACTCAGGAAGGGACGAGACAGCTATATGGTGTATCCGGTCAGATATATTGAAGTTTAATTCAGTTTTAATGAGTGGACTCTTAATTTGATTTAGAATGTGCGGCGTGTTGGTGGCAAAATCACGAGATGGTTATTTGGCAAGTCGCGCGTGCTTGATGGAGATTTGCGAGATTTTGCGGAGGGAGTGCAAACAAATGGATTCCCATGCCTCTGGATGCCATGCAAACAATACAACATTAATCTAATATAGTCTCGGAGTCCATTCTTGTATATATGAACTGAATACATTCTCCATGCTGAGTATATACACTCCATGGAAGGTAAACTCTCTGCAAATTCAGATAAATCCAAAAAACACATTCCCTACCGCGCACCTCCTTCGCAGAGGAACTAACTATACGGCATGCAAAGCCCCAATGCAATGGAATGACTATACACATAGGTATTTTTTGTATGTACCAGCACGGCAGGTGAATGGATTTGAATGTTCACTTCTCTTGGGTACATCATTGGGAATTCATTTTATATAGGTATATGATTGAGGTTTCGGCATGATTTTCAAGTCACTCCACCAGTGTGAGACCCCAGAAGAATGAATCACGATGTCTGAAGTTCTTTTTTTGTCTTCCCTCCTTTTTTGCTATTTTTGCAAAATCTCTCCTGTCTGTTCTTTTTTCGCTCTCTCACAACAAATTTATTCGATCTCCCGTGCTTAATTATTGAGATATTGATGCAATAAATTTTAACCACATTGGGAAAAGTTGCAGAAAAAGTCGTCTTGCAAGTATAGTAATTTTTCAAAGCACAAACCACATTGAGGTGAAATAAAAAAAATTTCTATCGCAAAATCTCACTTGTGATCAACCTTTTCACCTTTTGCTGCGAGAAAGTGAACACTCCCAATGAATTTCTTCATTATGTTGCAAGAAGGTGATTGGAAGTGATTTTTTCTTGCTCGCACTGTAGCGTCGTTAGGTGAAGAGCTGAACTGCAATCAACTGATTATTATTTGCTTTTAATTAATCTAATAAAAAGGGGGTTTGTCTTGCAATTCTATGATTTTATCTCAAAGAATCTAGGGAATTTTTTAAGAACAATTAATAATAGATTTTTGATAAATTATTTGTCTTAAGAGCTGTTAAATTTTAAGAAGAACACTCTAAAATTAAAATTGAAAGCAATAAATAAACTTCTATAGAATCTTAAAACACATAGAGAGCACTCCGCAAAGTCTTTAACAAACATTTTAAACTTTCTTCAAACTATTTATTTGTTTTTTAATTAAATGCATATTTTATGATTGACTCTATCTCATCTCGCATGACTCTTTTAACACCCACTCACCTTTTCAGGCACCAACCGCTGTGTTTGGTTTTTGCAATGTTTTTTTTTTCGCCCCATTATACGGTCAATGTCTTTTACCAATGAACCTCACCCATAGCGATATAACTTGAAAACAGATGAAAGTGCATTTCTTTCCCATGCTGCGAGGTCCATCACTCCGTCGTCGTACCACAAGCACTTTCTTCGGACGACATTTCCATCATGATTGAAATAACATTGGTGGTGGTGATTCTTGAATATAAACATAGCCAGAGGCTAGAAATTTTACAATATATATAATTTTAACTTTGAAGTAGCAACACCCGACACTCATGGCATCGTATTTTGTGGTGAATGGGGGGATTGTGAAATTTGATTCTCTCATGCTAAGAGCGTACAAGAGAGGAGACTATGTATCGCGTTATTTGATCTCAAACACCCATGCGGGAGGTTTGGTTTACCCAAAATGCTAGTAAAATTCCGGAAATTATTTGCCTTGTATGCACCCGCACAGTTAAAGCCACACCGAAAAGGTCTCTCTCGGAGTATATAGTACCAGGAATTCCCAAATGCATCTGCAATTCCTCGAGAATCATGCTCAATTTGCGGAAATTCCACAAATGGACGCCAAAATTAGATAGACGCGTGGTGCAAGTGCATGGAAAATCTCCTATATAGATAAGAATTGATGCGGAAATAGCAACTTAATTGCACTACACTTGAAATTAACTTGAATTATTTTGATGGTATACTAAATTGAATGTCTCAATTGAGAATGGTTTGAGCTACAGGAGATTTCTATTGAGAGATTAATTCTATGAGATTATCTCACAACGCAAAAGGCAAGGAAAAAGGCGGAAAATTCAGCATCCTTTCAAAGTCCTTTGATTTAGGTGAATGGTGAATGAGATAGACGTTCAAAGGAATGTTGATACAGCAAATGGATAAATTTCTCACATTTATGCTTCTCAATAGATTAGAGAGTTTCTGACCTCCATGGAAAATTCTTGACAATGTTATTAATTTATTAGTTGGTATACCACAATCGTGGCATACCAAGTATTGTAATCGTCGGAAAAACCGACCACCTCAGATCGGGCTCAAACTTGGTATGAGCACGTTTTAGACATCCCACATTACGAAAATGGTGGTGGAAAATTTTTGATCCGGCCGGCCGGCCTGCCGGCCGGCCGGCCGGTCGCCCAAACTTTGCCTTATAGCTCGAGAACGGTAACAGATAGAGACTTCAGGTTTGAAGTTTTCTATAAAAATGTGGGTGTAAAATTTCATTTTTTCGCATTTTCAAAATCCAAGATGGCCGCCGTCCGCCATTTTGAAATACTGTCAACCACTTCCCTTACAGCTAGAGGTCTGAAATTTTAGTATGTTGTAGAGCTCAGTGAGACGTTTTCATCGACTATTCATACTTGAAAATCGGTCAAGCGGTTTAGCAAATATGGCGGCCTAAAGCAAAAAGTGTTTTTTCAATATAACTCGAGAACGGCTTGACCGATTTTGATCATCTTAGTATCAAATGAAAGGTTTCAAGAAGCCCTACAACTACGTAGAACATTCCAAGTTCCAAAAACATCCGCAAGAGGCGCTAAAATCAAAAACAAAAATTGCCTAACTTTAAGGGGCAATATCTCCGAATCCCCATTAGGCAAATCTTTTAAATTTTGATATGTTGTAGCCTGACTAATAATCTTGTACCAGTCCGAAAATGAAGAAATTCTATGTCGCCGTTTAGAAGATATCGCAGTTTGAAAAATTCTTGAATTTGAAAAGTTCTAAGAGCTATATCTCCTGAACTGCTTGTTCGATTTTGCTCAACTTGGTATCAAATTAAAGGTTTTACAATTATCTACAACTTTCTAGAACATCAGAAACCTCTAGAACTATTCCTTCAGGATAAAAAATGCCAAAAACTGTTTTGGTGAAACAAAAATCCGCCATTTTGTGTTCTGGAGGTGACCTTGAAAATTATTAAAATTTATGTCAATTTATAGCCTGTTTTAATACCTTTCCAAAACTAGTCAAGAAATTTCTGTAGGTCTTATAGAACCAGAGATATGACCATTTTTATGCATCAAATTACTGATTTTCACACAAAAAATCAGTTTTGCCTACTAATACAACTCAGAAATTAAATTACAACGCATAGACTGACCCATCCGCGTTGTGGTATACCAACTCTTATAACTGGACGCGTTATGATTGACTTTTACAATTTGTAACTTTCTTTTGTGAGCAAATTCTCCCCATGACTACCAATACATCACAATTACTCTTGGGCAAGTGGAGGCTAAATAAATCACTCAATTAGAATTGCACAAGAGAGAAGAAATCACATTCATCTAATGACCGTAGCACAGTACTAAATCTCACATAAGGTGAGGAAGTTTCTGTGCAAAAGTCACTAAATAAAGTTTAAAAAATGACTCCTAAATGGTGCAAAGCAATAAAAGTACAAGAGAAGAGTAATTGAAAGCAATTTTCCTCAATAACCCTCTCTCTCTCTCAGGTGCATAATGTTAGGTATGTACGTACAGCACTTTTTGTAGGGATCATTTGATCAGAAAATTCTGCCTTTGATCAGGAGAATATTCCGTTTTGGTCAGAAAATGTTCCAATTCGAAGAGGAATCTTCCATTTTGTCAGAAAAATCTGCCATTCTGATCAGGAAAATAAGACATTCGATCAGGATAAAAAGGCGAGTGAGAAAATGCGAAAAACTGATTTTAGCCAAAAATGTGTCTAAACTTCAGAGTAAAAAATTGAAAATTCTTATTTTTTGGAGTTGAAACTTCCCTTTGGTACGTATAAATCAGGCTCATCGACGAACCTACCGGTACGGGATGACCCAAAATTCCATTCAGATTTGCTCTAAAATCAACAGGAGAGCCAGAAAATGCGAAAAACTGATTTTAGCCAAAAATGTGTCTAAACTTCAGAGTAAAAAATTGAAAATTCTTATTTTTTGGAGTTGAAACTTCCCTTTGGTACATATCAATCAGGCTCATCGACGAACCTGCGGGTACGGGATGACCCAAAAATCCATTCAGATTTGCTCTAAAATCAACAGGAGAGCCAGAAAATGCGAAAAACTGATTTTAGCCAAAAATGTGTCTAAACTTTAAAGGGAAAAATAGAAAATTGTGAAAATTCATGAACCGATATCACTGTTCAATCATTAATTATCCTGATTTATAGCTTATTTTCCTGATCGAAATGGGAAATTTTTCTGACAAAATGGAACATTCCTTTGCGAATTGGAACATTGTTATGACCAAAACAGAATATTCTTCTGACTGATCAAAACGGAATATTCTTCTGATCAAAAACAGAATTTTCTGATCAAAAGATGGGACCCTTCTTGTAGCGTGTTGAAAATGGAACAAGTTTGCTGCATAAGAATTAAAAGACAATAAAGAAATTTAAATAAATCTAAACCCATGTCTCCTTGGAGACTATGCACTGCATTGAAAAAGTTATTGTAATTAAAATAATTATTCAGAGAAGAGTTGATGAAGATTTTTCACCTCTACAATTTCCCGGGTGCAATTGTTCTTATTACCCAGTATGGAGATAAGAACTCCACTATAGATAGTTTTTACGAGATTGTGTTTTTGTTCCGTGAACCTCTTCTACTCGTCAAGTCATAATTTCCATCATTCTTACTAAAGGTGCACCTCATTTCGCGTTTAGAATGCAATTAACAATGTAATTACACTACTCTTGCATTATATACCATCTCATCTCAAGGTGCTGGCACTATATGAAACATCTCAATGCTGTACGAGCATCTCTTTTGCAAGGTGTATCGCGTCTGTTCATATATAGAGAGAGTTATTTCAACAAACCATTCTTCTGCTGAATTAGTGGAATAATAGTGCCTGCCTGGTTGGAGTGCTATATCGATAAAAAATGCTTTATTGAAGAAAAAGTGATTGAAATAATTCAAGCATTTCAGCATCTATTGAGCACCATGGGAACATTCCTAGAAGGAATCGTTAAATGGAATTTCTTCCTCACTCCCATTGCGCACACTGTGTCTACCTACATAGTACATATAACTCAGAATAGCTGAAATTTCTCATACAAAAAGCCCCTGGTCTTATAAGAAATACCTCTCTGGTAGTATCTTCTAAAGAGATAATTCATTTTGCCTTTTCTTCAAAGTTAAAATTAACAAACTCCAATTGATTACCTTTAATCAATTAAATTGAATTTTTACTCCTAATTAAAAGCAAATAAGAGAACTTTTTTTTTCTCGTACCCAATTCCTTGTAGTGGAAAAAAAGGAATTGAAGGCACTCGTTCTTTCTCTATTTACATCGCCAAAATCAATTTTCTCGTGAAAAAACA
Source organism: Lutzomyia longipalpis (assembly GCF_024334085.1). Lineage (NCBI taxonomy): Eukaryota > Metazoa > Arthropoda > Insecta > Diptera > Psychodidae > Lutzomyia > Lutzomyia longipalpis. The sequence goes on along the minus strand of NC_074707.1, from coordinate 43,493,862 downwards.
AACCCTTCTCACGCTTCTTGGGCAATTTTGTGCTTCGCTTTCAATTTTCTGATACAATTCTTGGAGTGTTTTGTATTAGAAATTCTACACCTTGTAAAATATTCAAAAGGCACACTCAAAGGCGAGGTACCTACTCTATATAGCATTCGTGAATGTAGAAATATATACAAAAGTGTCGCTGAAAGATGTTTGATTGCATTATTTGAGTGCCTTGTGTATATTTTAGAGGTGATACTGCTGAAATGTTATGACTTTGTAAAATACGATTTCAGAGACTAAAGAATTCGAATAAAGAGCTTAAATTCAACAATTGAGATGCTTTGAATATATTTCTTTTAAGTAGTTTGCAAGAACTTTATTATTTATTACCAGGCGTCTCCATCTAAAATTAAATCAATTTTCAATCAAGAAAAGAAGTCTGACTTTCCAAAGTTTTTTGTTCCAAAACAATAATAATAATAATTTACACTTTTCCTCTCGAAAAACAAACTTTTGAATCGCTTTTTTCTAGTTTCTGAACATTCCAAAACAAGAAAGTAAATTAATTTGAAGAAAACCAAAATAATGGTTCATGTTTATCACTCTGGATCAAAATTGATCACTTGAGGGGCCTTTTAAAATTTAAATGCCCATGTGCGTGTGAAAGTATCCAATTGAGAACGCACAATCTGTCAAGTATATTCAAATCTAAAACGATGGAAAGTGATGTCAAGCAATTAATTAACTAACCTGTCAGCGAGAGCGGTAAAAAGTAGATTTCTGACTCTAAACATAAAGCATACCAAGGTGGGCAATTAATTGGCACGATGCTACACTCAATTGTATCTGTCATAAATTCAAAATGATGCTAAGGGGGCTGCTGATGGGGTGGGGTGCAGAGAAGCGTAAATAATAAACTGATACCACCGACTGAATGTGATTGCAAAGGAACAAGAAGCTCACACACCAGATGGTTTACGAGCAAATTCTTGTGGTTGGGCTTCTTGTCATTTTGCTCTGGTGGCAAATATGAAGCTCATGCAGAAAATATACCTATATATGTATGTTTATTCCGCAGATAGACAATTTTTCATTTGTGCCATATAATAGGTTTTTGCAGTGTGTAATTTTTGAACGTGAACTACATATCCGTGGAATGTGCTTTTGCTTGGGATTTCACGGTCGTAGCACTTTTATGTAATTCAAACTCGTTAAAGATTAAAAAAAAATAATAATTGAAATTTAGTTGGAAGTGTGCTCACAGAGTGGCCGCCCAGGCAGAGTTGGGGCAAGAGCGACAAGGCGTGCGGTACACAAGCCCATGGAAATTACTCACATTACACCCATTCAACATCCATCGAACAAATCGACGTGAAAATGTTCCGCAGCAAAATATGAAGAAGGCAGACCAGTGGCGAAACATGCGATGTGTGTGTACTGTAAAAATGCCTTTTAATCTTTATTTATGAGAGTCTCGAAAAAGGTTGGACACTTGCTGCTGAGAATTCCTCCATGCGAGTGAAACTATTTTACGTAAGATGTTGGCTGAGGTGGCTGCACAGATTAAGTCGTGTTGCAACAAAACACCATTTAAATATTTCTCCTTAGATTTCATTTGAAATCCTCACTCCCCCTCCGGACGGCTGAGAATGCACCCGTGATTGCCACAGTATTGCATTCTTTTGCCTCCAACGACCACTTTGATGGTGATCTTATCGCTATCTATGCTACTTTGCTTACTATTCCACCATAGTCGCACACAGTACGCTTGATGATGGAAGTTTGCGGTGACATATATTGGAATTTTTCCCAGAAGAAAATAAATGGCATTTGATGATTTAAATGTGGATTATTTCACGTTAAACGTGTCACAATTCGACAAGTTTCTCAAAATACGCCGTATTGTAGTTCGCATCGTCTGGTTTTCATTTTATTGACTGCAAATTGTGAGCCTTAATCACCGCCGAGAGGTATTTCATTGACATGCAATAGACCTCAATTCATCGCGAAATTATTTTGCGATTTACGATTGAGCTAGGTTCATTAGACGTGAGAAAGTTTCATATATCATCAACAAAGTGTTCACAAATTCATATTCTTTTAGCTAGAATTTAACGTTGATTTTTTCAAAAAAAAAAAATCTTAGATATTTTTTCTCCGCTAGAGGGCCAACTTCTATTGAAGAGACATCTAGTGTCAATTTTAAATCATTCAAAAATATAGCCCTCTTTTAGAGATTGAAAGAGGGTAAAAAATTGCGTCTCAATCGAATAAAAAAGAAATTGCAAAGACATCTTCATTTTTCGTCAAAGCTCATTTTTTCTCAATTTCTTACCCTCCACGTGAAAAGCTCCATCACACTCGACCCTTCACATACAATAAAAAAATTTATATATGTGCAAACATAACAGAATCCACTTTTTCATTCAGCTCCCCTTCAATAAACTCCCGGATTGTTTTTTCTTTCCTCCTGCCAGGCTATATTAAATTATGTGTATTTTTCATACGGAAATCTTTTCCTGGTTGCCATCGTGCGAGCATGTTTATGGAATCTCGTTTTGAAAATAAATGAGGGAAAAATATGTATTTTCCTTTTTTTTTTAACAAAAAAAAGCTCTTGCAAAATAAACAAGCACCACATTTTTCCCTTCTATGTTGATGCTGGAGGAGAGATGCCAAAGTATGCAGTCGTCGTATATAATACATAGGTAGTGTATAGGTATATAATGTATTCTAAAGGTTTTTTGACCTTATGGCTATTCACTGCATCGCTGTTGTCGCAGTGTTTGACCTACTTTTGTGGCAAAATTGCTGAAGAAAAATACCATTATGAGTCGAAAATGCTCAAGTGTTTGTGTAAACTCTCACATTGGATTAGTTTATACGCTTTTGGAGACGGCGGAGAGCAAATAAAACGACGCGCGGAAAAACCTGAATGCAGCGCTTTTAAACAACAACGAAAAAAAAAACGTCTTTCGATTGAGCAAGAAAAGAGAACTTTGGGCCAAGCCCCGTGAGTCAGTCTTGTGAAAATTCAGCTCGTGGCACTGGGCAGTTATAAATTTTATGCTATACACAGGAAGAGCGTCCATGGAGCGGGGACGCGCTATCAATGAGGAATCTCCGAGATTGCGAAATGTGATTCGGGGTTAAGCTCAAAGTGAGCTTCTGATGACTTTTGTCAGATAAAGCTGCGCAAACCCTTTTTTGCATTAATATGAAATGCGCGCATGTATAAATCACGACGTGACCGCGGAAGCCCTAGCACCATGAGCCCTTGGGATCTAACACACTTTGCCCATTGTACGGATTTATCTCCCTCTGAAGATCTCTCATTCAACCTAAGCAAATGATGCTTCCTCAAAATGCCCAACGAAGCATCGACTTAACACCTTCATTTACGATGCACCATGCACAGTGATCGTGAAATGGAAATGGATAAAATGCCATGGATAAAATAATAAAAGCCTCACCATTCTCTTACTGACCCACTAAAGTCACTTTCACCGTTTTTCCCTCGCGACGGTGCAAAAAGAAGGTACACACGTAGAGAAAAACACCGCAGCAGCGAACAAGTGTTTCTCATTATACTTCTTTTTTTTTCTCCACCAATCACCTCTTTCTCTTCCTCAAAGGCAATACCGACCTACACTTTGATCAATACGCGCGCATTTTGGGCGCGAAAGTGACCGCGTGCAGAGACGGTGGAAAAAAGGGCGGGAAGACAAGGGCTTTCTCCCATGTGACAATCATCTCGTCAATATATGAGGGGACACACTACACATTATACTTTGTTGAATGATAAAGACATGCCCAACGGCAATGCGTAACCTACTTCCCCAGGAGAGAGCCCCCTCATAAAATCCATTAACACTTCGCAATAACTTATTACTTTTAAGGCGCAAGCATTATTATTATATTCAAATTGTCTCGATTCAATCACTCTCTATGTGTTTGGGGTGATTGTTCACGCAAAAAAAGAGTCTTTTGCAACGAAACTGCGAATCAATTACTACTTTCATTTCTCACGATTGCTCTTGATCGTGCACAATCACATTGGCTGATCATCTTTGCGGGTCTCTGGCGATTGCATCTCGCTGCTAACCCGTGATGCAGAGGAAGCGATACAATGTATCAGAGAGCTTTTTACACAAATCAGTGAGTTTGTGATATGAATCTTGATTCATTTAATTGGAATTCTTATCCCATAATCCATCTTCTTTTTGCATTTTTACCTGTGGTGATTCTTTCTCTTGTGATGGCTTATGGAAGTGATCACTTCCGATTGTTTAGAAAGAGTGGTTTTAACTGGGTTAGATTAAAGTTTTTTTTGGACGTTTATTCCTTATCTACGATTTTCAGAGTTTAGGGTTTTGTGTTATATATAATTATCTTTAAGCTTTATGGGCTTTTATTAAACTTTTATCAAAGATGTAGAAATTATCTTGCAGGTTTATGAAAGAAATCTGGAATATTTTCATTTTTTTTTAAAACATGAATTGATTTTCTTATTTCTTTGAAATCTTGAAAATGTTAACTAAACTTTTAGTAAAATTAATTTATGATTTCTTAGTACATACTTGAATTTGATCCTTCTTTTTTAAGGACCGACATACCAATAAATTTCCTGATCTAAGTGGTAAAATAGGTTGAACTGAAGAAAAACGATTCAAGTTTACAATTCGATTTATTCCTCTTCATAAACTTTTAAATTGTGCCTTTTCTTCGTAAGCAGCAATGTCATGGTTTTTCTGCTTCGACGCACCCTTCAAGAGCTTTCCTCGCATCTCCCACACACATGTCACTGACTTTTAGTGTTAGGTGATTGAAAATTGTCTCACATCGGATTGTCGCGCATTTGATGTGGGGGGCTGGAAGACAAAAAAGAACCAGAGCATACGCCACATGAGTGAAGAATGCCAAAGAGGAGACGAAGAGTGACACTAATAAAACTTATTTGTGATTGTAATGAGATACATTGGAGAAATGTCTTCATTTACAGCTCCAATGTGTGTGCGCCCAACTCTCGTGGCATCCCGTGCAGAGAAGAAGAACAATGAACGCGCGGCTTTGAGATAAGAAAAAGGGTGCCAAAGAGACCAAACAGCATTTGACTTGAATAGAAGATCTCTTCCCATGAATTTAACAGAGCAATTCTTTTGAAAATGCTTCATAACACATCTCTCATTCGAAGTGCAACTCGTCGCTAATGAGAGATTGAAGATAAAACCGCAAAAAGTCATCACGCGGGCATATATAGAAAATGCACAATCACTCCGCAGGAATGAATTGAATTTCAATCATAAACTTTCATTGTTAGATGCACGATATAATTGGATTTATTCTATGACCCATTCATCCACTATTTTACTCCACAATTCAATTCATCCGGAATCCTCGTGGATTTTCAGGTTCTAAATGCACAGAATATTGCGCAAAGTGTTTTTTTTTCAGGGGAGCTTTCGCAGATAGAAGCTAGAATTTTATGAAATATAAAAAATTTATTTGAAAATTGTGCATTCTTTTGATGTGCTTTCAGCCGTCAATTTGTTGCCTGGTTAATTTTTTAGAACAACGCTTTGTGGCAAAAAGGAATGAGAATTTTCTATGTGTAAATTGAAAGCTTAAAGCACATCTGAATATTCAAGTAGAATTTCAATGACAAATTGACAATTTGTACATTTGCATTGCAAAGCTGAGTATAACACAGTCACGGCTAGTTGTTTTGTCACTTTGCTTCTAATTTAATAGAATCATACATAATTTCATGAGAAGCAGAATCTTGCTTAATAATTTCTCTAATTATTCTTCAGAAAGCTTTTTAAGAAAGCTTTAATCTTATATCAATTTAAGGTTACAAAATATTCTTTAACTAATAATCTTTTCTTTTTCTTTACAGGTATTTTATTCTTCTTGGGATTCTTATTTAATAGTAGCTGAATTGGTATGTTCTAAATTTTCTTTATAATCTTGTGCAAATAAGTAGAATAATAAGATTAGAAAACCAAAATTTTTTTTAAAATTATTCTTAATAATTTTCTCAAGTTAGTTCAGCCCTGTCTCTGATGATATAAAATTTATTTGTTGAGCCTTAGACGACCATTGTTATCGTCGTTATCTCCGTCACCTATCACGTTTCACGTTTAAATGCATTTTTTTCTTTATTCTCTGCTAGAAAGAAATTAAAATTAACAATCCAGTAACGACTCTATCGTCGTCTTCTTGCTGAAGTTTCTTTTTACACGTAACAAAAATTTACTCCTCCCCTCACACCTCAAGATGTTGTGAACTGTTTGCACCTTCTGGATGCATATTGTGTTCCAAGGCGACGTTAAGTGAATGTTTATGAGATTTGCATATCGATTGTTTTTTCTGCAATCGAAAGTATATACATGTGGTTTAGGAATAATGGGAGATTAACACCCAAGAGAGCTGTGAGGGAAAAATACAGATTTATGCGATATGGTTGAAGATCTTTGTGGAAAGGAGCAAAAAAAAACGCCACGACGAGAACACAAAGTTGTTTACAATTTAGCTTGTTAAGCCTCATATTACGTTCATATGCGGAGAGAGACCCTCATTGAGCACCACGGAAAATTTCACGTGTGTTTATCCACGTCTCTCTGGGAGTGGGAAATTTTCCTTCTTCTCAGAATATCATTTTTCTGCGGATGAGTTTTTTTTTCCTCTCTTGTTAATGATCTCTTTGGTTTTATGTAAATTGACATGTGACTGATATTGTAATTCAGTCAAACGGACGACAAGGTATTTATTTTTATTTTTATTAAATTGATTAGCATAACATGGAGGAGAATCTATTTATAATTTAATTAAATTATTTAATCCACTTTGATACTTAAGGGTTGAGAAGATTCAATTGATGTGAATAGGGCTTCAGAAGATTCCTCGTAAGGAAAGGACATTCCTAGTTAATGATTTTTAGTTGAAGGATTTTTAACAATTCTTTTTTTTTTTTGTCATGGTACAGATGGTACACATAAGAATCAAAACTTTCTTTAAGAAAAAATAACATACACAACAGGATAATTTTCATACTCTACTTGAGAGAAAAATGTCGATATATAGGGAACTCTTGGAGCATTGGATACAAGATTAGTGTGTACATATGTATAATTTGTTGGAGAACGCGTTTTCTCAGCCATGAACTTGCGAGTGGTTCTTCTTCCACTGTCGCATCAGTTCAATAAACTTGTAAAAGAAGTGGTCTGAACAAATAATACCATTGTTGACATCCGATTCCATCATGGTCTTGTGGTTTTCTGCTCACTCGAACGTCACATTGCATTCATTTGGTTCTTCTCTCCCTTCGCTAAGGTACTCTCCACGATACTCATCGATTTTGTCTCCCAAGATGTCTGTCTTGCTGGGGCATCTACTACAAGGGGGCTCTCTACGTTGGAATAAGACGCAATTCAGCGCACACACAAATTTTTATCTTAAAGCAGACCTCTTTTTTTTTAAACGTGTTTTCTTGCGACTACTTTAGCTGTGTGGTGTAGATGTTTGACCATCACGAATGTCGAGTTCAAGGTGTTTTGTACATTTATACGAAAATTGCCGTGGTGATCGCAACCACGATCACCAAACGATCACTCCGGGGGCGGCAAACTTGGATCAATTTTCCCTCCATACTCGGAATTACCGTGACCTTTATTTCATTCTACAAAATTACTCCAACGCCTGGGATTTACTACTGAACTCATCCAACGATGGTTCTATTTTGAGATCACGCTGGATTGAAAATAGACTGGATTTATTTTAAACGTTCCGGGTGCGCGTGCGAAAGAATAGAACAATATGCTGATGGATCGTGACTGGTGAATCCCAGAAGTTTCAGTCACAAATTAACTTTCAATTAGGCTATTTTCGAGGATGCGTTCACAACTTCCAGCTCACGATGAGCTATATGTACCGTTTTCTGATCATCTTTTAGTGAGGGGAAAATGTGTGAAAATGGAAAATATTGCTCGCAGACGGTATGGGATATTAAAGAAAGTGATAAAAGGAGGTCGTGTCGTCACAGGAATAAGAGGCGGAGAGACTTAACAGGGAAGAAAATGATTTTGTTGTTTTGTCTACAGGGTGGTATATTCATTTTTTATAGTTTCTTTTAGTTGTGAATCTCTTTTTTAAGCTAGAGATTTATTTTTCTCCCAGCAGAATTCTTAATGGTTTAAATTGCTTTTTTGCCTCTACATGTTTGGAAACTTATTCAAATTAATTTTAATGACTTTTAGTCAATTTGGTAATTCCACTCTGGTGCTAAATATTGTTTAATGGGAGGGGGGATGCCTCAAGTCAGACTGCAGACATTCGAAACTTCTAGGATTTTTCTTAAACAGTTTTTAATACATATAAAAAGGAAAGATTCACTTATTTTTGAAGAGTAATTTTCCTGAAGATTTTTCTCTACAAATATTCAAAAAAAATCAGGTAGGTACCTAAATAATATTTAGATAAAATCTAAACTTCAAAAGATCCTTTAACGAATAAAGTCATTCAAGAAAGTGCCTTGAAGGATAATTTATGCCACTTCCTGGAATATACTCCTGCATTTCACCTCTCTAGAAACCTAAAAGAATACCCTTTGCTTATACTCAACTCAACACTATTTAATTGTTGCACATAACAATGTTCTTTAGAGAGATCAAAAGACGTCTTATTTATGCATCTTATGCATCATTCCTTGAGTATCATTGAGACACAATCTTATAGTATTCATGAAGATTCACTGGTGCGAAATTTAATTGACAAACAGCTGCTGGAAAATCATTTGAAAAGCTTTTAAAATATATTTAAAGGAAAATTTCTAAAAATATAATTCTTGTTTTATTTGGTAACATTCCTGGTTTACCCTGTTTTCATTGTTAATATGTTATACTTCAATTCTTCCACATTATTGTCATTTGTTGCACGATTTTTCCATATGCTCTCTTCTCTCTCTCCTGTTCCACATTACATATATATTTGAAGAACAAGTGGACACAATTTTCCCGGAGCCACTTGACTTCAATGCTGCACTGCAATAATTGTGTGTACTTCTTGTGGATTGTTTTTTGTTCGGGAAAAAAACAAGAGCCAGCAATTACGTCCCATTGTATCCATCAAATAAACAGGTTGGAATTGAGAGCATATAGAGCCAACATAGAGCCAGCATAGAGCTAGTAATATAGAGAGCCCAGCAAGAGCTCGGGAATGGAATCGCATGCAGGAGTGTGACACGAATTTATTCGGTCACTTCATATGCAATGGACAGTGCGACCGTAAAAAAATAACTAAACAATACTATTAAACCAAAAATAGAGAAACGTATCAGATACACCTCGTCCATATTAAGTGGCAAACACATCAAGAATATTGTATTTTCCTCCGATTCACGTTCCCATTTTCTGCTTCGTGTGTGTTGGCTGTTTTTTTTCCCGCATAGAAGTTGTCGCTTTTACCGAGCTTTGCGCTTTCTTGGATGCTTTTTGTATATATTGTTGCGAAGTTTAGATCAACAAATGGGCTATAGGGCGGGCAGAGAAAAAAAATTCAAATTATTCCCTCTCTCCAAATGCGATCTTTCTTTCTGCAACTCACAAGTGCACCATACATTCTATGCTGTGTGCTGGAAAGGAGGAATTGTGACACAAAGTAACAAAAATGAATTGTTATGGACAACAATTGTCCCAAAGTATACCCGCTCTCGAGCGGACTGAATTTCACCAAAGAATTTCTATTGAATTTCATTTTTCTCTTCTGCCTTCTTTTTTTTTGCCCGACACACCTCGAGAAATTGGTGATTCCATACCAAAACCCACCCTTCATGCATAAATTCACACAAGAAAACATGTTATTTGAACACGTGCTTTGGGTCATGATATTAAAGGTAATTCACTGTTTTATTTCAACACATTCTCTGCCTCTCATCGCGCGTAGGGGATAAGAATAAGAATTAATTCCCATTGTCTTCTTCTGCGCCCAATTCGTCGAAAAAATATTCCATCAAATAACATTCAACAGTTTTCTTTTTCTCCTCCAGTTCTTAAGTTATTTTTATGTTCTCAACCAACACCCTAATTGTTAGGAATATTTTATGACTTTGGCACATTCTCTGATTAACTTCTTATTCTACAATTTTCTACTTGATTTATTACAAGATCAATTATAAAAGAGCATAGAAGATTATGCTAAAAAGGAACCCAATTATTCAAAATGAGAAAAAAATTCAATTTCAATTTTATTTTCAGCACAAGTAGAGCATGTAAAAAACGTTTAATTAATTTTATTTAATTCAAACAAATTGTTCCCTGCTGGTAAAGTACTCACATTACTTTTACCATATTTTAACGAAAAATTAATTTATTGCAATCAAGTGGCGTAAAAATGTACGTTAATCTCAAACTTCATTGTGCTGAAAATTACCAATTATACATTTTTGCTATTGCTTTTCCGTTGAACAACTTGGGGATACGGAACATTGCGTGTGGCGCAAGAGAAGTACCAAAAAAAAGAAGAAAAAAGATTTTAAATAATATGAGAAAGAAATGCGCGGTACACATGTCTCAAGAAAATGAAGGAGCAGCCCAAAAAGATGACATGAGAGTGAATGTTGTTCATCTCTCTGCGCGAAAGCTTGAGCGACGAAGGCTAAAAGGGAGATAAGGGAACTCCAATCCATTGTTAATTCAATGTAAATAGCATGGAAGGCGTGGAAAATATCGTGCAGCACAAATATAGCGATAAATGCACAATTGAATGCATTCATCATCGTGATCATCATCTGTCACTCATTTGAATAATGCAGCGAACCACACAAAAGTCCACTCCATTGCCGGGGAGTATGTTGGCTCCAGACCACGAGACAACAACATTATCATTGTTGCCGGGGAGAAGATGCGTGAGTGGCATGGTAAAAGGAGGAGTTCTTGTAAAAAGAGGAATATTTTCTTCTTGCAAATGATACATCCCCGGTGGTGGTGTATGGTAGATATCCAAAAGGAAAAAAAAGACAAGAAAAAAAACCACAGGAAACGATATCGGGTGATGGATGCATTTGCGAAAGCTTCAACCATGTCGTGCCAACGGTTAGTCCTCCCATGTTGTATGCCCTCTCACACTGAAAATCAGCACAGACGCTGTTCTGTTGGTAAATCCACGAACGAAGAAGCCACAGCAATAAACCTTGGCTGGGTAATCAGTGGGATTAGGCGGTCAGACGGTTGTAAGTACACGCTGAGGAGGGTTCTTCTGAGCCTCCCCCGCACGCATATATAGCTAAATTGATTAAATTGACCTACAACGTGCAAATTGCCCTGGCATTGATATGCTTTCTTTTTTTTTTGGGGAATAAAAAGGCACTTTTCCCACCCACAACGTTTTAATGAAATTGCCGCGTGCACAGCGTGAATTTTCAAGAGAACTGAGAAGAAAATTATGAACGTAAATTATGATGACACTTGAGGGCACTTTATTGAAAATCTCACTCTCCCATAAGTAAGAACATTTTGGCCTTTTTGGGGCTTCACCTCACGCTACACCATGAGTGTCTCTCCCACCTATATTTTCTCTTTTACACTCTCAAACGCGCACAAGGTATTAAATTTCTTCCATCGGCGAATGGGGTCAGAGGTGATTTTAGTACTACACGTTTCGGGGCAAAGTGTTGCCGAGAGATTGAAGCGGATTTCGCATAGAATTTAAAAGCCTCCCTCCCCCACTCTCTGAGAATTGATCGAAAAAGTTCACAAAACTCCAATTGAGAGTTCAAAACGATAAAAAAAAAGCTTTAATTGACCAATATTGAGTTTGATTAAAATTTTTATAATTAGTTTTATTCATTAATTTGCAATGTGAATGAAATTTTATCAATCATTGATTCATTGAATAAAATTAAATTGAAAAAATAAACGCAAATTAACCATAAATACCAGAGAGGAATTAAAAATAAATTAATCGTAATTTTTGCAAACCAATCATCTTACCACAGAGAGAGTTAATCACAGTTTAAAGACAAAATAATTAATAATCATAATACGGGAAATTTATCAAGCTTTTCATAACTTCAAGACATTGCATTACATAATTCCTCTAATGGGATTTAATTAATATTATGTTGTGGGATTATTTCGTCAGATTCATCCGGAGTTTCCAGGATGCGTGTATTGCACGGAAAATTAATTGAATTTTGAAGTTAATTTTAATGGAGTTCTCTTTGCAAATTATAAATTATATTAAACCAACATAATGTAACAGATTACTATATACATATATTGAATTTAACAAAAGTTGTCTAAAGCACTATAATAATCACGCTATTTAGCACTAAAACCTAGAACATGGCTGGGTTGTTTTGTATGAGGCTGGATACGAGCAAAACAACTCTGTTGTGTCTTTAAAGTTTCAGCATTTTAATTAAAATCTCAAAACAATATCCATACAGCATACACAGACTCATACCACACCAATCAACCCACTATGTTTGTACATGATGCGGCTGAACTTTTAATGATTTTCAAATATTCACATGTTGAGATTAATTTCGCTGAAAAGAATGTTTAATGCTAAAATGATGCGATGTTGTTAATCCCATCTCTTTGGGAAGCTCTCGTGTTGTGACCCAGCCCGTCTGCATGGGGAATTATGTACTATATGTATGTATACAAAATCAGTGGGATGAAACTTTGTGGGAGACACGCCAAATTTAGCATATTTTTCCGGACATCTCTTTTTTTTGTGCGTGTCTCTTGACACAAAATTGACATCATCGCACAACACAAAGGTAATCATTCAGCAAGACAGGTGATTACGCTCGTAGGAAAAAATCCATTTCTATACGCTACTTTTATTCGATATTCTTCACCTAATTTACTCCCACACGGAAGTTCTGAGAAGATGAGAATTTGGTATTGTCTGGTTTTTTTTTGAGGGGGAATATTTAAATTATTGAGATAAATTCATAAAAGCTATAATAGAGTAATATTGAATGGCAAAAGTTTTTGAATGAAATACAGTGTTTTACAAATTACGAATTTTGTCCTTAACATTTACTCTATACGAGTGTGAGAAGTTTACAAAGTAGAAGAAAATGTTTTTAAGAAAATTCTTTTGAGGTGAATAATTTGAGAAGAAGGAATAAGAATTATTAGGGAATTATTATGAAAATTTAGGGCATTGGTGCATAAGAATTATTCCATTCTAACTAACATAGTACGAATCCATCGATCCGTGTTATAAAGTTTATTGCTCCTGCTTTCATTTTTCGCTTTCTCAGTATTCATCCCAGGAATTTCATTAACTGAAAGTTGTTTGAGTCGTTTGATCCACAATCCTTGCACTACACAACATACTGTAAAAAGCACCTAAAGCACCACTTGTTTACTTTGTATGCAACCTTTTCAACCAAAACATATTTATCGCAAAACTCCTGCGGTTATGTAGTTAAGTGTTTTTCAGAAAAAAACCCCTTTTTTTTCATCCGGATTCTTTCATCTGCTAGATGGAAAGGGTAATTAATTGTACATAGCGAAAAGTCTCATAAATCGCAAAATGTTGATGCAATAGAGCACAAAATTGCGAAAAAGTGTGATTGAAAAATTTTCCTCTCAAACGAGTAAATATGTGGTGTTCCGTAGAGGATTTGAAATTGAATTGCTTGTGAGAGATTATTTCCATGGCCTTTCGTTGTGAAGTATTCGTGATATAAAAGCCACAGTGCAGATACTCACCATTTGGGTGCTGCTAAAAGAATGGCAAAGATGTAAGGGAGGAAGAAACTATACTGGAGAACAGAAGCATTATATACAACATTGTATTTTTCATGTTTTTTCTGCTGGAGTTTCATCATCTGTATGCCTTTTTGGGTGAAGGCCAGGAGGGCAACATGGCGGGAAGTAAATTCCTTAAATTGCAATCTCATATACGCTCTGGCTGAACTTTTGCAGTGTGCTATGCTCTATTCCCTCCGTGACGATTCAATTCAGTCAATGTGTAAAACTATATCATCTTTACCCTGATCGTTGGACGTGATGAGAATACACCACTTTGGGATGTTGTTGAAGTCATCAACCCCTTGAATTCCGGAGTGTAAAATGTATTATGAAATTGCCAATCCGCTGAGCTTTTGGAAGGTGCGGAAAATGCAATTGGCTTGTCGATGCAATCATAGATACTTAATGGGGAAGGTCAATTTGTGTGCTGTTTTTGAGATTTTTATTTTTGCCATCTAAGTTTTTCTTTAAAAAAATATTTCTTTTTTATAATTTGAAAAGAAAAAGATTTTAAAAAACAATTTACAGAGTTTAGGGACGAAAGTAATCAAGAAAATAATTTATAAAATTCTCTAAATAATTTCTTAATTAACAATATAAACTGTAAGAGCCAATGGCAATGGCTGTGACGTCTTAAATCCATTGATGGTCGAAGTCATACCGTATTTGCAATTTAAGATAGAGTGGGAAATTGCTGATTTCTTCCGTGTTTTATGTGGTTTTCCTTTTTATGTCTCTTTATTGCTTTTTAGAAACAGTGGCTCTCTTGGGGAGAAAATATTGCCAATGGCTGACCAATTTGGAACACCTCGTGTTACGCTAAAATAGTGCACAACCAAGTGGCAATTTTCTAAGCTTTTGAACACGCAAAGAAGTACCTTGTGAGTACCACCATCTCTTATTGGGGATTTATTGCAAAATCACAAGGTTGCGCTCCATCCAAAATGATCAATTTCATTTCTTGTACTCTGTGAAATCTCCTCTTGGCAAAGATTAATGCACCGACAACACACAGTACTCTGTAGCAGTACTATATACCTCAAAATGCTTGACATGAAGTGATTGCATCACATTTCGAGTGTCAAAAGTAAAATTTACCCACAAATTGCCATAATTTCTTCATCACTATACAAAGATGAAGTGGTGTTGTGCACCATGTTGGCCAAAACACATCACTTCATGGGGGGGACTTGTAACTATTATACTACAAACTACCCGAAAATTTTCAAATTCAGCCACACAATTAACATACCCCTTGTTTGTAACTACATATTGTTATTGTAGGTATACCTATATAGGTATGTGTATATGTACCATGCTTGGATTGTCCGGATAGAGAAATTGCAACGCAATGGAAATGTAACATGAATACATTGTTAATTTATCAGCTTAGCAGATTGTGATTAATTCAATGGGAACATCCAAGGAAATATTGCTGGAATAGAATGTTGAGTGTAATTGGACATTGAGGCAGGAAATCCGGCGCATCCAACATTTTGCCCATGCCTTGTATCAATCTCTTTCATAACTACTTCTTTGGGGTTTTCAAGTGCTTAAATTTGATTTAAATTGAATGTGGGACTCACAAAATGTTCCGGTTTATGAATTTCTATTCAGAAATTTTGAAATACTTCTGTTCTGTATGATATTCATTTGAAGTAATGGAAGATGGAATTTGGAGAGGAAAGATTTTTCAAATGAAATTTGCTCAAAACTTTTGCTCTAAATTCTGTGAGATGTTCTTGTCTTAATTAAATGATAAGAAACATTCCTTGATATTAACAGATCAAATACCTTTAATTCTAAAGGTAAAATCCATCTAAATATACTCGAAAATCGCATGGAATCAAGCCTGAAATCCAATTCACTTTGTTTGTAACGCGCATAAAATTATTGAAAACCGTGACGGGAAATCTTCTCGCGTCATTCCATGAGAATTTGCCATCCCCTCAAAATCTCAGAAGCAACCGATTGATGTGGGAGGTTGCTTTTGAGATGAAAATGAGGCGGAACGGTGTGTGAGGGAATATGTTGGGGGATTAGGTGGAATCTCGTGACTGCTTAAAACTTTCCAAATAAATTATGGATGACACAACTCGGCATGAAATGAAGCAAATCGTGGAGCTCCCTAATGGACGGATGTCCACAATTGCTTCCATAGTGCTGCTGGCAATCACAAAAATCTAATTAATTTTTCATCCACCTCCAATCATGCTGTCCCCTCTCTCACCGCCCCCGATGGGCATCCCAACATGGTATAGCCTAATTATGATCCATTAGGAGCGATCAGTCTCGGACGCCCATCATACCTTCAGGGGCTAGGCGGTAAGAATGACGGCATTTTGCGTGAAAAATTGCAGCACGGGGCGACAAAGTGAACCCATAGGGGGGTGGGGTCATGCTTTTTTTATCAACACACATTGTCTGTAGTTTGTGGGAGAAAAAGATCTTTGTTGTGGTTTTATGCGCCACTATATACTAATTAAAACAACCAAAAAAATGCCGCTGCAGAGCATTTTCGTCTCAAAATTATGTTGGCACATGGCCAAGCATTTTCATAATAATGTTAGAGTCCACTTGAGAGAGAGAGAAGGGGGATTACAAGAAGTTTCCTCCACCTCTCGTGATGATTTTCATTTTATAAATATTTTGACCCATTTCCCGCTTGAGAATTTTTAATTGTATATAACTCTTTTTCATATTAGTTCCCTCCTTTTCCGCACCACCGAATTGCACAACATTCTTTCCTCCGCTGTATAGCAAGAAGTCCTTAAGTGGACTTGAGTAATTTATAGCAACACAAGAAGGGATTTATTGCCAGTTATGCTCATTTTCATTTACGACTGTGAATAATTTCATGTCCTACTTTAGTGAAATAGTTTGCAACTATTTTCCTCTGGATTTACTTTCCCAAATGCACCATGCTATTCGCTTTCCCCCTTGGGCCATGCTATACAATTTTGCACCTGTGAGAAGAATTCTTTTACATTGCTTTTGGGATGGTTATATTGAATTATTTCGTTGAATAGAAACCTCCACCCAACCCAATCCATACCCCGCTTCTCAACACACGGTGTACAGAGAAGAGGAAAATTCTAAAGCACCGGGCTTCCTTTTCATACACGCTTGTCTTTCTCAATTGATACAACACGTGAAACGAAACGGGGGATGGTGCGATAAAAGTCTCTTACATTCGGACAAATTCAAAGTTACTATGGAAGTGGTAAAACCGACTATTTATGATAAGTTTTTAAAGCTTTTCTTTTTTTCTTTCGCACCAGGATTAAAGATTCTTTCAGGATTTGCTAAACTAGAATTTTATATGAAAAATTTATCCAAAAATTCTAAATTCTTAACGGATAAATAGTTTTACAACGTGATAACCATTTTTATACATTAGATTCCCTTCCACGTTTCACATTTTTTTCTGAGTACAAGACACAACGTGCGCTGGGCCAAAGTTTGAGTGAGAAATGAAGGGTACACAGAAAGGTGGGTTTGTGGAGGAATTGTGCGAGATTCATCTCTCATATTTGCAAATAGAGAAGAATGTGTCATATTGAGATGCCTCGTGTCAAGAATGCAAAATTGATTCCAACAGCCACCGTAATTTTGACGTCAATCAAATTCTCGTGCTGCACCGCAGAATCGCACACGAAGTTCAACTTCCATTGGCTTTTGTATTGCATATATGCAACAAAAGTGCAAGAAGGGAGTGGGATAGATCGTCTTATGCGTTGTGCATAGAAATAAATGCTTTGAATGGGCGATGGATATGCCCGTGAATTGCTCTTTTGAGCCATTGTCAAAGGCTGCGGACCTCTACAAGCGGGGCTGTCTCTTAGCGCGAATGCCAATGCAAATGGAATTTCGCGGGACACACCCAAATGTCAAGGGAAGCTCGCTATAGCACACAGAGAATTCCGCAATTTCAATTCTCATCCCGTACTAAAATACCACCACTACGGGTATAATCTTCTTCCTCTAACAATTTGCCATATATGCTAAAATATCTCCATGCTTTTTCCATTGCCTTTTCATTGTTAATCTATCATGGTGGGAACGATCGTAAATTCCCCAATATGTAGAGTTTTTTCCACACTATTGCGGTTTTACTTTTAGCATGGAAAATGACAAAGGAGGGACGAAAAAGTAATGGAAAATAAATCGCAAACATATTTTAATTTTTCTGGCAGATATATTGCATAAAATGTTCATTTTAAAATATTTCACAACGTTTCGGTCCTTCCTCATTATGTTTGCCTCTGCGGCAATTTGAAATATTGTATGATATGCATTTATTTATTGCAATCTATTAAATATTGCGAAATAGTAAATTCCAATTGTTTTGTTACGTACAAGGTGTTAAATTACCTTACACTTGTATACACAATTACTTGAGCGGAAATATTTATGCAGATGGTTTGTTTGTTTAAATTTTCATCATTTACGGACTTATGAGCACAATAAAAACCATTATTTACTGCTTCAGCAGCAAAACTAGTCAAAATTGAATCAACTTACCAGACAGAGGTGAAAATTTATAAAATTTTGTTAATAATTTAATAAATTTTCCAATAAAATAATATTTAATTCAGAGCAATTGAAGAGCATAACATGATCACAATCTATGTCAGCTGTCACAACAAATTTATCAATTTTTCGAATAATTTCACAAAATTTACCTACAAAAATGGAAAATTAAAATATATAGTTCTAAAAACTGTAAAAAAAAATAATCAAAATAGGCTCTAAACTCATTTCCCGCTGATTGGGAAAATCATAAAATACAATATAATTTTATTCGGATTAATGATTTGCATTTATGCTCTTCTTCCACATATCCCCACGAGCATAAATTTAAAAATCAATATAGCACTTTATTGCTGTGCGAACATTAAATTAATTTTCTTCCCAAAAATTCATTATGATTTCCAAAATACATTTTTTTTTTCAACATAATGCTGCGTGTGATTGCAATTAAGTTGCTAATTCTTCGTTACACTGTGCGATGTGTTATGGTTTATGGACAATTTAATTACAGTGTTTATTGATAGTTTATTGTACAAAACAGACGATCGATCGCATAAAATATACATAGCTTCAAATGGCAATCAGATAAAATGTTTAAAACTATATTTGCATTGCACTATTCTGGCATTATAAAGATTAAAGTGTCGTAAAATATTTCTCAGTGTGGCACACTGCATCGAGCTCACCTCATCTATTACTTTTCTTTTGCAGATTTCTCATGGGTGATAAGTCCACCGGTAAAAGCTGAGTGCATGGTCGTGTCTCACAGGGGGAAGCCAATAATGACTCTATGAGAGTTACTGATTAGAAGAGACAAAACTATCGGGAGGCGACATAAATTATTGGTAAGAATTATAATTTATCTCACGTTGTACCTTTTCCCTCATCAAGCAAATTTATTTGTCCATCGTCCAATGCATTGACCCTTCTCCCAGATAGAGCACCGTGTAGTTGTAAACTATACAAACAGATGCCTTCCATCAGGCTCGTGCCATTTCCTTTCACTTCCATCCACATTCTGCACTTAAGCAATCGAGGTTTATCATTAGCGAATGGCACAGAGATTACTACATGCAACTTTTCCTGTGAAATATTAATTAAGAGAGTGCTTTTAATTAAAATATAGTAAAACATATAGGATTCTTTCACTCTTCCCGCGTAAAAAGGGTTCATCATTTTGCTAAAAATTTACTCTAAAATTTTATTTTATTGTTAGTATTTCCCTTCCCACTGAGATTGAAGAGTTAATTTAAAATTTACCCACGATTAATTCGCCAGACAATTTTTGTTGCTGGCTCTTGTGCTATTATAAGCTCGATAACACGTGAGATTTCACATCAATGACTTCACCAAGCGATGCCATACCTGTGCGTACCATTGATAAGCCCAAAAATGAAGAGCATTTGAGTGTGTGCTGCGCGAATTTTCGCCACTCAATTGCCCCATATCACTGCCGAAGAAGTCAATGGGACGGATAAATGAATGCCTCTCGAATTTCATATATAGAGCTTCAGCAGAGGGCAAGATGATGCGAGAGGTGAATGGAGAAAAGTCATGGGTCGGGAGTCATCGTGATGAAAATAATGATATTAGTGGCTTCCGGAGTGGAAAAATCAATTTTGTTGATAAGGTTTATGGAATTGGCTTTTGTCTCAATATCCAGACGGATGGACCCTCCCGTTCCGGGGGTGATTCCCATGCCAATTAATTCGGCATCAAGCGTGTCAAATTGATTTTTCATGTAAAGATGAATTGAGTGAGTATATGTAGCAGCATGGGGGGCTTAACCAAGGGGAGTTGGGGATTTTCGACAATTTGGTCTATATTTTATTGGCAATTGGCACACGAAATGCCTTCAGGAGTGCAATAAAAGACGAATTCTGTATCCCTCCCCCTATCGTCTAAAACTAATACAATTTATGTTGCGCGAGTGTAAGAACGATAAAGTTGAAATAAATATTTGCTCAAGGGTGGTCTCATATTGTAAGGCACAAGGGGTACAATACCATATTGAGGAGCGTTTATTTTGTCGTTTTACTCCCAACATTTTTTTCCCCAATGATTTCCCACACTCCCGCATAAACCCCCCAGCGATATAATCCATGAAAATTCTTCCGCTCTCTCCGTGCGTTTTCTCGACCCATTATTCTTCCTCCGTGGCACCCCCCGAGAATTTTTTTCTTCCCGCCTGAGCTTCAATTCCATGTACAAATATTTAGTAGGTGTTCCACCCCCGCTCCAATCCCATATACGGCTGCGTTATGAAGAGTGGTTGAATGTCAGAAGTTGGAGAAGTGAAATTGAATCCATTTCTATCCTGACCAATTTTTTCCTTACGGCTAACCCACCCCCTCACGTTACCTCACATTCGGCATCCCCTAAGGCATAATACCCCCCGTGTTACGGAGTGTTTTCCATCCGGATGTGTATCAAAAGTATGTGTAGCGAGTAAATGTGTGGTGGATGTATGATTTAAAAACTACCCCCCAAACAGAAAGCACATTCCACCCCTCCATTTGTGGTACACAGACACACGTTGTTGAGGATTTTGCGCACTGACTCAATCGATTGCTGGGGAGCGCAGGTCCACTGGGTCGCAAGAAGCAACCCTTAGGGATTTTTGCGCACTGTTTTGGGATGCTTCTATGTATATAGAAAAAAAGAATTTAGTGGATGGGGGAGGCAGGAATATTGAGATACATCATTCTAGTGGAGTATATGCTATGAGTCATTCAGAAGCTAAGGATTCTAAGAGGGGGATGCTTCTTCAACTAAAAGGGATGAGGCTTTTTGAAACATAATCTTTTGAAAAACTTGACATTTACTACATTGTCACGTTTAGAATAAATTTGTTATTTAATCGAGGGGGCCGGGAGAGACTTTTTGAATAAATTATGTAGGAGGTTTGAAAAATTTATATATTCGTTAGCTTTTTTTCTGCTATGTTTAAATTATGTTCCACAATTTGTTGGCATGTTCTATGGAAATTAACAATGAATGTCTTTAGAATTAATCCTTGTTTTTTTCATGTATTTTTTAAGGAATTTTCAATGTGAAGGATTAAATAAATTTGTTTGTGAAAGGTTAGTAAATGTTCTCGTTTTTATTTCGATTTCTTTATTATGCGTATAGTTCTTAGCTTTTAACTGTCTCCAATGTGAGTGAGTTGTTAGTTCCAAGAAGCCAAGAAAAAGACCTTTAATTCGTTTATTTTAGGCACAAACAAAAAACAGCTTAAAGATCAGAAGCATTTGCCAAAAGACCACAAAATTACCTCTGTTAGACGATTCTTGTGATCCAATTATATACAAAATCTTGGACTATGAGACAGGAAATTGTTAGAGAAAATATTCTTTCGTGCCATTTCTTTTTTTTTTTTAGGGAAGACAACTCAGGCGGAAAAGCCTCAGTAATGGTGATCTTTCATGAAAATAAGATACTGTGACACGGTAAGACAATATCAATAGGAAAAATTGAAACACGCTGTGAGAGGCGGAACAATCATAAGCCGTTATAGAAACCAAAGAGATTTACCTGGTGTGTACAACATTATAATTATTCATCGCCGTAAATCAGTTTATTGACCCTTTTTTCCACTGTCGATCGCAAACGGGGGGATTTTGTGGTGGAGTGGATTTTTCTTCCTCTTTGAGGTTCTTATTGTACGTAACATATATGTATGAAATTGAGACGAGAAAATTACAATGATCGCACGAATAGAGCACCGTGTGTCCCCTTTTTGCTGTCGCTCCTCTGCAGACACGCTCGATCGCTCTGTGCGATCTTGGCCGTGATCGCGTTGAACTAATGAGATGACTAATTGCGTGCGCAAACTGTATGGCATCCAAAGTGAAGTGTGTCATTTGAGAAATCAAGCTCAATTTTTCCAATAAAATTCAACGAAAAATACCAAGACGTTTAGTTAATGCGTGTGATCGTCATTGGGAAGAAGAAATCGATCATCACCCCATATTGAGATAATGAGGAGTTTTTTCTCTAACATCTCCTCAACTATCTGAAAGAATGTAGATCGACAATTTCTATACAAAACATGATTTATTGCCGTGCATTCATCAGTGTGCTCGGAAATTGCAGTGAAAACTTTCACTTCCTTGCTTAGAGTTTTCCTTCGACTGTGTTTAGGTACGCGCGGCATTCTTCATCTTGTTCAATGGTGTTTAACCTAATTAGTAATTAATTCAGTTTCAGTGTGGAGACAGCGAAAGGTGTTGAGGGGAAATTTTTCTAAAAAGCAGAAGTGGAAAGTGCCGGCATGCGCACCTCTAATTTGTATACATTGGGTCCCATTTTCCTCAAACACTCACACACCTCAAGGGGTTTTCGTGGTGTTTGTCGATTGTTGAGGGGTTTAGAGTTGTTCCACTGAAGGCGTCACTCTCAGTTGAGTTCGAAACGAACACCGGTTACCCCGAGTGATTTTATAAATAAATCCACCCCATTTGTGAGGCATTATTGTGTGTAAAATGTTCTCTTTTTTTCCTATTTTTTCAACTATAATAAACTTTTAGTGAATTAAGCCTAAAGAAAATTTTGGTAAATTCTGCAGGCTCTTCCTGCAATGAATTTTAGTTTGAAAAGTGTGAGAAATTCTTTGGTGTTTAAGAATTTCGTGAAGGCGCTAATAACCACTTGATCCACATTCGCGTGGGAGTATTTTGCTGCGAGGAAGTATGGCAATGTTCACAGGATTCGACGTAATGTCTCTCCCACCAAAGCAATATATATATATACCTACATATACTGTACTGTATATAATGTAAATATAGGGAAGATTTCTAATTAGGATTTGCGTCCCATACACGTGCCTTTAGAGTACCTAAAAAAAAAGACGAAGAAGAGTTTAGAGTTTCCAATGGATTAGAGCGTTATGTGGTTTTACCAAAGGTTGTTGTGCGAGTGTGAGTGGTTTTCTATGTGAGAAAATTTAAGGTTCAAGCTACCAGAAAATATCGCTTTTCCCCTGGAGCTTGGGATTTAACTGTGTCTATATGGTGTAATTTCTTTGGTGGAAAACAAACCATAAATGTCGATAAAAGAAAATCGATTGCGCATATTTTTCTGAAAGGAAATTTAAAGGAGATTGAATTACGTTTGTGACTTTATCTCGTTTATCTTGCAAAATATGTTTCCTCGTCCTTTTTTTTCGGATAAGTTAAAGTATCTGTAGAATGTTTTTTTGGAAAAGATTTTATAAAAAATGAGAATTTCTATTTATGTGAAATTTGTGCATTTGTGTAAATATTTTCGGGAAAGTTTTTTAAGTTAATTAATTAAATGAATGCCCTTTTGAATTGCCTTTTATTCCTTTTCAAATCTGTTCATTAAAAATTTAGAATTATGTAAAAGTGTTTCCATATATTTCTTAGTTTTTCACGAGGAAAAAAACCTCATGACGTCTTCATGTAAAATGTATTGCGGAGTAATTTATAGTGATTGATTTGGGGCACTTCCCCCTCTTCAATTTACATGGGATCACTGGCATAGATGCTAAATAGAATAAAATTTAGAAAACGTAAAAAGCTTCCTTATATAAAAAATATCGAATCCTTAAAAAAATTACTTAGAATTTTCAGAATTTTTTATTCTGAGTATTCTAAAAAACCTCAATGTCTTTAAGAAAGAATTAAGTTATTGAGTAATCAAAAGAAATTTGGAAGAAAACATTCTCATTCATCAGGTATATAAGACATTGAAAAAAATCCAAAAACAGAAAATCACAAAAATTCTAAAATAAAACTGAGAAAATTTCTGACAACATTATGTTAAAAAAAACATCTCTCTTGCTGAAAAAATTGACCTGAATCAATCCTAAAAATTTATCTCGCACATCAATGAGAAAGTCAGACAGGCAGTGAGCTCAGAATCGTTCACATCAGCACATTTTCTCTCCCATTCCCATTTTAATATCGCAGCATGTTCTTTACTTCTTTTAACCGCCACAGAACGCGAAAGCGAAGTACACAGACATTTTTATTATTGATTCTATATGTAGAATTTGGAATTTTGATACATGACTTTGGTGCTGGAGGCGTGAGAAATGCCTAAATGCGCCATCCACCCACAACACATTACAGATAATTTTTTTTCTTTATACTATTTCTTCTCAATCTCACTTTCGGGCGCAATGTTTCTCGATGGAATTTCATCTGCGGAATGACATGGAAAATTCGGGCATCACTGAGAGCGGGATATAAAGGGGATGGAATAAGTGGTGAGAAGTACAAGATATAAAAAAAAGAAGAATTTGAAGTGACGATAAAGCTGAGGAGATTATGGGTAAGATTGTGAGTTGGTTTTGAGTGAAAAATCCACACACTCTTGTATTGCGAGTATCTATGCTGCCATGGGGCTTTCATAGTGGATTTTCAACTTACCACCATGTGAAATCCTTAAATGGGTCACGACACGGGCGTTGACGCAATTTTTTTGCGTCCAATCCTCCCCAAAGCTTCTCTCCTTGAGATATTCTTGCGAATTCACGATGTGTGCCTTATACGTTGAATGTTAAGCGAAGAAAGGAAGGAGTATGTGGTGAGAAATTCAACTCCTCATTTCGGGCAATTAAGCGTAAATTCTATGTAAGATTTATTGCAGTGCAATTGAGATGGGTTTCACTGTGAGTGCCAATTCTGCGTGCCAAGAGATGATGCTCTATGATGGGAATTTGTGGTTTGCCCTATTAAAAGAAAACTACACTTTAGTGGGTCGTTGAAACCAGGTTGATGTGGATGGAATTTAGTTCACACACTTGGGCAGACTTTTTTTTTACTTCGTGCCTTCCCCCCAAAAAGGGTTCTCCGCATAACAATATAAAGTAAAGTGCTTTTGGCACCAGAGACAATAGAGCACGAGGGTGAAAAATTGTTTATGTAGGAAGTGCTAATTTCCTCCTCTTTCCCCGCTCTGTCACTCCACGTATCCTACTTCCCGTTCAAAGTCATACTTTTAACGCTCGAGAGAATATACTCAGAAGGAGATACACAACGCCAAAATATTATTCTCGCGCTATATATGGGAAAAGAATATGTATAAAACATCAACACTTAAACTGTCAAGTATAATTCATTGGGGGAGAGTTCAAAGATTCATTCAACATTTTTCCCCAACACTCATCTTCACCCCCTTTAGCGTCTTCTCCGTACAGGGAGTTCTTCAAATTCTAGAGCAAGGCATTTTAGGGTGGATTCATGTTACGTAATTCTTAAAGATATTTGACCGAACACCCAACACTTCATAGAGCTTTGGCCATCGATCTGGAATTTCTTTCTCCAAAAGTTAGAGGACTTTTGCTATGTATAAAATGTTGTATTGACTTACAAAACAAAATTTCTTGTTGGAAAACAGGGAAATTCCCTTTAGAACCTTCAAGATCGTAAAATAGAATATTTTACTAAATTTCTAAACCAATTTATTTAATAAAGACATTATAGTTTAGGAAACCGTCGGGAAATGGACCTAATAATTTCAATTTAAAAAACAATCAATATTTTATTCAATAAATTGTTTTAAATCCGAGAATTCAATAGATTCAAAATCTAATAAATTTTAAAAAGCTTCTAAAGCCTGAATTTCCTTTAGAATATATATATTTTTACCTATATTCTTTCTTAACCACCCATGCTCCATTTCTCCTGATACATTGGAGAAAGTCAAAAGGAAACTGGGAAGGAAATGAATTTCCCTCACAACCCATTTTATGAGAGAAACAATAAAACGCTAATGAGGATGAAAAATTTATAGGGAAACTGAGAGAAAATGGCCATCGCGCTCAGAAAATCCCCCTTCTACATTACGCTGTGCCAAAAACGAGAGATCTCAACTGGTGGCCAATCCAGGGGCATTTTTACCTTAATTCGAGCAGAAAAGGGTTCGCCAGCACGGTCATTGCCCATGGAGATAGCACGAGAGGGACTCCCTTGGCGTGATGGGCAATTCTCATGGGTCTTCAGTCCGAAATTTACATTTCTCATTGAATCACAAACCATCAGCGTATTTGATTGTGAAATATTGGGGTGTGTCTGCTTATTTTTTTTGCCTTCATTCACCGCACCACATTCACCCTCAGCGCATGAGGCAAAAAAAAAAACGCGTGGTTCGAACAAACAAATTTTCAACTTCCGGACCAGGTGGGTCCTCGAGTCTATTTAGTGTGCTCAACCTGGGAATAACCGCCGTCAACTTTTCTCCCTCCCTCTCTCTCTCTCTGCCACTTTCCCACATTTGAGCCACAAACTCGCTCATGTGGAGAACTTTGCAAAGTCCTCTGCAAACAACATTTTCCCAGTGATATGAGATTCGAAGGATCCCGCAGCCTCTTGTTCCCACCAACCACTTTTGGGCACCACAGAGTGAAATTTATTAAAATCACACACATACACCCTGTGTGTGTCTAACATTTGAAGTTGGCGCAAGACATTCCTTTCTTGTCGCATCTTTTGGGCGAAGAAAGTGATTTTGGGGGGTGGTGGTGCTTGAAATGATGCGAATGGGTGAGAGGAAAAGTCATGGTAAAAGGTCAGAAAGTATGCTTCCATATACAGAAATTTGGGATTCAACGCAATATCCCCAAAGTTTTGCAAAACGTAATACCGATAAAGTTATGGAAATTTTGTAATTATCCATTCCTTCGGGTCCATGATCGTTGTCGACCCCATGACCCTGTGACCTTCTTATAAATTCATATTTTATTTTTCCAAAAAAAATGACTATCATTGATTGCCATTACTATGAAAAATCCATTGGGGATTGACTTGAATATAAATTAAGGTATATATGGGTCCTTAATACAAAAATCAATGGGGAAACGTGGTGGAATGCTACGCGTCGACTCACATGAATTGTCTCCACTATCCAATATCAAATAAAATCTCATTTTTCTCGCAGGAATTGCATTTTTTTATCACTCATCTGTGCCACCTAAAGACACATTTTCTCCCCCGCAGAAAAATAGCAATTTTCACACCCACAGAGAGGCATTAAAGTGGGGTGCTTATTGAGTCTGTTGCACTGATAAAATTACATATTTTTAACTGCCGTGGTAGTAAAAAGACGTAAAGTCTGTTGCGGTAATAAAGAGGAGCAATCTTTGGTATGGGAGCACACACCAAAATGCCATAAGTTTTCTTCATAAGCGTTGATGGTAATTTTCGATGCTCTGCAGACAACCCTTGCAGATAGGATACTCTTAGTCCGGAGCTTTTGGATCCTTTCCAAAACTCAATTTTTCGTCCTTTTTGTCCATCCAAATCTTATATGCTCAAATGTTGGAAAATTCGATAAGAGTTTCACAATGGATAAGAAGGATATAATGGAAAAAGTGTTATGATCCATTTGAGCTATGATAATGTTTTTCGTGAATTTAAAAGATATTTTAAAGTTTTCGATTGAAAATTTCCGAATATTGGCAAAAATATCTAAATATTCCAAATACTATTTGTTATGGCTGGATTATTCGAATAAATTGCATCCAAATGAACACCCCTCGTGCGTACCTGAACTTTTTTTTATTGATTTTCCCCACATATTGCCGCAATCGCCGCAATATATAAAGGAACACGTCCGATAGGCATATACCTACCTTACTGATATGTTATCCCAGTGAATTAAAAGAGGAAAGTGGTCCCGTGCACGAGGGGAGGGATTCAATGGATTGGAAAAGTGAGAATCAGGGAAAATTTACGAGAAGGATTGAAATGGGAGGCTTTTCGGTTCGATGAATAGACATACTAGCCCCAATATGCGATTACACAATTAATGCCATTTGGAATTGGCATTTCCACTCTCATCCCGCATAGGTATTATGTGAAAGGGAACTAGGTCTGAATGGATATTTAAATGGGAACTTTAGTGAAATTTTCAATAGCCCTAATGTGCTTATGACATCTTGCAACAAAGCCCATCAACATCCTATTCAATATTGCGATATCCCGGATGATGGGGGGATTGCAAAGCCTTCAAGCTTATCGTTCGATATGATTAATTGTTAATTACTTTTCAATGGGTTGAATGTGGCTATATACATACATATGTGGGAGAGAAAAAACTAAAAGGGATGGGCTTAAAGAACTCATTTAGACTTTTAGATTAAGAGAGGGAGACTGACAGAGGTGGAGGGAAAGCAAGATAAATGAAAATGTCTTTTGTGTATACCGCTGGCAGCTCTCGATGGGAAGCTTTCTTCAAAAATCTTCCCACCCAAGACTCCCCAAATAATCCAGATTCATGAACCTCATATTCCATGGGGATTCCCATTATTCCCCGAAATAGTTATTGAGATGATTTCTCTGGCAGGGATTGTCGTAGAAATATCATATGAAGGGGATAAATCTCGTCAAATGGTGGAAATTCGTCTTATTGCTAACATTTTCTTATCAATTTGTTGCTTGTCTATTGTGTCATGACAATGCTACATCTCCCTGCCATACGCAGCACCAGATATACACCGGATATATCCAGAGAGAATGAGATATTCGATTGTATGAACGTTTATTAGCTGAGGCGTTTCTCCAGAAAAAGGTATGAATGGGGAAAGTGGAGTGGAAATCGATAGCGAAAGAATAACATTTTTTGGGAGGGTAAAAAACGAAGTCAGGAAAAGATATTTGAGTTGATGGTGAGCTGAAAAAGATTACTACAGGGGGAATGAGGAGGGTTGTTTTTGTAATCTAACTTGATTGAGATTGAAAAGAATTCCTTCTCCGTGCATTTTTGCGTCTTAATTATTTTTTTCTTTGTTTTTCTTTTCATTTTCTCTATTTTTCTTCCTTCTGTCTGTTGGATTGTTCTTTACAAAATTAATCCGTGATATTTAATGAGATTCATAAGTAAAGTATCATGAGAAGACAATCAATTGTATAAACTGCCAAAAGAGAGCTTTGAGCTTTGTTAAATCCCAATGGAACTGACACATTCATTACCAATTATGAAACATTCGTAAAATCCAGTCATACATTACCTGAATTACGACTCTATATACCTGTATGTAAATTGGCCCACTTTAAGCTTCAAATAACCGCGCTTTCCATCTACTTTCCTGCTTATTTCAAATATATATTGTTATTTGATCAAGAAGTGTGTCAATACGATTCTATATGACGTTAAAGCTAATTGTTGAGCACTCAAATGGAAAATTCTCAATTTAATTCTATATGCCTGGGTGTGCCAATTATTCTCACGGCTGTAACTTTTCTCCGCATTTGACGCAAAGCTTTAAAATTTTGCAATACCAATTTAACAACAACAACAAATAGGAGAGAATTTATTCTCCAAACATTTTTCCACAAGAAAATAATGTAAGAAAAGTTCCAAGAGTGTTGTTTTTATTGATTTTTTCGCAGCACGTTATAATTTTCTGTGTAAACGGAATAAATGACTTTTATGCGGAATTACACAGCAAGAATCACAATATAAATTTTGAGATTCTTCAGCAATTTTCGTGCCAATCATAAAACAGCATGAGCAATTATTTCATGGGTATATAGCGCAAAAATCCCCATTCTCTCCGGGCCATAACTCAGCATGTTAAGAGCACCATACATAAATTAGAGCATGAGACTCCCTTTCCAATCATCTACCCAGAGCTTTCTGGACATGCTGGAGAGTACTTCCTGGAATACAATTGAGTCAATATATGCTATACCATTTGGGTTGAACTCTTCACCTCAATCGAGACGATATGGCTATGTGGTTGGGCAATGTGGGCGACCGCTTCAGCAGCTTCGTTAGGTGCCATGACAAGATGACAAACGAATACCTCAACTCTCGAGTCCCAATTCCTTAGGATGCGACAAAAGCACAGAATACCCACTAATTTTCTTCCCGGTGACAATGGCAATAATAAATAAGACAAACCCTCAGGGCAAATGCCTCTCCTTATGCTCCACATGCATGTATGTATATTCCTGTTGGTAATGGGATTGTCAGCCCGAGAGAGAGAAAACATTATCTAATTTACATTGTAACATCGTCCACACCATACACCCTGTTTATACATCGTTGGAGGCACCTAGAGGGAGGTTTTTTGGGGGGGGGGGGGAAGAGGCGGGGGTGTAGTGTACGTGAAATTAGCTGTAATACAGAGATCTGAAAACATGTTCGTTGCACAACTTGATTTTCAATTCAGTTCAAAGTCAGGCATTTTGTAAAGCTGACTTTAATCGAGACTAATAGAGAGATGATGTTGAGTTGAAAGGTGTTAAGATTTGATGAAAAATGTTTCTGGTAAAATAAGAATTTTCTGTTAATTTTTTATTTAAAAAAAATTTCGCAGCTAGGTGGCTCTACAAGGTTCTACGCCCTCTTACGGGTAAATTAATATCGTTAATTTATTAGTTTTTTTTAATACTGAATTTTGCTAGAGATTTACGAGGTACCTGAACAATAAAGTAATAGAAAAAAATCTATTTCCATAGACCACAAAAGCCCAAATAATTTGATTAAAAAATCAAAATCTTTTCTAAATTATTCATCAACTCTGTTGTCATATTAACACCAATGTTAGTCACATACCACTCCTTCTTCTCACTTGAAAATATACCTCTGAAGTGCCATTGTTGAGGACAAATAAATTGTTCCAATTTCCATGTGTGTCTCCTCAAACGATAAAATATTTAATACGATCGTGTTTATTTGACGAAAAACGACGCATGAGAATGAGGAAAGCAGGGAGAGAAGAGCCAATGAATTTAAATTGAGCTCCAAAAGGTATTATTATGACTATATTATTGATTTTTAGTGGGCACACATTTACAATTGGAACACTACATAGGTGTGCCCCTTAATTACTAATCTCCTTCACGCACTCACACAGCGTGATATTTACATGCGAGATTTTCTCTCTCTTTGGCACTTTAACCCGTTCATTTTGGGTGCACAGTATTATATACCTTTCCCGCGACAATTTGAGGGAAATTGCAAAATGCAAATGCATAAATGCAGAGACAAGTTGGATAATCTGCCGTAGTTTTGCCACCCTTGAGACACTCCCTTGAGGAATTAATGTCACGAAAGCTAAATGCAAATGCACAAGAAGTGGATTTTCTCATTTGGTCGCTTTTGGGGGAGGGGGGAGGGGTGGAGAAACACTGACTTGGGACGTTCCAAGCTGCGATTAAATTGAAGATATATATTCTTCCTTACCACCATCATATACATTTAAATTGAATTGTTTTGTATGTTTCGAGTGGGAAAATTTAAGCAACTGCATAAAATGTCGAATTTTACTGCCAACCCTCCCTTCTCGAAAGGATTAAGAGAAGAGGAAAAGGATAATAAGATAGATTCTCTCCAAATTTTCATCACCAACAATCCATTTTCACAGCACTATTGTAAATTTCACGAGGAATTTCGACAGATTTTAATTCCCACGGATTTAAATGAAAGTTCCATTTTGCAATTTATTTAATTATTTATTTTATAGATAATATAAATTCGCCAAAAATATAATTAAGATCTTAAAT
Source organism: Lutzomyia longipalpis (assembly GCF_024334085.1). Lineage (NCBI taxonomy): Eukaryota > Metazoa > Arthropoda > Insecta > Diptera > Psychodidae > Lutzomyia > Lutzomyia longipalpis. The sequence continues at coordinate 43,462,100 of NC_074707.1, read as the reverse complement.
AACTTTCGAAGAAGAATTTGTTAGCGACAAATGGACATTTTATTAAAATTTAAATATAGATTTAAAAAAAGCTCTATGCAAGCTCTAGAATATGCTTTGATCCATTTTCTTAAAAGTTTTCAAGAAACTTTTCAAATTTCATAGAATAGGTATAAAGTAGATACTAAAGAGATTTAAATGGATTGTGGAAAAACTATGACCGCTAGCACAATATTATTGTCAAAATATCTGAATAAAAAGATTTCATTTGAATAAAAGCTTCGTAATCCTTTCGTAGAGTAAGTCAGCAGTGCTATATTTCCAGGTAAATTCACGTTAAATCCATAAATTTGTCACTCTACTGAAACTCCGTAGTCATTGTTGGTGGAAAGTTTCCTAACTTCTTGCCATTTTCAGAGACAACTTCACCGGGAAACATTGAGGTGAAATGCCAATCTATGTTGAGGAAAAAAGTGTCCCAGAAACATGGTGCAAAACTCACGATAATCTCTGTTTGAGTCACAAATGTGTCTCACATCGTCAAATTCTCCATCTCTAACCATTTTCTTCCTCAAGCTAAATAGCTCTTGCCATTAGGAGAGTTTTTTTTTGTTGGGGTGAGCTAACAACAAAAAAAGTTGATTTTAATGCTGAACGTGTTGAACGAAAATCTATGGAACTTCCGCTCTCTAACCATTAGTGTCATTATGGCTAAATAAATTGGCAGGCACGTGAATTTTAAAATCTACAAAATTTGTAGCATAATTAGAGAGAGAGGTGTAGCAAAGGTGTCAAACATTGAAATAATATATATGTTGTTTGGTCTTCCTGCCTTTCAAAGCTTTTTGGAAAGATTTCCACTCATTGACTGATAATAGCGACATGGACATGGAGAGTTGACACAGTTTTAATTAAGGGATTAAATTTCTCAATGCCTCAATCGTATGAGGTGGACCTTCTGGTGGATTTATCAAGCTAAATCCAATGGTATACCCTTTCGGGTCATATGGGAGAGCTCCTGTGACAATATTTGAGAGATTTTGAAGCTTACTGATGATGTGAAAATGAATAAAATATCCCTACGATGAGAGAATATAATCAAACCCTTTCACTTTGTATATGCATCCCTTTTCAGCGGGTACATCCGAGCTTTTTTTTTTTTTACCTACATACTCTGTGAGCTTTATGCTAAAAGGGAGGCATATTAAATTTTACGATTCCACCATCATTTTTGTTTTTATATATCCTTTTGCGAAATATATTATAGAATAGCGATATTTATATCGCAACATTTCCCTTTCCTCTTTTAAATTTTATGAAAACTCTTGCCGAAATAGAGCTTTTAAGCTTATTTTATCTGTGATTTTCAATAATTATACCTGACAAAATAAATTTATGAATAATTAAAATGGATTTTCTCTTTTCAAATATTGAAAATATTTTTAAATATTGATGAATTTATTATTGGAAAATTATTAGATTTCAATCTATTAAATTTATTCAAAACAAAGAGATAATTTTCAATGTGTGGGATGCCAATTTTCATTTTTCCCATTGCGCCATAAATCACATTCAAAATATTATTTCTATCGAAAACCATTCAAGCGTGAAAGAAAGAAAAACTATGAGAGTGATAAGAGGAATGAAATCGTGAACTTATGCACGTTTTAATGGTTGGACGAAAATTGGGAAAGTTGCCAAAAAGCGAATGAGAATTTATAGTGTTCACGGGAAAAATTTATTCTCCTCAATGAAAATTGGGTCCTAGTGCTTTGCTATTTAATTATTCTACACCGCCCATTTCACCCACACCGTAGGTTTTCCCTTCCGGTTGCTGGAAATTCATTCATTCAGCTCTACGTGTGTGTATACCTTTCGGATGTGGGTCATGTAGAATCACGAACTTCAAAAAACGATTTATTTCTCCAAGTCTTAACCCAAGGGGTTTGTCATTTTACATTTACATGACATCTCCCTTTTTTAATATTTCAAATGAGATAATTCATAGTAAGTTTACAGTTCAAGAAATGAGTAATATGAAAAGAAATAATAACACATTTAGTTATGATAATTCAATCTGTCTGGTGGTCGGCTGATACGACCTGATCGGGTCGTATAGAACGACGAACTTCCTTCAGTTGCAGCTGCTACAGTTTGTGGTTGACTTGGTGGAGCAGATGGTGAATGTACTTCAGGCGTTGTTTCCTGCGAAGGAATTGTATTGTTCAGAGTATCGTTTGAATCCATAAGAATGTCCTCATTGCAGATATCCATTGTAGGCATTGATCGAGGTAGGCAAGGGGGCATTATGGGAGTCTGGACTTTCGTAGGATGAATGAAATGTCGGTTTCTCCACACTGTCCTTCCGTCGTCCATTTCAACAGCGTAAGAGCGATCCGACCGCTGCTCAGACACTGTACCCGTCGACCACGTCTTGTCTCGTTCTTGCACTCTCACTCGTTCTCCGATTGCCAATTTTTCATATAATCTGGCACCCTTGTCCGCATGGCGCTTCTGTTCCTCTCGTGCTTCTTTCAGTTGCTCAGAGTTGCCCTTGATGACTCGAGGGGCAAGCAAATTCTTATTAACACAGAGAGGATTGCGGGTTTTCCTGTTGAATAGCCTTTCTGCTGGAGATCTTAGCTCAAGTCCCGGAGTGTTGCGAGCCAACAGGAGTGCCATTTTAATGTCCTGTTTATCCTCTGTGCATTTCTTCAACAACCTCTTTGCAGTTTGGACGTAGCGTTCAGCTAGACCATTGGAACGTGCGAAGTATGGGCTAGATGTTCGATGCACGAAATTCCATTCCCGAGCAAATTTTTTGAACTCACTACTAGAATACTGCGGCCCACCATCGCTGTGAACTTCAAGGGGAATTCCGTGCTCGGAAAATTTATCCTTCAAAAATTTAATGACTGAACTGCTCGTCGTTTTCCTCAACTCCTTAAAGTCAAAATAACCGCTATATGAATCTACGAGCAGAATGTACTCCTTTCCTTTGTACGTGAACAAATCCGTGGCAATCATCTCAAAAGGCAATTCTGGCACACGCTTCATAAAGACACATTCTTTCTGATTTGACCTTTGATATTTCTCGCACGTTTTGCATTCCTCAATGAGCTGTGTGATATTTGCTACCATTCCGGGCCAGAAAAGAAACTCTCGGGCTCGCCTTAAAGAAGTTTGGATGCCATAGTGGCCATGATGAATGTCTTTCAAAACTCGTGACCTTTCTTCCTGAGGTACGTACACTCTGTCACCCTTGAAAACCAGTCCATCTAAGAATGACAATTCATCGCGAAAGGTGAAGCAATTTCTAATGGCCTTTGGGACTTCCTCAATATTGTCAGGCCAACCACTGAGGATGTATTTTATCAAAACCCTCAAGACAGGATCGTTGGCAGTGGCGAGTTGATATCTGGTAAGGGCTTCTTCTGTCAAGCATGTTATGGAATGAATTTCCAGGTCATCCCCATCTTCGTCATAAGAGTCACTGTTACAGTCCCTACTGAGAGTATCGGCAACTGGGATATTAGTACCCTTCACGTACTTGACCTTCATATCATAGGCTTTCACCTCGTGGAGGATTTTTCGCAAGCGTGGGGGTGCATTTGTCAGTGGTTTTCGAAAAATTGACTCAAGGGGCTTATGATCTGTCTCAACAAGAACTTCCTTTCCCCAGATATAATCGTGGAATTTTCTAAATCCGAACCTAATCGCGCCTGCTTCTTTTTCTATCTGGGGCCAATTCTTCTCGTTGTCCGTGAGAGCTTTTGTCGCATAGGCTATGGGTCGTCCTTCTTGTAGCAACACAGCTCCAAAAGCTTGTGATGAACTGTCAACTGAAAGAGTAACAGGCTTTGTGACGTCATAAAAAGCCAAAACTGGTGTACTCTTTAGACAAGCTTTGAGCTGCACAAATGCCCGTTCCTGTATTGGAGTCCATTCCCACACGGCCTCTTTCTTGAGCAGTAACCGAAGAGGTGCGGTTTTGTCGGACAAATTCGGGATAAATTTTCCAACGTAATTCACCATGCCCAAGAATCTCTCAAGTGCTTTTCTATCACCTGGGCGTTTCAACTTATCAATTGCTTCAATTTTTGTCTCATCAATAACCAACCCCTCACCACAAAGTTTGTGCCCCAAAAATGTGACCGATGACTTGTTAAAAATGCACTTGTCTTTGTTTAGTCTCAGGCCCCTTTCCTGAAGAATTTTCACCACTTTTTCCGTGAGACTTTTAAGTTTTTCTTCGCAATCTGCATGTATGAGGATATCGTCCATCGAGACTTCCACACCGTCCATCCCGGAAAACAGATCGGACATAATTCGCTGGAAAATTTCAGGTGCTGACACCAACCCAAATGGAAGTCGTTTGTATGAATAGCGTCCCCACGGAGTAGCGAAAGTGCAAAGTTTTGACGTCTTTGGGGACAGGACGACTTGCCAGAATCCTTTCTTACAGTCCAAAATGGTGAATCTTCGACTGCCCGCCACCCTAGCCGCAACCTGATCAATACCTACAAGAGGATAGTGTCGCCTCTTAATGTTTGGATTTACATCTGTCAAATCAATACATATTCTTAACTTGCCTTTACGCCTGACGACTACCATGGGGGATACTGCATCAGTAGCCTCGTGACACGGCTCGATGACACCCAGAGAATGCATCTTATCGAGCTCCTTTTTGACGTCATCTTTCAATGCATACGGGATTGATCTCGCCGCATGCACGACGAATTGTGGTTTGTCGATCAACTCTGCATCGTACACGTAGTCTTTCAGCTCACCGAGACCAGCAAAAATTTCCTCACACAATTCAATGTTATTTATCTTCGCGATCAAACCTGCTTTAACCGCAGATTTCCCGTCCATCACTGTGTTCCTATCTCCTGAGATGACATTGAACCAAAGGGGGATCTGCTTTTTGCGGATGACACAATGCAATAGGGTTTTTCCGATAACATTGATCCGCCCTCCGTTGTAGGCAACCAAACGTTTCACTCTTGACGGAACAATCTCGGCATCTTTGCTGATCTTCTTCAGGACTTTCTCTGTGATGACGTTGCACTGCGCGCCAGTATCTATGTTGACCATGAATTTCTTCTTGTTCGCTGAGATGGTACAGTTCCATTGGTCCTTTTCATTGCAATTCAAGCTGTGAACTCGTAGCTCATGTACATCTTCGTCTTCCGAATCGCTCTCGGAACCGTCTGTATCGCGATCAATCTTCCTCACCTTCTTGTTTGATTTCTTGCACTTCACGGCAAAATGCCCAACAGTGCCACATTTGTTGCATTTCTTCCCATATGCGGGACACTTCCGAGCCACATGCTTGGTGCCACAGCGATTGCAATCAAACACTTTTTCTGATTTATTCTGCTTCTCTGACTCCTTTTTCACTTCAAACACTTCATTTTTCTCTGGCTTTACCGCGGTGGTGGCTATCATCTTCGCATGTTTTGCGGCTTCCTCATAGCTCTTGCAAATCGATATTGTCTGTGCGAGCCTCAAATTTTTCTTCCGGAGAATCTCTTGTCTTGTCTCAACCGAATTCAAACCATGAATTATTCTATCCCGTATAAGACGTTCTTTTGCATCAACAGGGAATGCACACTTATCTGCTTGAGCTTTCACCTTGGTCACAAACTCCTCAATAGACTCATCTTCTCCCTGATTCAGATTGTTGAAGCGGAACGACTCATAGACTTCACTTTCGCTAGGAGCGAAATGTTCCCGGAACCTTGACTTCACCAAAGTGAGGTTATGCCTTTCTGTCTCACTTAGTCCAAACGTTTGGAAGATCTCTCGTACCTGAGATCCCAAGCATGTCATGAGCACAGCAACTTGGCGTCTTCCAGGTGCTTGATCCAACTCAATGGCTTCAGCATACCAGTCGAAAAGATTCTCCCATGCCAGCCACGTTTCTCGATTGTCATTTCCCAATTCAATGGGCGGAGGCTGCTTTACCATAATCTTTTTTCCGCTATCTTCAACGCCCCCGATAGCTCCTTGAGCTGCTCTTCCTTCTACTCGTTGATTTTCCATAATCAAACTTGGAATACTATAATACTAGGGATTTTCTGACACCATGTAGAATCACGAACTTCAAAAAACGATTTATTTCTCCAAGTCTTAACCCAAGGGGTTTGTCATTTTACATTTACATGACAGGTCAGATATGGAAGAATCTCTTCTATGGGAAAGATTGATTGATTTACGCACTCGGGACGGGAACCATACTGAGCAATATGTTCCATCAGGGGAATCACATGCAATTAACAGAGAATTATGGTCAACTATTAATAATCAATAGATTCACTCTTGTAGCATATTTTTACTTCCTATATTTAGTCATACCAGCTCAACACACATACACCCACCATGGTGTTCTTTGACTAAGGGGAAAATAACCATACTAAATGGGCAACTTTATGGCGGTAGAGCCCCTCTTTTATGCTCAAATAAAATTCCCACGAAACAATCTGACTTCATGATAACCCACCGCAGCAATATTTAGTGGTTACAGTAACGCATATAAAAAGGATATGGAAATCACAGCTAGAACTTCCTGCTGGTGGGTGGTTATTTTCAGCACCCACGTATAATAAATCAAATTCATCACATCACCAGGATGATATCGGAAATACCATGGTATCGAGCCACGGGAGAATTGCTCTTCCCAGGATATCAAGGAATTTTTTTTTCGTTCACTGAAAATGGTTTTTCGATGCTCAAATTTAATGGTGGTAGTCAGAGATGTCTGTAGATGGGATATTTCAGGTGTAATAGCATTTTTTACTTTCAATAAAATACATCAAGATAGAAAATCAATCATTCTAAGAGCAAAACTTTGCAAACTTAGCTATTTTTAGGTATAGAAAAATCAATTTTTATTAAATTGAAAATGTTGGAAAAATTAACGTAATTTCTTTCAGATTCTGATTTATTTATTGATTTAACGACAGTTCAGGAGTTTCAGGAGTTGATTGACTCTCGATGAAAAATTTAGCTGCAATGATTTGTCCAGAAACTTTGAATAAACCCCTCTATCCCATATACAGAATCGTTTTCAAATTATCCCTTTCAATCCCATGAATATTCTATAGCTTGCCACATAATCATGTTAAATTTGGCAGAACTAATTTTAAACTTTTCACTATTTCAACACATTTTTAATTAGTTTTCCCAACTTTGCTGAAAAGCTTTACATATTTCATTGAAATATTAAATCATCTTCCGCAGAACAAGAATTTTGTGACCTACATAAAGAATGAAATTCTTTATTCAAATTCTTTAAATAATTCTCTAAAAATATCAAACTATGCAATTAGTTGGTGTTCCACTTCGTGGCCAACACCAAGTATTGTAATCGTCGGAAAAACCGACCACCTCAGATCGGGCTCAAACTTGGTATGAGCACGTTTTAGACATCCCACATTACGAAAATGGTGGTGGAAAATTTTTGATCCGGCCGTCCGGCCTGCCGTCCGGCCCGCCGTCCGGCCTGCCGGCCCGGACTCCACATTTTGCCTTATAGCTGAAGAACGGTAACAGATAGAAACTTCCGGTTTGAAGTTTTCTATAGAAATGTGGGTGTAAATTTTCATTTTTTCGTATTTTCAAAATCCAAGATGGCCGCCGTCCGCCATTTTGAAATAGCGTCAACCACTTCCCTTAGAGCTAGAGGTCTGAAATTTTAGTATGTTGTAGAGCTCAGTGAGACGTTTTCATCGATAACTCATACTTGAAAATCGGTCAAGTGGTTTAGCAAATATGGCGGCCTAAAGTAAAAAGTGTTTTTTCGATATATCTCAAGAACGGCTTGACCAATTTTAATCATCTTGGTATCAAATGAAAGGTTTCAAGAAGTCCTACAACTGTATAAAACATTCCAAGTTCCAAAAACATTCGCAAGAGGCACTAAAATCAAAAACAAAAATTGCCTAAATTTAAGGGGCAATATCTCCGAATCCCCATTAGGCAAATCTTTTAAATTTTGATATGTTGTAGCAGGACTAATAATCTTGCACCAGTCCAAAAATGAAGAAAATCTATGTCGCCGTTTAGAAGATATAGCCATTTGAAAAATTCTTGAATTTGAAAAGTTCTAATCGCCATATCTCTTGAACGGCTTGTCCGATTTTTCTGAACTTGGTATCAAATTAAAGGTTTTGCAAAACTCTACAACTTTCTACAACATCATAAACTTCTAAAACGATTTCTTCAAGACGAAAAATGCCAAAAAAAAAATTGTGAAACAAAAAGTCGCCATTTTGTGTTCTGGAGGTGACCTTGAAAATTATTGAAATTTATCTCAATTTATAGCTTGTTTTAATACCTTTCCAAAACTAGTCAAGAAATTTCTGTAGGTGTTATAGAACCAGAGATATGACCATTTTTATCCATCAAATTACTGAATTTCACAAAAAATCAACTTTGCCTTCTAATACTTACTCACAAATTAAATTACAACGCATTAACAAACTTCTACACGTTGTGGGACACCAACTCTTATAACTGGACGCGTTATGATTGACTTTTTTAATTAGATGGAAGAAAAATGTGAAAAGTTCTCAATCTGGAAATTAAATCATCGATCCATGATGCATTTGCAGTTTAATGTAAATTAACTTGATTGCTTTTTTGCAGCTTTTAGAAAGCATTTTCTTTGAACTTTCATATCCATAAAAGACGTCAAATACACAAGAGCTTTTTTCTAGCTGAATACCTGGAAAAAACACAGCAACTTTACATCCTCAATTACCTTTGATTTCTGAAGCTAGCTTTCTGAATTATTGTATGAATGATGGAGAAAATTTAACTGGGGAAAATCTATTTTCCACGACATTTCCCTTTGAAAGTCTTTAAAAAGAAATTATCCAAACTTTTTTTTTCCAATTAACTTGTACAAATTAAATCCATTTAGATTGAGTTAATTTTGTTGTTGTCCCCACAAGTGCTGTCGCAAGTTTTTTGATGTTTTAGGATTCTTCTCTTTACAAAAGAAATTCTCTTACAAAGCAAAAACCACAGAGCTATGGGAGATAGATGGGGGTTGGTTATAGAGATCCTTGTGATAAAAGCTTCCATGTTGTTTGAGGCGCAAGGTTTGAGGAGAGAAGGATGTGCCTATTAATCCGGATGAATTTGTCGACTCTTCGGGACCGCTAAACAAATTAAAGTTGGATAATTGTCTTCGGGGTAAAAGTTTTATTCGATTCGGGGGTGGATTTAATCTCGCGTAGGCATCAATATTATACCCTTTGCACGGTGGGGGTGGTGAGAGACATTTATTGCTACAGCTGTACGTGCTTCCTTTGCTCTATTGCTATTTCTTGTTTCCCTATGTGTTTGGCAAACAGGACTCTCCGCCAGCAAAGGAGATATATACACGAAATTATTGTCTAAGATGCCCAAAGAGTGCTATTTAAATTGGTAAATGTGTCAATTTGGATGCAAAGACGAACACCGATGCATCACGCAGTGGTACAGCTCGCTTTGTCGTCAGCAGGGACTTAGGTGGGTGGAGGAGGGTATTTAGTGAAATTACTTCTGAGGTGTTTTCACTCACCTGAAGTGAGTGGCTGCGGACAGTGAGAGGCGCGAAAATCACGATTTCTTGAAGACAAGTGAGGAACAGCAGCACAGTCCACCTGACAACATGTTCACGTGTCTCTGGCAATTGTGGGATTGGTAAGAGAGTGTTACAAGAAATGTTTTGTGTATGAAGCATGGTTTGTTTGCTGTTCATTTTCTATTGAGTTGGATTACGGTGAATTTGGCTCCAGCACTGATGTATGTATATTTTCTTACAATGTATGTACACATAAATAGACCCACTTAAGGCTCGTTTTTTTTAATGCATTTGCAATCATGCAAAGTAATCTTTATTTTAATTTGATAAACTTAAATTTATTCTTTGTGTAATATCTATATTTGTGTGTGTGGATTTTCTTATCACTTTCTCATGAAAATTTCACCCAAAAGCACATTTTCTTGGTGATAAATTGCTCATTTCCTCATCTTGTTGTTTTTATGTCCATCTCGTTATTATACATATTTTTTTTGGATTCTCCCGACTTGCGAATTTGCATATTTTTTTGGTTTGGCTTTCATTGGACTTTTTTTCTGCCCATTTCGTTCGTATCTCCCCATAAATTCTCCAAAGAAGTCTTGCTTAGAAATAAGCATCATCAACAACAAAAAACTTGCTCTACAAAACTTTCTCATTTCTATCGTGGAGTAATTTGTTCGCATATAGCTTTGCAGGAAAAAAAACATTCGTTTTTAAACTATCAATTCACTTTCATTTGCGTTGAGTTTTTTACTCCTGGATAACACACCATAATTTAGTGGAGATTATTAATTTTTTTTTTTATTAGAAAAATTCCAATTTCCGTGCTGATCATTTTATAAATATTTTTTGTTGTACAACGCCCAACTTTAAGTATCGATTTCCCGCGTTGGAAAATCATTAGCATCCCCATTAGCAGTGCTATGCAAATTACAGATGAAGAGGTGCAACATAAAAAACAAGACTGGGGCAATTATGCAATTTCCGGAGTAAACAACCACTCTGACGTCGATGGTAGCAATTCAACTACCACTCACTGTGCAGAGACAATCAATGTTGAAATGGTGGTGGAGAGTTCGCTCCCTGAAAAATGCCATGAATCAATTGCCATGCCAGGAACATCAGTTCTCTTCTATTTCATCGGTATGGGGGAGGGATCGATGTCTTTCAGGAAGAAGAGTAAAATCACGAGAAAAATTTGTTAATTGAACCTGTCGCATACAGATTACTTTCCTGCGAGTATATCAAGCGGAAAAATGCAATTTAATTAAATTTTATCCCATGAAAATGGTCAGATTGATGGTTTTTTGCTTTTCTAAAATTACCTTCACGCTCTTCAGGAGGGTTGTGCAATATATGTACTTTTGTAAAATCTCATTGCAAAATGCCAGACCAATTATGGATAGAGAGACGTGAAATTCATTAGCCCTAAATGAAGTGTGATGGATGAAAAACAAACACAATTTGTCCTTAAGTAATTAAAATCTCAAGGAAATGGTTGGATGTTGATCTGATTTGAGAGAAGAATCCATCACAAGGTAAACGAAGAAGACTCAGGTGAAACAGTTTGGCATTAGATTTATAAAATTCCCAGTTGTTTAATTTTAAACTTAAAAGATTTGTAGAGTATTTTGAGAAGTCAGATTCTTGACAATTTTGTAAGAATTACTCAGAAGGATTTTGAACGATATTCTATTTCTTTCTAATCATCAAAATTTATTGAAGAAAAAAAAATCATGGATTAAAGCCACACGAGTTCAATGAATTTCCGTTGAAGTTAAAGCCCTCGAGCACTGTTAAATTGACTTTGAATAAAATTTTGATGCAGATAAGCTTCCGTTCTAATCAAGAATCTGATTTAAAGACGGGTGCGAACCCGCCAAAGAGCCTAAAGTGAATGCATAATGAAATAGTACTGCCGTAGTATCTTATCTCTCTCTCCACGGTTAATACATTTATAATTTTCAAGAGAGACGAGGGGATAAATTTCATCATGAATGCAGGAAAAGATGCTTTTGAATCATCAACGTGGAGACAGTGCCCAATGCGAGAGATGGTTGTGGTGTACAAGAAGTTGAGGAGAGTCAATAAAATGAAAGAGAAACCTGCTAATGGTTTGATGCGCGTGGAAATAATTTCATATATGTATATAAAACTAGTTTCAAACTTATTTAATTTTAATTTATGCCCCCAAGAGTGATGAGGAGTAGTACCAAAGGAAAGATGGTGGCGCAGTTGTGTGTTTGTGTAGAAAAAAAAGCGCGCGCAAAGTTTCGTTGTAAGGGAAAAAGGTTGTTGTATATAGCGTGGAAAACAATTGCACGTAATTCTTGTGATCATTGAGTCTCATTAAATTCAAGCCCTAGGGGTATAAATCCCATTTCTTTTCGCCATACATAATATAAACCCATGCGAGAGGATGCTGCGGCGAAAAACGAGATGCAAGAGACGCAAAAACACGGCGAGTATTTAGTTCTTCGACCTCTTTGCTCTCAGTCAGCATCTTTTACCCAAGCGCACCTCTTTTTTTGCAAAAACCATCGTCATTTCACGCAATTCACCATCAAGTACCAATATGGAAGAAAAACACACAGCTCTATTGGCCTTTTTCACCTACCGCGCGCGTTTCTTTTTTTTACAACAAAACAATACAAGAAGATGCTCCAAAGCACAAACACGGGAAAATATATAGAACGCCTCATGTAGTAAAATTATGTTTTATTAATAAAAGTACGTACCTATATAAATAAAAGGGTATGAAGGCACGGTGCGCAATGTTCAATTGCATAACACGTTCGCGGAGACAACACAAGAATTGCAATAACGCGGTGGAATCATCGAATGTGTAGGTCGTGGGAATTACCCATTTTCTACTATACGGGAGAATTTTCACATTGAATTACAACACTGAACTATCTTTCTACTATATCTACCAGCCACTTCTGTTTTTTTTCTTTCTCTCCCACGTTTGAAAGTGTCGCTCAAATTTATTTCCTTTGTCGTGCGTTGTCACGCAAATTGCTCACAAGCTGAAGGTGATGAAAATTTTGTTAAAATCATTGCTTGGTTTCTCAATGAAGCAACTTAGAGGGAAGAAAGTCACAAAGTTCTTCTTTTTTTTTTGTATAAGAAGCAAGAAAAACTCCACGCGATATGAATTGAAAATTTCTCTTTAAAATGTTTTTTTGCTTTGAAATATTATTTACTAGCATAAATCGCTATGGATTTTCTGATTCTTATGAAGCATAAATCTTGAGGTGAATTCTTAAACGTATAAGAATGCTCTTAGAAGGGAGATTAAGTTTGAATTTTGCTTTATTTGTGTGGTATATCATATTCTTTACGTAGGTACTATTTTTGAGAGCTTTAAGAGCTTTTTGTAACAACATTTTCTTTTTGTTTTCTTTGTAGGCTGGACCCTCCGCCACTCTTCACCACCGCCACAATGGAGAGTAAGAAGCTGCAGCAACTACAGCAGGGCAATACGCACATGGCATCACAGCCAATGCCTCAAACAAAGGCACCATCGTATCACACAACTACGGATTATCGGCCACAGCATTCACCAGTCTTCCAGAATCATCCGCAGTACCAGAGTTTATCATCAAATTTTGCCCAAATCAACATGACCTCCCACCAGCAACCCCATTTGCACGTTAAACCCATCGGTCCTGGGGCACAGTACGGTGGGACGGGCTTCACGCAGCCCCAAACCCCGTCGCAGCATCTCAATCACTACCACGGGGAGCAGTTGTATCAGAACAACACGCGAGAGCGGCTGTACCATCAGGCTCCACTGCGGCAGCACTATGCATCATCGCATCAGCACATAAACCCATCGACACAGCTGCAGCAGCAATACCAACAACTGCAGCAAGCTAAACTTCAAGCACAACTGCAAACCCAGAGTGATGCACTGATTCAGCAGCAGCGGACTTTTGCACTTCGTCAGCAGCTCAACCCACCTGTTCCGCACTACCATCTCCAGAGTCAGACCTCCCTGAATCAAATCCCCGTTCAAGTTCAGCCACAATCGCAGGCACAGAGTATGCATCGGAGTGCCCCGCCATCGAGTCTAAACCTGACAAATCAGTACCAGCCTGATCGAACGGGTAAACTACCCCCGGATTCGCATTATGGTACAACGCAAGCACCCGCTAATCAACTCTCACCGCAATCAGGTAATGACGATTGGTTGCTAATGCAAAGCAAAGAGTCTGTACCAATGCCAGCAGACTACTTTACAGGTCTTACCAATGCGGCCTTGCTGCAGAACCACAAAGCTCAGAGTCAGGCGATTTACCAGCAAAATCAACTCATACAGCAACAGATGATCCAAAATAAGCTGCAACAGCAGAAGAGTCCACAGGATCAGATAATAATTCAGCAAAATAATCCTGGTTCTGTTATGAATCAGGCTTGTCAGACACAGATCTCCGGGCAGGTGCCCAAAGCGAAGCAGCAGCAGCAGCAAAATGTTGAGAAGACTCCATCACCCTCCCATGCTCCTCTGGATAGGAAAAAGAGCGGAGGAACACCGATAGCGCTGAAATCTCCCGTAACGAAGCGTCCAGCATCGTCTCCGGTAACATTGTCAGGATGGCTCTACAAACAGGGATCTGATGGACTGAAAGTGTGGCGAAAGCGTTGGTTTGTTCTCTCAGATTACTGCCTATTCTACTACAAGGGCCCTGAAGAGGAGAAACTTCTTGGATCAATCCTTTTGCCATCATATCGTGTGGGTGCGTGCTCACCTGAGGATAAAATCTACCGGAAGTACGCCTTCAAGTGTGAGCACGTCAACATGCGCACGTACTGGTTAGCAGCTGAGACAGCTGAGTCTATGGGGCAGTGGGTGAGAGCTCTTACAGCTGCTACAATGATGCAGTGCAGCAGTGAGTCAGATCAGACGCCACAGCCCAGTATGTCTTCATCGCAAAATCCAAGTGGTGAGAACAGTGACTCAGGGATTCATACGTATCAGAGTCAGCAGAGTAAGATTGGAATACCTGGAACTGGGCATGGCCCTCTCACACCTGCATCTGATGGCATTGGTGGTGGAAGTAGTGCAGGTGGAAGTGCAACGGGTGGTGGACCGCAACCTCTGTACGCTAATGCACCGCCCAAACCGAAGAGAGCCAATGATGGTGGATATTCATCACCAAGTCCTGAACATTCGGTTGAAAGGTAAGAATTTATGCTTCCTCAAAATTTTTACTTTTTAAGAATTTTTTGTGGTAAAATTTATAAACTTTTCTTTCGTAAAAAAATGTTTTTAATATAATTTTTGCTTTAATTGAAAAATCTTTAAATATTTTCATAACCAAATAGTAAAAGCATAATGCAAAATCATAATGAAATCACACTAAAAGATTGCTTGGAATATTTTACAGAGTTTCCATCAGAAACTTTTACCAAGAATTTCATTATTTAGTTAGGGGTAGGTATCTCTAAACTAAAATTCTTCTTGAAGAAACTCTTGAATAACTTAAATATATACGTGGTATAGTTTGTGGACTCTGGAGAATTTTTTTCTTTACTCTTTTTGTATAATATTTTGAGCGCATGAACGTTAAGCCAAAATGAACATTTCACGAAAATAAATTGAAAATTTATGCGTGAGCTTTAGGAAGTTCATTTGGAATTCAATATGTTCCGTTGGCAGATACGACGGAGGCTTTGATGGTCAACATTTGGATGCAAATCAGAGGCGATTGGATGTAAAGTCTCCGCTTAGTCATCAATCACCTGATTCCCTGTACGAGGTACGCCGGCAAATGGCTAAATCACCTGATCCTGCACTCGCATCGAGGATGCAGCAAATTCGACTTGAGGGTACTAAATCACCAAATGCTGCCCAACAACAAGTTCGGTCACCATATCCGAGTGAGAATGCCTATGGGCAGGAGCTCGGTCAGAATCTATTTATGCGCCAGCACGTGCATCCAAGTGAGAATGTAGAGGATGTCTATGGCGGCAGGGAGAATATCATTAGAGCTCCGCATAGATTTGACGACTATGCTGGTAGGCAGCTGTACGGGGAGCTAAATGAGCGTGAGATGCAACTGCGGATGGCACAGCAGAAGTATCATCAGAGTGGTGCCATTCCCGGACAGCAGGCTCTCTACCCAAATAATGAGAGACGAACACCCGATACTTACGGACGTTCCCGATCGGGACAAGATCGAAGAAATTTCGCCGACTACGAAGACATTTACAATTTGCAGCAACAGGCAATGGGTGACTTGGGGAGCTATCGTCGTCCAATGAGCCCCATTGGTTACCAGAACAACAAAAGCACCCCCGGACGGTACACCCCAAATTATCTAGAGGTAAGCTCACATATTGAAAATATTTATGAGGTGGTTTCATTCAAAAAGTCCATCGCTGAGAGCACATTAATTAACCTTTTGAAGTCATAATTGAGTCATAACACACAATGTACATTGCACATGATTCCATAATATAAAGCCTATAGATTCTGAATTGAAAATTATCAATCGAAATTTCCACACAATATTGACAAATTTCCACTAAAACATCCACATTCTCTCTCTATATAATAGATATTTTCAATAAAATTCAAAAATTCTCCCCTAATTTACTGATTTAATTTACATAGAAAACCCCCACTTGAACGTTTTTTCAAAACACATGGAAAACATTTTGAATGGATTTTAATTAATTGGGAATGATTTTCAAATAATTATTACCCGGGGAAGCGAGAAGGGGTGGTTTTTTAATTATGTTCTTATCGCTTTTATAATAGGAAAAATTAGGTCAACATATTTCCATTGGAGATGAAGAATCATTCATATGAAACTCTTGATAAAAATTTAATTTTCATTCCAGCCCAATACTGCAGCTCAGCATGTTCAGATGCGTGCCCGTCCTGTTCAATCCACCCTCATACCACGACCCCATTCAGCGGATTTCCTCGAATACGAAGCTCGTAGTGCAGAAGCTGCTCAGATGCAGGCTGAACCAGCACGAGCCCCACGACCAAAGTCCAGCTTGGACATCAATCGTGCTCCAGACAGCTACTACTACTCCGAAGCGAGCTATGCTGAGAAATTGCGCCAGAGTGCTCTGTACCAGACAAAGCCATCCACAATGCCGCTGAGGTACAGTGGGAATCCATTTGCAGCCGATATGGCCAATACGATACCGCGGGAATCAGACTACAATCAACGAGCCTACAGGCAGCAGCAACAGCAGCAGCTGCAGAAGGGCTTTATTAGTCAGCAACAAGAACAATTCCTCAGATCGGCAAGTGCAAGGCTCCCGCGAAAGGAAGAGGAGGCCAATGGGAGAGATTGTGAACGTCGTCGGGAAGAGTCAATGAAGAGATTGCTGGAGTGGAAGCAACGAATGCTACAGTCACCACTAACACGCAAAGGTGCCACTTTGTCTGCCACATCGACAATGAATCAGTCCAAGTCACCCATCCCGATGAATTCAGGCCTCCAGAGAAGTCGCTCAGAGACACACACGAATGCCGGCTACAATAGCTACTCATCCGATGACGAAGGTGAGTCCCCAAAAAGAATCTTGCCTCCCCTATGCTCTCTCGTAACATTCTTCCCACTCTATAGCTAACCAAATGTCGCACCTGATGTGATTTATTATTGTTCGTTTCTTGTGTGTGTGTATTCTCTGTGATTATTTTGTCAATCGACCAGTTGTATATTTATGGAGGATTTTTGCACTTCCGAGTGGGAAAGCGAGACTACATACCTGAGGAGCGCATAGTGTAGTAGCATGGGAGATGTATGTGTAGCTTTTACAGAGCCGTATAAGGGGTTGGGTGATAAATGACTCCAAAGTTTCCCATTCAATTTTCAAACACCCGCCAAACTACATACATAGTGCAATTTCCAAAAGGAATAATTTATGGCAAATAGTGCGGAGTTTTGTAATTTTCCTCAAATTTGAAAAATGATCCTATCGGTGCTTTTCAAGTTTTCCCTTTAAAACTTTTCTCGAGTAATATAAAACTCCATCATGTCGTAGAATTTATCAGCAATAAATGTGATTTTATTTGCAATAATTAGAGCATTCCGCAACGAAAATTAGTCATAAAAATTAAATGAAAATTTATTTAAGAGTTGTAGCGCTGAATAAATATTAAAATTAAATAATTCATATTGGCCACATATTTTAATTTATTAAATCGTTTTTTCTGCAATTTTTTGATGAACATGTGGTGAGATT
Source organism: Lutzomyia longipalpis (assembly GCF_024334085.1). Classification (NCBI taxonomy): domain Eukaryota; kingdom Metazoa; phylum Arthropoda; class Insecta; order Diptera; family Psychodidae; genus Lutzomyia; species Lutzomyia longipalpis. The sequence goes on along the minus strand of NC_074707.1, from coordinate 43,444,330 downwards.
TTTATGGAATTTTTAAAATGTATTTGTTTTTTTTTTTTTTAATTCTAATGAAGACTATTAAAGGATTAAAAAATATTAATGTTAAATGATTTTTTTTAGAGATTTAAGGATTTAGGAGAATTTATAAAAGTGATTAACAAATTATTTGTGGAATTGGAATAAATGTTAAATTAATAGGTAATTATGTAAATAAAATTCTCGCAATATGTGGCTCTACATAACGACTTTCAAGACTTTTGATTTATTAGAGGGCGCTATTAAGCGACCTAGTTGTTTAACGATTATCCTCAAGAAGTTTTATTAAAGTATTATTTAAAAGACATCGTGATTGAGCAATATTGTACTTTACCAAAGCACTTTCAGAGAAAACTTTTTTCGCCATAAGCTGATTTTTGTCATTAAATCTTGAGCTTTTTATTCCCTCTACTTAAATATTGATTTAAAAAACGAACAAATCACAGAGATGTGGTAGTTTCTAAGAAATTATTTTTTTGCCGATAGAAAAGAACTTTGGGTGTCATTTTTGCGGAATTCTCTATACAACGAGCATTTTCTTTGAATTTTACTACCCACAAAAAATAAAAATTAAATAACCATTGTACTCGTTATGTAGGAAATCCGCTGTATTTGTTCATTTAGTGCTCTGTCGAAGTTTCTACTTGGTAGTATCTTCAGAAATTAGTATTGGAGTTTCATTAGAATTGTATTTTATGTAGTTTTTTCTGGTAATTTTGCTTTAAAGCACGCAAAATAGTAATTAAAAAAATTCTTTCTACTTTTAATATTCTTCTGAACTTTTTATAGTTTTTTTTTGTATACTTTTGCTGTTAGCTTTTGGCGTAGTTTCTGTGCATTTTATCTGTTTGTATTAATGTCCTAAAATTGCATTTCTCTGTTATATATGTGTTTTTCATCATTGGAAAATATGAAAATTTGTATGTACGTGTATGTAGAACAGCACAATCTTCTTTTCAGATGAACGACCCCCTGAAAAAAAAATAGATTTCTGATGAAAAATATTACTTTCTGTGTCATCGAGCGCACACCACAAAAAACCGCGAAATTTTTTCTCTGACTTGAGGAATTTAGCGCCTTTCTGTGATTTTTATTTTATGAAGAAAAAAATATACTGTACATACGAATTTTCGTATGTTTCTTGAGGTGTTTTGTGAGTGTAGAAACTTCTATTTGATATTTTAAAAAAAATTGAGAATCAGTCGGTGTAATACCTTCCTGCCGAGCGTAAACATAAATTCGAAAATCCTCTCACCTTCCGCCTTTCACCAAAGTTTTAACACCAAAAATATAATTTAGGAAAAAACAATTAACTTGTTAATTAGTTTTCTTCAGAGGTGGGGATGATTAATTGTGTGTTTTTTTCTTATCACTAAAACAGATTTTAATTAAGATTTTTTTGTGATTTTTATCATTAATTTACTAACCATGCATCTCTTGGGAGCACCATTAACATTAAAAGAGAATGTGGAGGAGGAACTTTACCTCGGGATTTAAGTATTTATATATAAATAGTTTTTTGAGGGATTTAGTGGAATTTACAGAGTAGATTTGATTTTGAGAATTGCATGAGGATTTGTATCCTTGATGAGGTTTATTTTTCTTTCTTTTTTTGTTGTTGTTATTTTGGTTGAAAAGCTCTCACAGACATAAAAAAAAAAATAATTCTGTCTCTGAAAATACAATCGCAAGTCCATTTTTTGTGCCAAAGAAGACAAATCCCTCTCATGTGGAGTAAATAATGAAGTTTCCGTTTTGAGTAATTTACTATGGCTCCTTTTGCATAGGAATGGACGAGTGATTAATGTTTTCCGAGAGAGAATAAGACACACGAAATGACTTACCGAGGAACAAGAAAAGAAATAAATAAACGTGAAGAGAATAAATACTAATAAGTCCTCTGTTAATAAATATGACACAAAAACTTCTGTATATTATATCCGTCCAGATGGGGCTCACTTTTCGCCGGCAGGAAGGTCGTCATCCCCTCGAACCTTGTCCTCTTCTTCTGCACTCGTGTCACAAAATGTCCAAAATACCCCGGTTGCGGTATCACAGCCGAATAGTTGCAATAATAGTAGAATATTGCCACTCAGTGCCGATACGTGTCAATCACCCATCACATATACGCCTGTCTATGCACAAAAATCCGTCACTGACACCCTTTTTAGCACCCGAACTGATCCACCCTTTGGTGGATCACTTTCACTGAAGCGTCAACACGATGACGCCGCCGATGGTAGCATAAGCTCTGTGGAAAATGAGAAAAAGAATCCCGATATGATTACGAATCAAGCACCATCAAGTACAAATGTAACTCCCACCAACCCCACGGTAGATGAACAAAGCTCCCAAATTGATGAGAGTGGTCCCAGTGATACAGATAAAGCTTTCGAGTATACAGACGATGATCTAGATGAGGCTCTCTTGGCAGAAATTGATCCATCAGATGCAAAAACCACCGAAATGGATGAACCTAAAACACCCACAAATCCAATACCAGGAACTGAGGATTTCAGTGAGGGTCACTACCTCCCAATGACTCCTAAAAAATCCCTCCTCAGCTCAAGTGCATCAGAAAGTAGTATTGTTAAGACACTAACTTCCGTCTCTGGAGATAATTCCGATGAAAATACCTACGTTGAGATGACTAAAGGCAATATGGATTCAATTCTAGCAGATGATGTTAAATCCAACTATGAATTAATGTGCCTAACGAGCAATTCAAAGCTAGAACCTGAACCTGTCTACATGGAACTATCTCAGCTGAAATCAAGCCCAAAAGAAGTAGAAGACGCTAAACCTGATTTGGGAAATAAGAAGTCAACAATGAAAAAGTATCAAAATGAAGGGAGAAAGTTCTCCAACCGAATGGATCTTCCAGATATCCTAAAAGCTTCCCAGAATGTCCTAAAGAGTGATAGTTCTGATGCCGATGATGAGGCATCTAAGGATTTTGATGGAATAGAAATGAAATCTAGAACAAGATTTAGTCTATCAGATACCTTTAGACCTGCTTCGTACTACCTAGGAGCTAGTACATCACTAGCTGAATGTGCTGATAGTTCAGACAGTGAAATAGCTAGTCCACCACCAATTCCAACATCACCCCCACCAATGGAAGAACTAAACACAGAAGAGATTTTTTCTTCCGAGAACTATGATACAGTCAAGCGCAAGGATAAGCAAACTCTCAACAATTCATACGATCAGATTCCTAAACTTAGTAGTTCGGATTTCCATTTGAATAAGACTGAAGGCCATAAGACAAGCCGTTTGAGTTTACCTGACCAATTTGGGGGAAAGAAGCAAAAAATTGATATTGCAATGCCGGATTATATTTCCCTAAGCACATACAATGTTGAGGGGAAAATGTATGCAGGCTCAGTTAACAGTTGCAACACTGATGATGGCTCTAACACGTCATCAGACTATGATTTGTACAACAAACTTAAGTTGGAATCTCCATCCTTCAGTAATGATGTTTTATACAATTCCGATACATCCTTGCCGTCGAAGTACCATCGTGGACCACGGCAGAGAAATAGCGAGAGTGAGACTGACTCTGTGGAACTACGACATACAGGAACGGGGGCAGTAGACTTAGAACTAGAACGCAGACTAAAGCGTCGTCCACTGTCTGAGGATTCCTTCAGTGAAATTGAATCAATTGAGAATGATTTTAGAGAAGCTATTAATACAGACTTGGATCAGTATTTAAATAAACTAACCACCAATAATCCCTACATATACAACAGCAACGAACAGACCAATTGGATGCATGAGAGTTTGAGTAAAATTGGTGATATTCACTACATCAAACCACCTGAAGTGTTTTGTTCTGAGAATGATTCCTTTTATGAGAATCTCAATGCAATGAGGAAGGAAGGATTGGAAAAGGCAGGTGATTCCTTCCAAATTGGTCAGTTGGTATCATCAGCAGCTATACAGGTTCCACTGAGACCTGATAGTGCTCTATCAAATACAAATGGGACGTACTACGACTCACTCGAGGATAAACCTCAAGGTGAGGAATTACCAGTTGTAACAACTGATGCAAATGTTTCGCCGCTAAAAGAGAAGAATCTCAGCATTCATAATGCAAAGTGTGAGTCTGAAGATCTGAAGACTGAGTTTAGTATTGAGCTCAGCAATAGCGTTACACTGTCTTCGGCAGATGTTGATCAACAGAGTACCTGCACAGCTTTTGATCTTACAAGACGATCTCCAGTTCACAGCAGAGGTAATAGCAATGTTTCCGATGGATCAGCACCGTATTACTACTCAGACCTAGTTTCAAGATCCAATCAAGATATCTCTTTGGGACAGAAGCTAAACAACCAGCGGGATGTTGGAGTGATGAGGAAGACAGGAATCTCTCACATTCACAATCCTATTCATCAGCGTACCCCATCGGGAGGGATGGTGAAAGAGAAGCAACAACAGGGCTTAGCAACATCAGATGGAAGATCAATTTCTGCAGAGATCCTCAATGTTGCAACGAAGGAGCAATTAATTGATAGGCGCAATCTATTTGGGGTTGAGCAACATGAGAGTCGGAAGATTGAAAAGAACATTTGCAAGGAGGGTTCCTTCCCCACCAAACTCAATTCCAATGAATTCCATAGTCGGGTCAATAGTGGTGAGCACGAAAATGCTTCACGGGTGCACAAAGCTAACAACAATAACACACACAATGACTCATCATGCAATTCTAACCCACTTGATGGTACCTTTTGTAACATGACTCCTTTGCAATCGCCAGATGTGTCGGCGGGTGATCAGCTCTGGGAGGAGGACACCCTATGGCGTGAGAGTCTCAGACGGGTATCGCACCGTCATGCCAGATCACTTGATGATCTCGATAGAATATGCCATGCAAAGAGGCTCATTCAGGACACCAAGTCCCGTGGGCAGCTGACACGGGATGTAACGTATGTGAATGATAATGTTGCCGCGAGTACGCAAAGTCGATCGAGTTTGCGTAAGAAGGTTTACCGGAAGAAAGCTTCCGATCGCAAGGGAAGCAGTAAGCAAGCCATTGCTGCAGTTGCACCAGCCGATTGCGATGAGAATGATGTTTACGTGCAGCTGGCTGTGGATGAGCAGAGTGGTGATGTGTATGAGACTCTAAGGGAGGATCGGGGTGCCTTCCTGCAGCAACGACCAAGTGATGCTGATCGTGAGAAAATTCGGCAGTGGGATGCAATGTCGAGTGGCGCAGCCGGGGGTGTTTTGGGCACTTTGAACGACACGAAGGGCATACGGGGACAACTGAGTAGTGGATCCGATGCGACTGACGCTCAAGGTAGCACATCGTCAGGTTGTAGTCGCACTTTTACGCCCAATACAACCATCAGCACCAACACCAAATCGTACCACCACCACCGAGTGCTACCCTCATAAATGGGGGTTCACACTCAGCAGCACACTATTCTGTGATCACTGTCAGTTCCCATTTTGTGGAATTGCAAAGAGCATTACTGAGACACACTGTACATTCTTTTTCCCATTTAATTATTTTTGTCTTATCCTCATCCCCCCACCACCTTTATGATGTGAAATCCTAATCCAAAAAAAAAATTCTTCCGCTTCCTCGCATGACATAAACGGTAAGACACATTGTAAATTTATTTTTATTTATCCCCATCCTGGCAACGATCCTTTATTTTTTGTACTATTAAGTATCCCTGCAATTTTGTGCTAATTGCATTTTCTACCTATAATGCATGCATGAGTTTTTTTTTAAATGCTACATATAGTAGGAAAAACATTCCTTGCAAATTGTCTCCAAGTCTCGAAACTTTTCAAATAAATTTATGAATTTTTAACGACTTTGTTGATAAAGCAAAAGATTCAAGAAATAAATAAATTAATGTTTCTAATAAAATAAATTTATGCGGGTGATGAGAATAAATTAAAAATATTATATTGATTATTTTATTGGAAAGCTTCTCAACTTTTTGCATTAAAAGAAGCTTTTTCGAAATTATTATTAGGAAAATAGTAGGTATTATTATTTATTGCATATATTGATATTTTCCCTCATAAAGCATCAGAATAATATTTACATTCAATAATTTAATATTTATTTACACTTTTACACCTTTAATACTCTTTCATTATAAATCATTAAACTGATGAATATATATATTTTTAATAGGGAAAACATTGTTGGTAATAATAAACTTTTATTTATTGTTATTATTGTCTTTGGTCATTCATTGTAAAAATTGAATCTCATCCACAGAATAGCGTCAATTCGTTACCTATATACATATGTATATATTCAATAAAATGTATTTAAAATCATGAAAATGGAACTTTTAAGCTGAAAGCTCAAAGCTCTTTATTTTTTTATAGATTAAAAACGAATGATTTTTTTATAAATCAAATCGTGAGATTTCTTTGTTGTGAAAATCCCAATAAAGCTTTATCAACATTGTTGCCAAAGTTCAATAATTACCACCTCGTACATAAATCTACTTTTTTTGTCCTGATGCATCTCTCTAATCCTCCTTTTTTGCATTCATTCTCGTATTTACGTATATAGCATCGCTCTCAGTGCAGAATGTGAAAAATGTCCAATCTCCGGGGCTATCTGTAAAGCCAAATGACGCAATTGACATCCAACGAGGCGGTCATATGAGCAATAATCACGAGGACCGGTACCCCGTGAACATGGTGCGGGGGTACGAGCAGCAACAGGGGTGGCATATGAAGAAGAGTACGAGCCAGAGGGGGATTGATCAATTGGAACGAGAGAACGCCATGAGGGTATGTGTTGTAAAATGAAATTGACAAACGATTTTTTTCACCAATTTTTTTATTCAAGCATTGGCACATGTGCCGAAATTTTCTCACGATTTTCCCTTTTACAACAACCAAAAAATTGTGTGTACCACGACACAGTGTTTTTTATGTTTTATTTTATCTTATCACGAATGTCTTTTTTTTCTTTTTTTTTGTTTGTAACACCCCTCTACACAAAATAAAAAAAAAACTGAAATAAAAACCCACACACGAAACTCACGAAATCACTGAAATATTCAGAGTTTGGATATGTCGGCGGGTGATTTACTGAGCCGAACCCATGAAGAATTGGTGCTGCTGCTCATTCAGCTGCGAAGACAGAACAGCGCCACAGCCCGTGCCATTGAGCAGTGCTGCACGGATATCCACGATGTTCAGGTGGTGTACCAAGAGATACGGGGGGTTAAAGGAATTTCTCTAACACCCCTTCGCGCCCAAACTCACATGGTGGATGACGCCTTGCAATTGCTTTCGCCGCATAACATTTGCATTTTCCCATGTTAACACGAATTATTTCAATTCTCAGCACATTATGTACATCACACAGACATTTTTCATGTTTTTTCTTTGCGTTTGAATCATCACTCACTATCTTCTGCACCCCCCACACCCCATTCTAACCCATTTGGTTTGGTGGAGAATATTCCACGTTTGATTAAAATTCACTTCACGACTAATCGAAGCCATTCTGCAAGCTTTCAACTACGAATATTTTGATGCATCTTTGGGTGCATTAAATAAGCTTCAATTTTCTCTTCTAATTTGCATCTTTTCTATTAAATTTAAATGTTAATATATTTGGGGAGGAAGAATACAAAGCTTTCTTATTCATGGTGGAGGTGGAAATAGCATGAAAGCTTTGGGACTTTTTTATTGAGACATAGAAAGGAATTGGGGTTTATTGGCAATGCATGTTTTTTGTACATATTGAAAGAAAAAAGCTCTTCTAAATTAAATAAATTCAAAATATTCTGTCTCGCACGTAAGAACAAAGCAAATCTTAAAAAATGGATTATTTTAAAGCTTTTTGAAATTTTTATTAATTCAGTTTTTCCAAAAGAAATCATTTTTGGGTTAATTTTAAATTAATTTATTTTATTTAAATTAATGAATTACTTAAAGTATTAATTTCTCCATTAAATTTTTTAAGAAAATAAATAATAAAAGCTTTAAAACTTTAGCTTCTTCTTTAAGCTTCATACCTCATCAATCACTACACACACATATAAAATCTTTTTAATAAGTTTATCATCCTTCCCTCATTTCTAATTTTATTTTACTCAAAACTAATATAAAAATAACTTTGAAAACTTTTCATCAACTTGAAAAACTTTTAAAATCTTTGAATAAAAAATTTCAACTGACTTTTTCCGTAAATTCCTTTAGAATCGCATCAGAACGTCCGATGGGCAAACAAAAATGGACAATATAAACCGATTGGATGCGCTTAAGCAGCAACTTGTGGATCTTGAGAAGCAATACGAGAAGAGTAAGCCCCTTGTAAATCTCGTGGATAACATGGTTAAGCTTGGTTCACTCTACCGTGGACCTACCAATGTGAATCGCCACGTTGGGAATGAATCCGTAACACTTGATCGTCTGGAATTCAATCAACGTGTTCAGGAACGAAGATTACTGCAAGAGGAGCGACGTCACTGGGACAGACTGAGTCCCAATCACACCGAATTACAGGTAAGTTAGCACATAAAAAAGACGCGACTTAGCGTTCAAGGAAATTAAAATTGAGATGAAAACAAAACAAATGTGATCACAGTCAAAGGTGCAACAACTTTACCAGTTGGATCAGTTACTACAGGAAGAGTCGGGAACGCTGCAGAGCTTGCAGAGAGACAAGGAGGACCTAGAGAGGGCCTTGGGTGGACTAAGATCTCGCATGCAAAATGGCGTAGGACCGCCAATTGCAATTGAAGCTGCAAGGAAGCAGCAGCATGCTCTGGAGCGTGAACTGTCTCGTGTCCATCAGCTCCTAGCTGAAAATTCCAAGGTAGACCAGGTGCCTAGTAGTTGTCGTGTCTTTTCTACAACAATCCTTTCATTTTGGCAAACATCTAACTCGTTAAAGTAAAGCGTAGTCATTTAGTTATTCACAATCATTTCTAACTCAACTGCAAAAATAAATTTCAAAAGATCAATCACCTAGTGGACGCACTACGAGCTTTTTTGCTTCGTCTTTTTCTACGCCACAAAAATGCGAAGGTGTAAACTTCTTTGGCACAGCAAAACTATACGGACCTGGAAACTGGCCTGAGTCCTAGATCACATTGATGCCTAACTGAGCAGCTATCAATAATTTAACTGCTTTAATTAGAACGCTATATCATCTTCATACTTTCAAAGATTGAGGGTTCTTCTTGAACGTATTATCTTCAATGTGCCTACTTTTAAATCTATCTTGCAGAAGCTAGAACAGACGGTAGCTGGAAATGCTAGGTTGGAACAGGAATTACTGGTGCTGCGTCAAAAGTTGCAAGCTTCCCGAGATTCACGTGGTTCTCAGACTGCCCTCAGTGCTGGGAGTGGTAGTAATGCTGGTGCTCCGGATAGTATCACCTATGCTGGGGGTGCAACAGCTGTACTAGAATCAGGTAAGTTTATTTCCTTACGTAGATTAGCATAGAACAGGGAACAGTCCAAAGAACTGAAAAATGCACGTAGATATTTTAGAATTGAGGCGAGTACAGCAGCTAGTTGGGGATATGCAGAGGCAGAGACAGGAGTTGAGTCAAGCTGTGAGGCAGTTGACAGAAAATTCCAATTCGCTATATCAGCAAATCCGACCGAGTGATCATCAATCAAACTCCAAGAAGCGCCCACAGAATTCTTCATGGATGGAAACGGATTTGGATTCAATGATCAGTTCGGATCACTCATCAAACCAGACGGCTCATATTGAGCACGTCTCAACGAATCCATTCCTCAATCAGAGTCTCTACATCGACACAAATTCAATGCATGGTCAGAAGACACATGAGAATGATATTAAAGCTTCGAAGAATTTCAATAATCACCACGAATTATCCGATGGGGTGGAATCGAGCATGGATAGCGATGATCTCCTGGAGGGGAATCAATTGAATGGGCTGTCTGTGCAGGATAAGCAGGAGATTAAGACAGTGCGCATTGTGAAGAGGGAAAGTGAACGGAGGCAGCGTGATCGAGAACGCACAAATTCATCTAGTCAGAATCTCGATCAAGTGCTTGAAGAGGAAAATCATTTGCAGGAGGATTATCTCAACTACGCCCGAAGCAAATCCCTCCCTCGTGGGTACACTGATCAGGGGTATGATCCCTTCAAGGGAGGTGAATCCCTTAAGTCTCCAAGGGTAACAAGCAAGGGAAATACAATTTATGCTCCTGGACCCACAATTCCGGGAACTTCTGGAAAATACTCAGATTACTACAATCATGCTCAGATGACAAATCACTACCCAGTTTCCATGACGGAAAGAACAGAAGATCCAGCAAAATATTACAGTCAGATGACGGATAAAAATTACAAAGCTACGTACGGAAGCACAGGCGAACTAGCGGGGCTAAAAGCAAAGACAGAATCCATTCAGAGCCTCACTAAATCAATCGGGGAACTCAGTCCGGTGTTCCAAAGCGAAGCAGCCAGGCAGATTATCTACGAAATGTCCGGAAGTACGTCTGAGGAGAATGGTGAGAAGGTTCCACTGGCGAGTAAGCACAGGAGAGCAGTGCCCAAGGAAAAGAGGAGGCACAATACAGCACCGAGCAACGTCATTGTCAAGACTATGCAACAAATTCAGTCAGAAAACGACATGAATCGCAATGTAAGTATGCTGTAGCTTTGAAAGAATTCTCGGGGAAGGTCAGAAAATAATTTTAAACGTACTTTTTAGAACACAAATTGGCGAGCTCGAGATGATCTTGACATGGAAGTTGCTCTACGACCACGCAGCAATGCCCCTGATGTTGTGAGGTCTGCCCTTGGACCACGGGAGAAGATCTCCGAAAATACCATTGATAAACTTCTAGCAGCTCCGAGTAAAATCCTCATCCCAGAGCGCTATATTCCTGAGCAACCACCAGAATTGTCGCCAGAGGAGAAGAAGAGGCGTCAAGAGAAAGTGGAGGCAATCAAGAAGATGCTCTCTGAAGCACCCCTCAATCCATCGAATGTAAGTTCTGGTTTTATTTTAAATTCTCTTTAACTGTTTCTTTCTGAAGAAAATAAGAATGGAAAGATTTTACGCCAATTCTTGGAAAAGAAAATCTCATATATCATTTCTCTTCACCTCAATTCCAATCTCTATAACAGGGATGTTTTTCCAAGCTTTCCTTTAACCCCTACTTGACCCATTTTCCTTCCAGTTCTCTCTTAGTGAAGAAATAAATTTGAAATCTCAATCATTTTTCTTTTCAGGACAACGTGTCCGCTCCCCCGAGTCAAATAAGTGCTGAGAAGAAGCAACGTGAGCATTTACTGCAACTCAACCAAATCCTGGCACAGCAAGTGATGCAAATGAGCAAGATTGTTGCGGGTAAACCTCAATTTTATTTTTCCTTTCTCTTTTTAACTTAATTTTCAAAGTTTTTCGATAGAATGTTTTTTTTATCTTCATCAATAATCCTCGCATTAAAAGCGATTTTAACTAAAACAAAAAACGCAAAAGCAATTCACGTTGATTTTTTTTGTACGAATTTTCACAAAACCCCTTTTGATGTTTTGAAGCGCATTTTCATTGCGTGTTTGTGTGGTGTTAATTTGACGTACATTTTCAGAACATAAATTATTTTGTTTGTTCTCTATTCATATACTGTACAAGGAATTAATTCTCAAAAGCCACACTTTCATTTCAAATTCATGTAGATTTTCTGGCTAAACATTTTTGCAAGTAGTTTTTTTGATGGCCAAAGCTAAAAAGCTTGCGCTAATAAATTATACATTACTCTACACACAGAAAAATATAAATATTTATGAGCTTTTTTTATCAAATTTTCATTGCAAAGGATTTATCATTAAAAAGCTTTTAGCTAAACTTTCTATAGACTAAGGGCTTAACGCTCGTTTAATTGCAAATACTTTAAAAAGAGACGTAAGGAGGCTTTAAGAGTTAAAAATTATTTTTAAAATGCTTATTTGATTGTCTAGAAAAGCTTTGTAGAATTGTTATTTGGAAAAAAAAATTAATTTTAAAAGCTTTAAAAATTTGTAGCGTAGCCGCTATGACTGTTTGGGTTGAGTGTCTTAATATTATGAAAGTTCATGAGCTTCAGGATAGGGTACAAAAGAAATTATTTTCAAGCTAAAAATACAAGAGAAATATTTTTAAAAATTAAGTTTTTCAATCTTTTAAAAGAGGCTTAAGTCTCAGAAAAGTACGTCAGACTTTTGAAAAGAAACGTCAAACAATTACCCGGTTTCACCAATGTAAAAATTATATTTTTCTGTGTGTAAAATTAATTGCTAATCTCTTAAAAGTAAGAGAGAAAGAGTAAAATCTTCTACATACTTGAAGCTAAAGTCGAGACTTTATTTTTTCCTTATAGAGTTTTAAACAAAAAGTCACGACTTTAACTTCAAGTATGTAAAGGCCAAAATTTCCTTAAGACTTAACATTTAGATTTTTTTTCTATGTAAAATGTTCTTTTCAATTACCAAACTTTTCATCAAGTTTATTTCGATGTTGTGTTATTTGGCTTGTGTTTGTTGTTCTTTCTCCCCAATTTAGGAAATCCTAGCCAGTCTAGTTCCAAGTAAGAAAAGTTGTTGATGGATGTGTATTGATTGCTTTTATTAAAAGACAATACATTGAGAAAAGAAAAGAAAGAAAATGGCCAGATGGCGATAAAAAGCCTTAATGAAGAATGCCACAAGTTGCAAGGTTTGTATCATTCACAATTTATTAATCTCCATTTATCATTTGAGTGATTTTTTCATTGTGTTTTGCACTCTTTGTTTGTTCTACTTCTTGTGAATTTGAAGGATTTTCTCGGAAAATTTTCTTTCTTGAGAAATTCTTGAGGTTTTTGGGTGTTTCTTGTGTTTATCTAACTATTTTCATCTTTAAGAATAACATGAAAATGGAATTTCAACCACGCAATTATTTTCTCTTCTTTCCCCTTTAATCACTTTATGATTTATTTCCAAAGAAAAGAAAACCTAATTCCAGCACTCACGATAACTAATTTTCCATTAAATTGACTCACAAATTCTGATAAAATTGCTTTAAAATAATATAATTAAGATAATTTGGGAAATATTTAATTTTAATTGAAATTTTTTCCTAATTTTTTCTCTTTGAAAAATCGTGGAAATAAATTGAGCAGAAAAAGCCATGGCCACGTTACCATCGAAAGTAGCTGAACTCACAAAGAATATTCCTGATGATGACCAACCATCTCCAACAGAACCACTGCCATTGTATCAACAACGGGATAATTATTTTACTTAAATTAACTATATATACACAAGAAAACACCAACAATATTTCTACGAGACTCTTTTATTGCTATATTTACTGTATAAATGACAAAAAAATGGTAAACGAATTTACAAGAAAAAAAAGTAATTTATAGTAAAGGAAACTAATAGTGGAGAAAACTTTTTATTCACCGAATGGAGACACAAATTTGCAAACTTTTGTGAAAGAAATAAAACTTTTAGCAGAAATAAACTTATGGTTGTAGAGGTAGAGTGATAAGAAATCTTGACAATTTATCAATAATTATACTTAAAAAAAATCCAATCTTGTGCAAATATTTATATATATTCGACCATCCAGTTTTTCTGCTTGAGACAATGAATCAGACATTCTTAGAAAAATCCTCAATTTTTAAATTTTCATTTTCTCTCTAGAACTTTTCTATGCTATCCACTTTTATATAATATTTTTATGAGTATTCTCCGTCCATGATCGTAGCAATTTTAATTTCTTCTACTATCTTTCTCTTTAAATAATTTTAACAATTTCTTTTTGAATAAAAAAACCTACAAAATAATAAAAGAGAGAGAAAATACTCTCTCAGTGCAATTTTGCATGTGTTTGTCGCTTCGTCTGAGAAGAGAAAAACACCAAAGATGTGGATTTATGAGATGCGAACAAAAATATTTATAATAAAAATAAAAGCTAAACAAACTCCCCTTCCAGCATATCAATATATACATAATCTTATCACATGAATAAACAGCTTTACAAGTTTATTAACATAAGGAAAATTGAGAAAATGTTATTGAACTAAATATTTATCAAATGCAGAGTGAAAAATTTTAAATAAGACACACAGAGAAAATCCAAAGCTGGTGTATATATACATACATATATGAGCCATGAGATAAGCTTCTTTTGTGAGCTTTTTTTAGGAGCTTTTCCTGCCTTTCGGCGGTGGAGAGCTTTTCATGCAGAGTTGTGGAATTTCCACGAGTGAGAATTGAGAGCACGTGGGATTTTCACGTGCGTGGGAAAAATTAAATCCCTCGCTCGATGGCATTGTAAACATATTTTTCGGTGCTACTGTTACGAAGAGATCAATTTGAGAGTTGAATGAATTTTATTTAATCTTCATTTTGTTTGTAAATTTAGTAGAACCCCTTCAGTAGACGCTAAAAGTGAACAAAATACAGGAGAATCTGGAAAATAGTGGCTCTATTTTTAACTTTTTTTTTAAATATTGGGTCGTTTCATAATTTTCAAACACTAGAACATTATGGGATAACTGTACAAGCCTCTAAAAAATTCCGCTGGAGAATTTTCATTCTAATTTATCGTTTTCAATGCATTAAATTATGTTGAACGATTGAGGTTGATTCGTAGCGATTTAGAGCAATTATTAAGGTCCTAATCAAGTTCTAAAACGGATGTTAATTCAAATCAGAATTTTTTTAAAAATGCAAAAAAAAACCTCGAAATTGGGCAGAAAGCTGAATAAGAATTTTTAAAGTAAGTTTCAATGAAAAACCTTTATTTGAGCCACTATTTCTTGCACAATACTGTATGAGCTTTTATCAAGTTCAGCAAGCAAAAAATAAATTCAAAAATCAATCAGTCAATTTGAACAGTCAATAGAAGACAAGACGAAATACATTCCATGAATTTCATTCGACAGAAAATAGCTTCCCTAAAAAACTATTTTGTGACTTTTCGAATCTTTCAAGTCAATTTATGCAAAATAAAAAGGATGCAAATATCATAAAAAATAAATTGTACATAATACTCCCTGCTATATAGTTGAAATGAATCTCAAAAATTTAATTTGTGAAAAATGAGAGAGAATTTCCCTTCATTAGTGCAGCTATATTGACAAGAATCTCATGTTTATATTATAATTTTGAAAATTTAAATAAGCTTAACAACATAGAAATTAATTTGTTAAACGGAACGTGTGAATAGGATAGGAAGTGAACAGATAAGCAACAAATATGCCATCACAAAATAAAATGAAAAGGATGAATTTTTAATTAAAAACTGTAAATACTGAATTTTACTATATTTCTCGATTTAAATATTTATAAGAACGTAATGAAACCTCACAAATACTTTTTTTTATTTGTACATTTTTGTGGAATAACTTCACGCATCTGCCATCAGTTTTTTTTTATTTTAGGAAAAACATTTTATTTTTATTTTTAATTTAGTTTGTCAAATAGATTTTAGTTTAATTATTTTTTTCGAAGAGAAAATTATATTTAGAAGTGAAAAAAGAAATCTACCATATTAGTGGAAAACCCTGTATCTCATTGTTTATCTGGTGCTAATTTTAACTGACAAGAAATTGAGTACAATGTCTCTTTAAGGATTTGTTTTCTAATAATGTAGTTACATAAAGAATATTTTAGCGATTAAATTCCCCAAAAGCAAAAATGAAAGAAACGAAAATTTTATGAAGAAAGCATACACAATTTTGTACTTTTTAATATTTAACAATTAGTAGAAGATTTTTTTTCTATAGATAAATAAGAAATGAAAAAAAAAAATAAATGAAATATATCTTGAATAAATAAATACAGGACTTTTATTCGAAGGATGAATTCGCATGGAGATTTAAGGAGAAGCTGTTAGTTTTTTTTCGTGGGGAAAGAAACTAAAATTCGAGAGCAATTTAATTCAATTAAAAGAAATTCACTTAAACATAATTATAGGTCGTAGAGATAAATAGAAAAATGAAAAGGAGAAAAAAGCATAAATTCAGCAAACATTTATTGAGCGAGTTAGTGAGAAAAGTATATATATATATATAAATAAATGTAGAATTTATCGATTTATAAAAAAAAATTAGAGCAGTTCAAATACTGAAAAAGTATAAATTATGTAAAACGATTTAAAAGGTAGTACTGTAAAAGTTGAAAAAAAAACCTATAAAGATGAAAATATTAATGAAAAATTATATATATATTTATGAGTTAATGGTTGAAACAAAATAAAAAAAAAATGAAATTCAAATTAAATATTTTTTCCTTTGCAAAAAACATCTGGAAGATTTTATTTAATTTCAGCTGTCTTTCAAGAAAGAACCTCTGTGCATCCCCAGAGAATGTCTCGGTGTTTGTGCGTGCAAAAGTAGCCACAAGGTGGGGAGATGCAAGAAGAATTTCCAGTGTGATCGCGTTCAATGACATAGAATATTCTTGGATGATATCTCTTGTCTTATTTCTCTTCCATTCTTTCTTAAAGGTTCGATTGCCGGTAAATAAATTGTGATTTTATGCAAATGAAATACAAAATTATTGGTGGACAGTGCATTCACCTCTTCCCTTGACCATCTCATGGCGATGAAGATGAAGAAGAAGTAAGAAATAAAAAAGAGCCCACATATCCACACAAGATTAACCAATGCGATTAAACAGTTAATATTGTTGAGAAAGATATTCTGTGATGATCGGAAGGCTGCACATTCAGAATCACCTGGATTTTGAGGAAGGTGCACATTTGCTAATTAAAATTCTCATTTTGTCCCACCGTTTTTTTATTTATCTTTTTATTTTATAAACCAATCAGGTGTTGATTGGCCTCAACACAAACATTTTAATATTGTTGCATCCAACAATAATATTACTTCCCAGATTGGGACAAAACAATATCAAGGGGTCAGGAACTTTGTGAGGACCTTTTTGGATGCTTTGAATGGCGATTTATACAACAAACTACAATAATATCCATGAAAAAGCTTCATAAATTAATTTTTGAAAGTTTAAAAATGTTTAAAAAATTCTTTCTTCAGCAGAAATAAATATTTGCTGTCTGGAACCTATTTGTTTATGTTATTTTTTCGCAGTTGAATTCTTCTCTTTGTTAAATTAATTGACTTCTGTGAGACAGATGATGTTTGTGAAAGGAAAATCTCGTAAATCTTTAATGCTGTAACTCATGAGATATAGGTACTTAAATGCTTTAACGAGCTTAAAAGATAATGAAATCAAGCTCATAGGATTTAGAACGAAAAGTCTTTAAAAATTATAATAAAAATCGATCGGTTTTTGTTAATTGATAACTCAGATTTATCCAGGAATTCTTTATCAAATTTCTTTAAAAATAATTCCTCTTAAAAAAATCTAATACAAAATCTGGTAAGAAAGTTCATCCCTTTTTATTCTTTTTAATTAAAAGGTAAAATCAAGTGCAATAAAGCTACTCTATTTATCTGATAATATAAAAAGAAAATTAACAATTATGATACCTTCAATCTTAGTCGTTAGACCGAGAAGAGATGTAATATTTTATTTCAATATTTGCAATTTATTTATAATATTAGTTTATTAATAAAACATTATTACATTGACGCCAGAAATAAATATAAAAATAACTACTGGGCTGTCTCTAGCGTGGAATATATTAACCGCGTGTGCTATTGACCCCTCGGTGGTAGCTCATGGGCCTATGTGGTGAGGCTCCAGTCAATGGAGAGCTCCCGACTTGCCTGGGGAATTGGCACGCTATAAATACAGCTGTCCGTGGGAGAATCTTCTTCATTTTGTGGACGATCAGTGTTGCGTTCGGATCTTGAAGAGTGAAGCACGGAAATGGGTGGTAAGGGGAGAGAGGGAATAGAACACGGTAGCTCAATTAGTATTCCCTTCTGTAACAAAAGAAATCTCTCTTCCCGTCTTTGCAGATCGTTTGGTGATCGTGTCACTTCTCCTGGGCACGTTCGTGTCGTCCGCTCTTGCCCAAGGTGATCATTTTTGTGCAAAACATTTATTTAGTATAGAATTTAAATGCGACTCTCGTGCCATTTGTAGGACCCGCTCGTATTGTTTGCTACTTCAGCAATTGGGCAATCTATCGTGAGGGGATCGGAAGTTATGGGATTGACGATGTGCCTGGTGATCTCTGCACCCACGTGATTTACTCTTTCATCGGTGTCGATGACTCCACATGGAAAGTCTTGGTCATCGATCCAGAAGTGAGTTGGCAGCTAAAAACCCCCACATCCACACTTGTCTCGATCAGCACGCAATCTTGCTGCTGATTAATAATAGTTTATAGTGATCATACCACAACATAATTAGCATAAATTGAATTATTATCAATTTGCCGTGAGAGTAATCGCATTATTTCATTTCTTCTTCAATGATTTATAGTTGGACGTTGATCGTGGTGGATTCAGAAACTTCACCAATCTCAAGAAAACCTTCCCGCATCTTAAGACCCAAATAGCCGTTGGAGGATGGGCTGAAGGTGGCTCAAAATAC
The DNA here is from genome assembly GCF_024334085.1 of Lutzomyia longipalpis. Classification (NCBI taxonomy): domain Eukaryota; kingdom Metazoa; phylum Arthropoda; class Insecta; order Diptera; family Psychodidae; genus Lutzomyia; species Lutzomyia longipalpis. The sequence goes on along the minus strand of NC_074707.1, from coordinate 43,425,828 downwards.
TCCCAGATGGTACAATCGCCCGAAAAGAGACGCACCTTCATTCAGAGCGTCGTTGAGTTTATGGATCAGTATGGTTTTGATGGTTTTGACTTGGACTGGGAATATCCAGGAGCAGCTGATCGTGGTGGAAGTTTCAGCGATAAAAATCACTTTTACTTCTTCGTCCAGGAGCTCAGGAGAGCCTTTGATCGCCGCAGGAAAGGATGGGAGATCACCATGGCAGTGCCAGTGGCTAAGTTTAGGCTCGATGAGGGATATCATGTGCCAGAACTTTGTCAAATGCTCGATGCAATCCATGCTATGACGTACGATCTTAGAGGGAATTGGGCTGGATTTGCTGATGTCCACAGTGCCCTGTACAAGAGGCCTCATGACCAATGGGCCTATGAAAAGCTCAATGTGGTAAGTTGAAAATGCTTTTAAGAACTTTTTGATAAAATTTAAGGGAGAAATTACCTAGAAAATGACTTAAATCTAAAAACCTTGTACTAGATGAATAATGATTAGCTTCTTCCTTATTTGCCAATTAAAATTTATTCTAAAGCAAATTCTCTGTCGCAAAATAATTGTGAGGTAATTAATACCGTTTAAACTCTCAAGTTTGAATGTTTTCGTAGAGTTTGCATAAAGCCTATATCAAGGTTTGGATGGATACATAAAAGCATATAATTATATATGAAATTATGAAATTAAATATGCAAAGCATAACTTTTCCTGTCTTATAAAAATAGCTGTTATAGATAAAACCTTGTTTCACCTAACATTGATCAATTCAGCATGTTTCATCATCTTTTTCCATAGAAGGAGAACAATTAATTTAATTACTCCGGGGAGGTAAAAAAAACAGCTTTTAGTGAGCTTTTTTATTTTCCTGGATTTTCTTTGCTGAAAAATTTAAGTTGAAAAAAGGTCTCAAATTAACAAAGGAAGGAAGATTATGATTCTACCTTTGATCTTTATTAAAGCTTTAAAATATTTCTCAAACAATAAAATTCTCCCGAGAAAGTTGATATTACATAGTTGATATAACTTCTAGAATTCAATATTAGAAAACTTGTGATACTTTGAACAATGATTCCACTTCAATTTTAGTATCAAGGGTATCAAGAGACCAGCAAAAACATCCCTTAAGATAGTTTTGGTTTGAATTTCCTTTCCGCAATTATTTGATTTAAATGAAAGTTTTACAAGAAATATCTCAATGTGAAATTCAATGCACCAAAAGTTATGTAGTGTCGCATGAAAAGTTCTATATGCATATCACTTCCTTTTGTAAAATGAAAATCTTTACTCCTCATCTCTACCCTTCATACAGAATGTAAGACACTTTTACACAAAGGACTCTTGAAAGAAAGTTTTCCTTTTGCACCGAAACTTTTATTCAAAACTTTCCCCCCTTTTTGTCGGTGCGAGAGTTTGTACAACGATGAAAACTTTCTTGTAATTGCTGCGAGATGTTTCGTGCAATATTCAAGAACTCCTCTCACATAATTGTTGAGCACATTTTGCAAACCTTCAGGTAATGTGATGTGCTTTTTTTCTCTTCTTGTAGGCAGATGGGATGACTTTGTGGGAAGAAAAGGGTTGCCCAGCGCATAAATTAGTCGTGGGGATTCCCTACTATGGGCGATCTTTTACATTGAGTGCCAGCAACAATAACTACGACCTCGGGACGTATATCAACAAGGAAGCCGGTGGTGGAGCTCCTGGCCCATACACAAATGCCACAGGATTCCTTGCTTATTATGAGATTTGCACGGAAATCGCTGATCCTGAAAAGGGATGGACGACAAAATGGGATTCCCACGGAATGGTTCCGTACACATACAAAGGCACCCAGTGGGTGGGCTATGAGGATCCAAAGTCCGTTCAAATTAAGATGGATTTCATCAAATCCAAAGGATATGGTGGTGCAATGGTTTGGGCTATTGATATGGATGATTTTAGAGGAGTTTGTGGAGAGAAGAATGTTCTCGGGAAGATTCTCTATAACAATATGAAGGACTACACTGTTCCAGTCTCGACAAGAGCAACTACAGTCACGGTGAGATTTTTTTTAATAATTAAATTTAATAAATCTTCCTTTTAAAAGATTTAAGACTGAGACAAGATTGGGACTAAAAATTTAGACAAAGGTTAAGAAAACGTGCAAAGAAACAAAAGAAAATCCAAATTAATGATCTGTTGTGTCGTTAATTTTCTTCTTAATTTTCTCTGTGCTTTTTGTAAGAAAAATGAGATAATTTCTTAGAATCTGTTTCATTATTTTTGGCAAGCATCTGTATTTAGAAGTTTCGTCAATTTCCCTAGAAATTAATTAACAGATAATTTATATTTAAATACATTATCAATTCAACTTTTTTGTTTAATTATTTATCTTCCTTATTCTTTTAAAAAATTTCTTATCTGTGTCGTACCTTAAAAAGCTTCAATGCTATTCTAAAATGAAAGCTCTCATCTCTTGCTTTTCAAGCAGTTGAAATACAAATGAAAAGCATTGCACAATCATTACACGAGTTCGAATGATTGCCTAATTTAATCTAAAATAAATTATAATTTTTTAAAAGTAAAATATTCGAAGCAGTATCATGTTGTATTGAAGTGAAAAAATTGCCCCAAATTCCTCAAAACTTTGGCACAATTGTGATGATTTTTGCCAATTCTTTGCAGCCTGAATGGGCTCGACCACCTTCAACAGAGTCAGTCGATGAACCAGGAGATACCTTCGTACCCACAACACAGGCATCAACAACACAGCGTCCACAGGTGAGTCCTTAATGTACCGAAGAAAATCAAGTGGAAGGTGGGAAATTTTATGTACTAGTTGCACCCAATTTATTTAATTGATCACCCTGAGCAACATAGAAAGTGCTCAATCCGTCCATTTGGGTGCATTTGCTTTATTTTTGCAAAATTCTCTGTAATACATAAATTAAAAACATTCAACCGATGCATTTTGGTTTTGTGCCAATTTTGACTTTTAAACGGCATTTTCCTCAAATCCCACGATTTTCTCGCTCTTACACAACAATCATTAGCATTTTCCGTTTCTTTCAGCAATCGCATTAATTTGGTGAATTTGTTACTTTTTTTTTCTTCTTTCAGAAAACAACCACGAGGGTTATAACAACGAGAAAACCTGAAAGACCCATTTCCTCTGAGGAAAGTCAGGAGAGTCAGGAAGATCAGAAAGAGCAAAATAATAAGCCAGAAGAGCCACAACCACAGGAACCACAACCAGCTGCTCCTGGTGAAAGCACGGACTCTGATACTGCAGATGGGGATGTTGATTGCGAAGGAAAGGACTATGTGCCACATAAGGACTGCAAAAAAGTATAAATTAAATAATTTTTTTTGAAGATTTTTGAACTATTAAATTTTCTCATTGATTTTCTTTCCAGTACTATCGCTGTGATCATGGAAAACCTCTTGAGTTTAGTTGCCGCGAAGGAACTGTGTTCAATTCATTGACTAATGTTTGCGATTGGCCCGACAATGTGCGACAGACGGAATGCACAGCTAAACTTCTTGGAGAACGCAAGAAGCCCGAGTCTGAGAATTTAACTGAATAACAATTAGAAAAGTAATTTTCGCCAATTTCCCTCATTGTTTAGGGAAGAATTTCAATGAGATTTTGTACTGACTAAAATTATAACATTTTTTCTTTTTTTTTTTTTCAAACTACATTATTTAGAATGGAATAAATTGAATGAATAAAATAAGAAGCTCTTGTTTCTATCATCCATGCCTTTTGGGAATTTTCAGAGACAGAGCTTTAATAATGTTTGAGCTTTTATACAGAAAGTGGTTACAGGGCGGTCTAAAAGCTAAAATTGAATCAATGACTTGACTAAATTTCAAACAAACTCCTATTTCAGTCTGTGATAGTCTCAAAAATATTCGTATTGTTGTCATGGTACTAAATCAACGTAATTAACTGCGAAATAATTGAAATGCATTCTGTCTTGAGGTGAAAGGAAGTCATAGGAATGTTTTTTTTTTCTCTTCTCATTGTTATTTGCGCCAATCGTGGGTCATTCTTAGACATGAAATGATAGTACATTGATTGAATGCATTGTCTCGCATTTTGGCGGGCATTCTCACTAGGACATTGGCACTCGAGCTATGATAGCAATTCATGCATTTCATGCGAAGGAGTTGAAGCAGCTGCAAGGGAGGCTCGTCGTGAGAAAAAAGAGGAGCTTTTTTTGCACCTCAACCACATGATGCTTTTATAATTAAATTCGCCGCACGACGTGTTTGTGTCGCTCTGAGAACGGAAGGCGATTGATGATTTCGTCTTTCGGGAGATGTCTTTGGCGCAAAATCAGAGTGTTTATTATTATCAAAGTTAGGGTGAGGTGTTAATTAGAAAACTATGAGAAAGTTTTACAATATTTCCAATGAAATTTTAATATATTCAATATTTGATTTTATTTAATTTTTTGTATAAGACGCTTGTCATGGATATCTATATACATACTTTAAAGATTCTCTTTGAGAGCTTAGATGTGCTTTTGAAGCTTTGAGAAGTTTTCCCCATTTTTTTTCTGGATGATACTTTAAAACAATCTCTTAAAAAAGTTCAGAAAAGTTTTTATTATTTCTTCAAAGTTGTAAAAGAAGTCGGGAAAATCAACAGTAAAAAATTTTCTTATATGCTTTTCATACTTGAATACATTTTAGCAACTTTTAAAAATATTCTTTTGCACACTCCATAGGGAAAACTAACGTAAAAAAATCTAAAAAAAAAAGTCCAATTTTGGAGCAGAAACTTTCATTCTATCAGGGGAAATGTTGTAGTCATTAAAGGGTTAAGAGCTTTTGAAATTAAATACATATATATTTTGAACCAAAATAATCAAAGTTGACTTAGAAAGCTCAGTCAGATAAAAGCCACAAAAGCTCATATTTGAACAGAATTTGAATAATCTCCCCCTACTTATATGTTCCTAAATCTCACAAGAAATTAACAAAACCCGCAAAAAGCATCCCCAAAGTTGTTAGAATTTTCATGAAATTTTCATTCCCTCACTGCATAATTTGGCGGTTGGGAAAATTCAGCGAACGCCAACGTGTTTTGCAGCACACAGGCTCGGTGGTCAGTGAATGTTGGAGCTTCCCTGTTTCGAATTGGGAGTGGACGGGGCCAGATCGGCGCGCGTGAAAAGAGTGAGAAGTAAGAAGAAAAAAAAAGTGCGGGCAAAAGTGGCCACAGGAGAGTGTGCGGGAAAAGTTCGATTTGGCCGTACGGAAAATTTACCCCACAAAAGAAATCGCCTGTGATAGAAGTGACACTGCGTGCTCTCGTGAAAATACGCCACCACTCCTTTTAATTGCTTTTCAGTGTCTGTGAATTTTCTCGATTATTAGCGAGGAAAATTCGGGAGATTAGTTCTGGTGCTCCCCTCTTGCCATCGGCTGTGTCTCTCTGTGGTTTTTGTGTTTGTGTTTTAAACGTGCGGAGAAAGTTCAAGAGGTCGTGAACGCAAAGAAAGGGTGAAAGAAAAGACGTGCTAAATGTCGAAAAAGTGATTTTGCGAATTTTTCTTTTTCGGTGAAATTTAATTTTTTTTACATCTAAATTTGGAATATCCCCCTTCCCCCCCTTTGATTGGACTGGTGGCACCTGGAGGACACACACACGCACAGAGATGACACGATCTGTGACATGGTTGCTCCTTCTGGTGGGATTTGCCTTCCTTGCGGTCTCTCTGCATGGTACGTTCAACATTTTCCGTGCTTTTGCAAAAAAAGTTTTGAGAAAAAGAAATTATCCTTTCACGCATATCCAAATCATTTTTGGGGAAAAATTACATAATTCTGCCAGCCACGAATCAATTTTTCATAAAGACAGTCCCATGATCGGGCTCCGTTCTCACATTGATCTTCTTCGTGAATAAATGCGAGTAAAAATTATGCAATTGAGAGTGTGTGTTATATTTTTACAGCTATGTGTAATATTTAAATTTAGCCACGAAAAATGTGGGATTCTCAATATATGTGTATATTTATGAATTTTCGCCAGTGCTAAAACGTACTAAAGGAAAATCTCACACACTTTCGCATTTCTCTCTCTTCGTCATCTCTCTCTACTCGCAGGATTTTCAATTTCTCCTTTAAAAATTCATTTCAGCCTAAGAAGAAAAAGTCTCTGTCCTAAATTCTGTCTATCATCCATCATGAGAAAACAAATCTAACCCTGAGAGGATGAAAAATATCTTATGTTGATTGCTGATACTGACTGACTATGAATAATTTAATTGAAATAATTTTTGGCAGAGTTCTACTGTCTCGTCTCGTACACGAGCTCATATTAGTTTAGTGTCGACGGCAAGAATAATTTTTCTGAAAAGAAAATGCTTCAAATTAATGCAAGAAGAATTATTTATTTATTATAGGGTAGTATGGGGTATTTTTCCTTTTTTTTTGTTACTATTTCTTTTATGAAAATTTTAATAAATCATTTAGATTTCCCTTAAAAGATCTTGAAAGTGTAAATCCAAGAAATTGATTGTCCTATTTTGTCTAAAAAGGAGTTTATTTGATTTTGTACGAGAAAACCCATAAGATTTTTTTCACCAAGATCAGTTGAGAAGAGCCGGTTAAAAATTTCCTAAAAAATTTTTGATTGTCTCTTTGAATGTTAAAGATTTATAGAGAAAATTTTTCCACATTAAACTCTATTAATTATGAATAATATTCTGAAATTTACTGTTGGTCTGAAACGCAAATTAATTGAATATTTTTATTAACCCTTCCGTGTCCAGCATGAAAATATTTAATTAAACTTTTTTTACACAAATTCAATAAATTGCTGCGCTTCTGAATTACTAAAGAAAATGTTTTAGAAGTTATTAGACAAGTCAATAAATTATAATACATTAAGCTTAATTCAACGTATGCTTAAAGGGTTAAAAGCTCCTTGATTTTTCTCCCAAATTCATTTAGAATATAGCGAAAAGTAATATAAAATACACAGAAAAAAAATCAAATTAGTCAAATTTATTTGTAGAACGCGAGAACATTATGCGAATTTAATAAATAGGTATTCAGCAATTTGTGCCTCACCTGTTAACCCTTTATATTGTCACATCGTATTTATCGCCTCCTTTTTAATAGATTTTACTATTTTTGCTTTAATTGAGCTAATCAAATGTGACCGAGATCGTAAAAATATGTATCAAGATCTAATTAAAAATTTTATATCTTTTTCAACCGAATGCAAAAAAAACATTATTGTGCCACCCTGTGTCGTTAAATTGTACAAGAAAGTTACGAAGAGTATGGGAAGAATGTATCATGTAGTTTCGTTATTATTATATTTTGCAAAAATTGTTGTTTGTTATATGAGTTTGAGAGTGTTTAACTGAATCCCTATGAGTTTGACCCATTAGGCTTGTAGCCAAGAAATTTTATCTCTCTAATAGGCAATTTGGCCCCATTGTGGCGTCTCGTGCACGTGAAAGACAAACCAAAACTTTTGGGATAAACACTGAAATAATCGCATTAGAGGAAAATAATATTTTCAATCAACAACTTCATAGAATAATTCTTTTCCTCAATCTCTCATAAAGCTATTTCTGGGTTTTTCAATGAATCAAGAGCTCAATTTCACATATCGTTGTTACTCATATGATCTTCTAATGTATACTAAACGGCCAAATGATCAATAAATTCTGAATGAAAAAGAGGAAAAGAGCTTGATGGGAGGGACGGTGGGAAAAACACAGAGATATGTATGTCAATAAGATTATAGAGAAAAGAATAAACCGAATGCATATTGAAAGATTTGGGAATAAACAAAATCTCCGATCATTCGTTGTTTATTGTTTTTCAAGTTTAATTTTTCAAGGTTTGAGTGAATGTGTGCGTGCGTGAAGGAGGAAAGGCCAGCGTGGATATTTTTACATGAATATTTCACTATGATTCTCCCAAAATATCTCGCAATGAAAGTCAAAATAGAGGAGGCATTTCGGAATATTTTGGCTAATCGCTAAACGAGGCTCCAGTGGAGACGCCTGGTGAACACCAGACGCCTCCACTGTATAAATGATTGAAACTTTATAAAGCTTTTTTTTTCATCTTCATTTATTTTTCATTCTCTCTGCAGATGCTCAAGTTCATGCTGATGTTGGACCTTCAGAATCTGAATGTCGACCCTACATTGAGAAGGCGATACATGATTTGAAGTCTGGTGATTCAGGAGCAGGTGATTTTATTGACATAACTTTGTCTGCTGTATTTTATTGAATTTTTTGTGCGGCTTCACTGTGAATGTTTGCAGTCGCAGACGATGATGGGAGTCCAGAAACGGGCGCGGGAGACACAGATGGGCCTCCAGGCGAAGATGATGGTGACGACAGCACGGAAAATGCTGCTATCGAAGAAACGAGTAAAGAAGGTGATGATGGTGCAGACGATGACAATAACGATGACGATGGGGATGATAATGTAACAGGAGAGGATCAGGATGGAGATGATAATGTAACAGGAGAGGATCAGGATGGCGATGATAATGATGATGGGCAGTCAAATGAGGATGCCCAAGTAGCTGCTGATGAAGATTCAGGGGAAAATGCCGATGACAATGATGAAGCAGCCAAGTCAGGTGAAGACGACAATGATGACGATGATGATGCCACAAATGATAAAGATGGAGACGGACAAGACGATGATGATGATGACAGAAAAGATGATAACGACGATGATGATGATGTGAAAGCTAGTACAGAAAATCAAGACGATGATGACGACGACGACAATAAAGATGAGGGCTCGAAGGAAGGCAATGAAGATGATAAAGAAGATGGGGATGACAATGATGATGATGACGATGATGATAATGCACCAAAGAGTGGTGAAGACGATGGCACAGATGATGAGCATGACGATGAGAAAGATAGTGGAGAAGCTACAGAAGAAGGGGACCAACAAGGAGACTCTCAGGAAGACGAGAATGGTACGAAAGCAGATGATGACGATGATGATGATGATGATGAAAATGATGGAAAGATAGATGGTGATAATGATGATGATCAAGACTACGATGATGATCAGAAATCAAAGGAAGCAGATGAAGATGGAGATGATGGCACAAGTGCAGAGAAAGCAGATATAGGTGACAATGACGATGATGATGATGGTAAGGACGATGAAGATGATGGAAAGGACGACGACGACGATGATGATGATGGTAAAGACGATGATGATCAAAAGTCTGGTGAAGTTGATGAAGATGATCAGAAATCAGGTGAAGCTACTAATGCTGATGAAGATGATGACGACGACGATGATAAGGACAAAGATAATGAAGATGATGGACAATCTCAAGAAGCTGATGAAGAAGAATCCGATAAACAATCAGAAGAAGTCTTGTCTAGAGGAAAGCGATCAACAGCAAATGATGATGATGACGATGACGATGATGATGGAAAGCCAGATGATGATGATGACGACGATGATCAGAAAGACGATGGAGAAAATGCTGATGGAGATAGTCAAGAAGACGCAGAAGGCAAAAGTAGTGAAGATACAAAAGATGATGAAGCAGACAATGATGATGACGATGATGACGACGGAGTAGCATCTAAGGAAGCAGATGATAAGGACAAAGATGATGAAGATAGCAAAGAAAAAGCACAAGCAGATGATGATGACGACGATGATGATGATGGGAAAGACGATGGAGATGATGATGATGATGATGAAGACAAAGATGGTGATGATGACGACGACGATGATAATCCCGAAGAGGAACTAACTCTGGTAAGTTTTTATTTATTTAACCCCTTTGGATGAATTAAGCAAAAATATTTCAAAAACTCTTTTGAAATTTTCAGAAAAGAGTCGTAAAAAAATTAACCCCAAAAGATTTACCTCAAGAGATTAAGAAAATAATTTTGAAATATTTTTAAAAAGGATTTGTTTGCAAAATTTAATGTTAAGTAAAGGTTTGTAGGTTACATCTTGGAACGATTTTGGAAAGTTATTTTTGGAAAAGAAAAAATCTTTTTCTCCCTTTTTTTTGGAGAAAAAAGAATTCGAGAGTTTGTTAAAGTTTAAATAAAAAAAAAACATTTATATTTTTTTTAAACCTTCAATTTATTATTCGTTGTATGTCATTCATCAAATTAAAAAAAAACATTCTTGTATACAAAAAAAATCCTCATTTACAAGAAATGATTTTTTATTCATTCATTCAAAGTTCAGAGAGTCCAGAAATTGTTAAAACGTTCTTCTTTCAAGATTTTATCAACCTTTTCTCTTTTAATAAATTGATGTTTATTTTAATAAAAGTTTTATATTTTCCTAATAATCTCTATATGTATTATATCGCCGATTATTTTTTCTTTGCATTTATTTTTTACAAGTTTATTAAAACAAAGCATTAGTTAAAGATTTCGCAAGTTTTGGAACTTTTTTTTAACATTCTTTTTCCTGATTTTCTCTGATACTTCCTTTTGCTTTTGCAGGAATCGGAAATCCCTGATAATCGTCGCAATCGTGATCACATCGCCGAACTCTTGCATTTAGATGATGAATCAGAATTGCGCGAGAATGCCATTGTTCGAGTGGCTGATGTGATCCTCAAGGATCTCAAGAGGATCTATGAGAATTCAATTAAACCCCTCGAGACGCTCTACAAGTACCGCGATCTGAGCAATAGGCACTTTAGTGATCCAGAAATCTTCTCCAAGCCCTTGGTGCTCTTTATGGGTCCCTGGAGTGGTGGTAAATCAACCCTGATCAACTATCTCACCAACAATGAATTCACTGAGGATTCCCTGAGAACTGGAGCTGAACCTTCACCGGCTTACTTCAATATCCTAATGTGGGGTGAAAAGCCCGAAGTGCTCGATGGCACCCAATTGGCGGCTGATTGGACATTTTCGGGGCTACAGAAATTCGGTCAGGGTCTTGAAGATCGCCTACGGGGACTCAAACTACCTAGTAAACTTCTTGAAAAGGTAAAATGATTTTTTTTATTCTTGATATCCTTTCTTGAGAAAATTCTTAAGATCGTACCATGAAGGTCACACACTCCAAAATGACATACAATACTCCTTTTCTCGCTTTCTCTCCTCTGGGAAGCGCACTTTGCCTGTCCACATGATAGCCAGATAGTGTCCCGTGTGTGAGCATTAATCGTGGCGCATCCCCAAAATAACTCCGCCATGACGGCCTCTCTCTGGCTTTGGGCGCAAATGACGTCGTCGGTGGCATTAGGAAAGGCTGTTGTGGTGCTATTTTCGTGTGCGCCACAGCTATTATTAGTAGACCTATAGAAGAATCCCCCTTTCTGCATCTCACAGCACACTCCCCATCCCATCTTTCGCTCTCTCTTCTTCATGCTCTCTTAATTTCTTCTCCACCAGGTAAACATTGTTGAAATTCCCGGTATTCTTGAGGTACGGAAGCAAGTTTCGCGCCTCTTCCCCTTCAACGATGCCTGCCAGTGGTTCATCGATCGTGCTGACATCATCTTCCTCGTCTATGACCCATCTAAGCTCGATGTGGGACCTGAGACGGAAGCCATTCTCGATCAGCTGAAGGGACGCGAATATCAGACACGCATCATTCTCAATAAGGCCGATCAGGTGAAACCCGAAGAGCTGATGCGCGTTCAGAGTGCCCTCATTTGGAATATTTCACCACTCATGTCTTCAGCTCAGCCACCAGTTATGTACACCACATCTCTGTGGTCGCTGCCCTTTGAGAGTGGTGCACCAGTGAGGCTACTCCAGGCGCAGGAGCGGGCTCTTCTGCGCGATCTCCGTTCAGCCATTGATAAGAGGATCGAGAATAAGATCGCAAGTGCGCGTCGATTCGCTGTAAGTCTGATTTATATTTTCTACGCAGATTTTGTGATCGATGATCCCAAAAATGTTCGTTATTTTATCATCAAATTTAAAATTTAACTGTTTTTTGCAGGTTCGCGTACGCAATCACGCAAAGATGGTGGACTGCTACCTAACAACCTACTACAACCACAAATCCCTCTTTGGCAACAAGAAGCAAATCTCAGATCAGATCATCGAGCATCCACAGAACTATCACATCTACGAGGGACTCTCAACTCTAACCAACATCTCACGCTACGATCTGCCCGATCCTGAAGTCTATCGTGACTTCTTCCGCCTCAATCCACTTTATGAGTTCAAGAAACTCTCCGAAACCTGCACCTACTTCCGCGGTTGTCCCATCAATAAGCTAGATGTGTCCATTGCCTACGATCTCCCGGAGTTGGGTGGCAAATACAAGAAGCTCCTTGAAGCCTCCCTCGCACAACTCGAGAAGGAAGCCGATGCCAGCAAAGAGTCCACCGGCAAGAGTTGAAAAGCCCAATGGGAGGGATCCATTTGCACATTAAAAACCCCCCTTTTTTCTCCCATTTCCCACGTTTCGAAACTATCTCTTCATTCACTCTCCCCCGCTCTGTATCCCCCTTCTTCGTAATCATATTCACTTTCTTCCATTCTTCCCCTTTATTTCTTTCTTTTTATTTTCTTTCGAGAGACAAGACAATCGGGACGTAAAATCCTCGACTTGAGCAATCCAAAGGAGCATCAATGGCAAGATCTTCTGGATTGTGGTTGATTTTTTTTCTTCATCTCTTGCGCAATTGTGTTTTAGTTCTTAAACTGCAAGGTTTTTTTTGGAGAGACATCTTAAGAAATACATAAAATAAAGAAGCGAACTGATTGAATTCGAAAAAAATTATTAAAACTTATGATCTGTAAATTATTATTATATATTGAAGGAAATTTAAATAAAATTTGCGGCGATGTAAATAAATTTGGAAATACTTTTCTTTTATTTTTGCACTTTACCCTACAACTTCGCAAAGTTAAGTATACACCATTAGACCATATAAAGACTACGAAGAACCCCTACCGGAAACCTGCCATCATCTGCTTGTCACCACTGCTAAAAACGGACTGGTGCTCACTAGAATCTTTCATCTTCCTTTAGTATACCACAATTATCTTCCTCATCCTTATCATCCACATCCGATCTTGAAGTTAAACCCAACATGAAGGTCTTAGCCTGATGCGCAGTTGTCAAATATGATCATCTGAGAAGCGTTTTGTCGTTGTGTCGGTTGACGAGGTCCTTCTCTAACAAGATCTTCTTCTCTTTGGTATACTCTACGATGAAGAGATTGGGCAGGTCAGATTGAAGGAGGATTTGCACATCCTTCCTCAATGAACGTTTGAGGCTGTTGACTTGCGGAAGTCCAGAGAGATTGGCAGCATACAGAGGATGATTATCGAGGGCAAAACAAAAAAAAGTCGTAAGTCCCTTAGGCCGCCGAAGGGACTTGACTTTTTCTTGTTTCGCCCTCATTATGCTCTTTGTTCACCTTGGTCACCCGCAGAAGCTCCCCGTTCTTCGTAGCCCTCAACTTTATGAATGCTGGGCACTTTCTTCTTCCGGTAACTTATTATGAAGAAAAAGGGATTTTTCATCACTCTTGGAACACCTTATCAAGAAAATGTTTCCTGACTCCTACAGCACCTTCAAGCTACCTTCCAGCTCAATAAATGACCGAAAAATATCTCCGGGATTTATGATTTTTCACAAGGTTTTCCTGAATGGGGTATAATTGACAAAAAAAGCAAAGCCTACTAGAGAAAATTTTTGTTACGCCTAAATGTGTAAAAAAATCACTGCTATGGGAAAAACTCTTCTATGGCACAATTTAAAATTATTTTCATGTCTTCTTCAATATTCTTTTCCATTTCTAATCCTTTTTGTATTATAAAAAAAAACGATTAGAATTAATAAAAATTTTCCATTTTTTACGCGTATAAAATACGCATTCATACAAAATTAGCTGTCAAAAAAGCTTAACGGAAACTTTGAATTTAAAATTTTTCTCAAACGCAGGAAAATTGCGAAAAATTCAATGTGTGAGTGAGACGGATAACGATGAAATACATCCATCTCATTTTCTCTTGCAGAAACAGAGCCAAGCAGTGCCAACGGTTGCTTTTGGAACTATCTTTAAGGCGGGAAATTCAAAAAGGTTATTTTCCCGGAATTAATTTTTTTGAATCTTTTATTTTTTATGCCAATCAACGCGGCGTCACTTCCTAATCGAAAAAAATCACTTGCGGTGGAAAAATTCGGTGGAAAACGCGAGAAAACCGTGAAAATTTAACGGAGCAAAAGAGATCATCATAACATCCCTTGATGGCGATAGTTGTCTCGCTCACATGACGTTTCTGGTTTGCATGAAATTGCTTCGTGAAATAAAAAAATCTAAAATCATTTTACGCAATTTCCGTGGAAAATCAAGTGCAACAGGCTTACCAACTTTGTGATTATGTCCGCATGTGACCTCCGTGTGTAGTTCCAGTGAATTTGTAACAGTGCCAGTGGAAATATCTGCGAGAAAAGCAGCTGCACCGTGAGTCCCAATTCCAGGAGTTTCTTCCTTCCGGACACATACTTGGGATTTCCTGCGTCGTTTGACCTCTGGTGGCCACGTCATGGATCTGAGTAAGTTTCCAGGGGGATTTTCGCCTCATTACCTGTGTCGTGGGAATGATAGGACCCATCCATAATGGGTTGTTTACGTCTCGGGCGCTGTCAGAGCAAAAAAAAAAGTATTCCTGGCGCGCGAAGTTGTTATTTCATCTCGCCCCAGAATCACGCGATTTCTGCCTCTTTTGTCCCACTAATTGCGAATTCAAAGTGGTTGATTTGTTGGGCAATTCCTTGGCGAGGACGTGCGCTATACAACGGAGCTGTAGCGCGATGAGATGTGTTTACGTCGTGCCATCCTCATCGACACAATTTATGATAATTTAATCACCATACCGGAATAAAAGTCCACACCACACACACGGGCGTGTGTGTGGAGCAATTTGGGCTGAATGCGGTGTGCCAAAGAGTGGCCCAGATCAGTCGAATCGTAACCGTCGCGGTGATAAGAAGCTCCCTCCTCAGAGACACCATCCACAGACCCCCATTCCACACCTAACACCATCGGATGGTGATTATCCTTTTGTAGAGTGTTAACCCTCCCTCAGAGTTCATTTCCTGGTGAGTTAAGACGCGGACGTGGCGCAGGGAAAGTGTCTGACGTGGAGTGCGCATCGATTTGACCTACGTAAGAGGTCAATTGAGGTGGAAGCTCCGTGGAATCTTGAGAATTTGTCCCCCATTTGTGCTCTGTTGCGACGCTTTCGTGGCTTCCGGGGATCTGCTGTTGTACCAGCGTGTGTGGGGTAATCCCTTTGGAGAGCTCATGGATCCCATAAAACTCCCTGCTGTCTTATCAGATTAGTTTCTTCGCGATAAAGCACGATTGACGCAGTTTTTTGCAGAGGCGGAAAAGGTGTTCCCCCAGAGAAGCATTGAATTGACTTCATTTTTTTTTTGCACCTTCCGGGTGCTCAATTCATTCCTGCCCTGCCTCAAAGGACTACGCGAAACTTCAGGGGAAAATTCAAAGGATACTTCCTCCCCCCTTTTTCTTGCAAAAGTCCTTGTGACGCACAAACCTTAGGAAAAATTCCCATTCCAGCCTGCAAATCTCGAGCAGAATTTCACGCACATGGCTCACAAGGAGGCCCAGAGAGTGAGAGAGATGTGTAGTTGAGTTTGTGCCGGTTCGACGCTGACCTTGTCCTCGGATTGGCGGAGAATGCTCGCGCCATTGACACGGTGTGGAAAACGTGGTTGCGCCTGAGAATGTATTTGTTAGTCCGGAGCAGAGGAGAGAGAGAGAAACGAGATTACTCAATGGGCAGATGAGGTGTGTGGATTTGCGAATCTCATGAGCCGCACCCGAAAGCCCCTTTTGGGGAATGGGAGACCAGCCGGTCCTGGCACGAGACTTCCTGTTTCCCAACTGTGGTGTTGTATCCAGTAAATGCGCGCGCTTAATGGGCAGGTCATTGATTTGTCAATCGACAGGCAAAACAATGAATATTTATCTTGGCCAACACTCACCTGTGCGATTTATTTATTTTGTCGTGTCTTGGCGGAGCTCCTGGTGGGGTCCACAAGTGGTGGCGAAATGTGTGAGAAATTGGCGCGTAAATTGATTTACGAGCGAGTGCGCTGAAGAATTCTGCGGTATTCGCGGTGTCAGTGACCCATCCACAGCACGAGAATTCTTCTGGCCATTCTTTCGCGTCAAAAGCAATTGTTCTCCGCGAATCTGGGTATTTCCAATGAAGAAATTTCATGTACTTTTGGAGTCTCATTTTGGGCATGGAAGAATTGCAACAAAAAGTTCTTTTCTTTTTGCACTATAAAAATTGTTGTTGCTGTTGTATTTTTAAAAGTCATTTGTTTCAAAAGGTCAATGACTTTTGTGGCTTTAAAATGAGAGTAAAGGCTTTAAATAGTGAACAAGTTAGTTCTTCTATGTCCTTTTTAGTTCTTTTGGGAGTTTATAATCAATTCTTGAGTCTATTCTTTTATTTTCTTATTTTTTTTTAGAGAAATATATGATTTTTCTGGTATTTTGGGAAAAAGATTTGCAAGATTTGTAAGATTTAAAAGATCTAAAATTTTAGTACAACCCAAGGCTCATTTTGCTAAGCTCTAATTTTTCTTTATTATTCATTTTCTCTGTGTTAGAAGTTAAATTTTACGTGAGAGTCTTCTCTAAAACAAAAGCTCTTGTATTATTTGAAGATTTAGAAAAATAGAAGATTTTTCTAGATTTCTAATAAATTGCTAAGAGACGTTCTTTTTAGTACATTGTGGAAGTCATTTAAAACAT
Organism: Lutzomyia longipalpis; assembly: GCF_024334085.1. Lineage (NCBI taxonomy): Eukaryota > Metazoa > Arthropoda > Insecta > Diptera > Psychodidae > Lutzomyia > Lutzomyia longipalpis. The sequence continues at coordinate 43,409,081 of NC_074707.1, read as the reverse complement.
TTTTAATAGTTGGATCAAGCTTGAAAATCGGTCAAGTTTTTGTTCAATTTGGGATCAAATTAAACTTCTTAAGGTGTACTAGAAATTTTTAAGATATTAGAACTTCAAAAAACAACTGAAAAGAGCGCCTAAAAAACTTCTTTTTCTTTAAATATTTAAAGTAAAACGATGCAGTTTTAGAGATAAAAGTGCTTAAACTAACTTCAAAGAAACCTGCATTTCCTTTACACTTTTCTAGAATTTTAATTAACTAAATTTATTCATAGTTTTTTTAAAGCTTTTTTTATTTACTTAGAATTTTATAGCGCGTGGTTAAATTCCGTAATTGGTTACTGGGTGAAGTAAAATGTGTGACAATGAGTTAGGTACGCGTACGTACATTCCTATTGTTCAATGATCTTACTCCACGATCATACCTGTAATTTTTTTTTGCAACACTTAAATTCAGTAAGTCACATTAAATATCTTTTTAATCGTTACAGAGTTTATTCCTCTACGCGCAATTTTATTTATTATTTTATTTGTATAGCAACAATATTGCTCAGGTTTTGGAGGTTTATGGTGTGTTGTGGAGATCACTTAAAGATCGCAAGTGATCGTGAATGCTCGGTTGTTTTTTTTTAGAGAAATTTTAAAGTAAAGAGACAAAATTCTTAAAACTTTTTTCCCTTTTATTTTTGTGTGATAATTTGGTGGAAGATAGGAAACATTCCATTATGTAAATTCAGTGAATGATACGTTTCTGCCACGATCCTCGGTGACCCCGTGACATTGACTGTGAGATTCATCGTTTCCCCCATTGCTGTTGGATTTATCAACTTGCCTTTCGATTTAGTCTCAATCTCACTTCCAGAGCGATCACACCGGAATCCTCACAACATTCTACGGGAGTTTAAAAAGAAAATAAAAGTTCTTATCACCTGGTGTGAGGTCTTTTTGCTAAACTTTGCGGTGCGATTTGGCACACATTTTTCTCACAGTGTGGGGTGTCTCATCCAGGAAAGGTGATATTTTTGCTATCTCTGTGATTTTTATCGTTTCTTGCCGAAAAAAAATTTTGAGCACCTCTCTTTTGTGGCATTGATAACGCGCAGTGTTCTCCCCTGTGTGCTTCCTGTGAACATTTTGCAATATAAGAACACTGATAGATGTTTCTTCGCAAAACTCTAACACTTTTGAGAAGTTTAAGCTTCAATTTAAGCTGTACGTATCGATTTCACTCCCATGGGGTTTCTGAAATTTTATCAGCGTTGCTCTTTTTCACCTCAATCATCCAGTTCTGGCTGGTTTGCCGTATCTACGGCTTACGCGGTAATATTACTTAATCTTTCTTGACGCATAAATTAAAGTGGGGCACTGTGGCGAAAAAATGCGCAGAAATCAATCCCCGGAAGTGTTAAGAAGACGGTGTGCTAAACTCTCAGGGATTTTTTTTTAAATAAATATGGATTTTATGCAAAGAAAACTTTATTGGAATGTGGTTAATACTTAAAAGAAATATTTAATTTGTTTCAAAGCTTTAAAACAAAGCCTAATTAAGTTATTTAATGATTTCTTTTAATGCGAAGAAAATTAAACAAATCTTTTATTTAAAATTAAATTTCATGAGCCATATTAAACTAAAAAAAAATAGACGAAATAATTAACCGAGTGGTGCTAGATCTAAATGCTTACCAAGTAGTGTTAGTTCGATTCTAACTTTTGATACAACTTTTTATCTTTTTATTTGTGATTTTTCTATCGTTCGGCATACATTTAAATAATTATAAATTCTTCAACAACAACAAAAAACATTTTAGAGGTACAAAAAGGTTAAATAAACAGTGACGTTCTTTCCTCGATTTGCGTGCTCTAGATTAAGAAAGAAATCTTATCGCTTTGTACATTTTTTCCTTGTTTCTTTTTATCACATTTAGGGCTTTTTTTTCACGGTTAGTTCGAGCACTTGACCTTGAATTTCTTCTAATTTTTATAAACCCATAAAAGTCTTTATTTGCACGAATGTGTGCAATTTATAATGAAGAGATATTTTTTATGCAATAAAAGCCTCCACGAGAGATGCGCAAAACACGTGATAACAGCACAATTTGTACGCTCAACTGATAATAATTTTTGCATAAGAACTTAGAAAGAACTTTTAATGTGTTTTGTTTGCTGGCGTGTCAATGGTTTATCATGAGAAGATAAGAAACTTTTTTTTCTCAGGATTGAATGAAAGAGGAGTTATTTTTTTTTTCTAAAATATTCAACTTTTTATTGATTTCTATTGACTTTTCCAGTTACAAAATCCAAATTCTGACACAGAGAAAAGGTCATCAAAGTGTTTGAATGAAAAGTTCTTTGGACGATGGTGAAGATCCAAGCCATTGCATAAATGTTATACATTATTTTAATGTTAAGCCTCTTTGCACTTGTGGCACTATGTTTTCGGAAATTATTGAGGGGTGCTGCGGAAGGGAAGAATATTAGAACGCCGCTTCCAGTTGTCTATTCGAGTGTGTAAAATTACTTCTAATTCTTTGAGATTTAAAAAAGAAAAAAAAAACTGCACACAGTGATGCTGAAATTCTTAACTGAAGAAGTCTTTCAAAATGCAAATTTTTCTCAATCATTGCAGACGGCGAAGAAGAAGGTGCGTCGAGTGCAGCTAAAAGTGACGACACAGAGACCACAGGCATTCGTAAAGTGAAGTTTTCGCATGAGAATTTTATCATTGAGAACAAAAGTGATATTGAATCTGTGAACGGTGATTGTGAGCCAGTAATGGAGGCGGAAGCAAATAGTGCCGGTGATCGTCCGAGTTTCACCGTGGGCGAAGAAGCGGCAGAAAATGGGCAGGAGGCGACAGAAGATCGTGATGATTTTAATCAGAATCTCGTGACGAATGGTATAAGAATGTCCCACGATTTGATGGAGAAGCGAAAGCGACTAAGGTGAGCTACCTATATACCTACATTATTTATTTATTTATTTTGTCCAAATTTGTAAATTTTCTATTTTGGTTTGGAGTTTACTTTGCGATGAGAATGTTTTATTAGCAAAATGAAGAACTAAATATCTGATGACTGTGAGAATGACATGTTGTTGTGATGAATTAATCATCATCAATGATTGATTTTTACATCGATTTTATATGTGTGCACTGTGTATGTTTGCGCGGGTAGAGTTGATGGAGCTATAGATGAGAGATTTTTGCAAAATACTTCTTCCAGAGTTGAGATTTTTCTCTGCAATAAAATAGATTTCGCGAGAAAAAAATCCATTAAAATTCGTTAAAGAATTGGCAACAAAGAGTAAGTGATGATTTTTATTTTTTTACAACCTTTAGTTTGTTTTTATTGTTCTCATTTTCCACGCGTTTAAATTTTATTAGCATAAATATGATTCTGAATAACATAGTTTATGGTTGACAATAATAACTTTTATATGAATAATTTTCATATTCCACGCGTAGGTTAAAAAAATAATATCAAAACTTTTTTACGTCAAAATGGAATGAAATGATATGATTTTAATATAATAATTAAAAATTATAATAAACTAAAATAAAACATGAAAGTTATTGGGTCAATTTATGACGTTGACGAATATTAAAATCTACAACATTTGACCCATTTAGTGAACTTTATACATGAATGCAAAACAGTGTTTATATTTTTCCTTTTTATGAATGATTTTTGAAATTCTTAGAATTCTTTTTATAGAAATAATGCTTCAGTGATTCTAATTTAAATTCTAATTCAAATCAAAAAGGAATTTCATTACTTAATCGATTTTGTGATCATTTATTAATTGGCCAAAATCGTTTTATTCTTGACAAGATTCCTGTCTGATTTTGTCCGTATTTGACTTTATAGACTCTTGTTATTCAACTTAGATTTTCATTTAATTATGGATTTAGCTTCAATTCTAATCTCTGAACAATAAAAGTAAACGGAATACTAATTAGGATATCCACTAGATGATCAAATATATTTTTTACTTCTTAGACTTGAATATTTTGAGAATTTCTCACTCAAAAGATTTTTCTTAAAGACTGAACCATACATAGGTTTTCTAGGACCTAGTAGGGATTTATTTTAAATGATTTTAATAAAACTAAAGAAAATGAAGATTATTTGTTGTTTACATCCAATACATTCAAACTCTTGTGCAATCCTGCTGTTTCTATTCACCCCATTAGGACGAATCTCAAGTTTTCTTTCTCCAAAGTGACTTTTTAATATTTTATCTATTGCTTTTATGCGCTTCTACAAAAAAAACATAATTATCTTTCATCATTAAATTACTTTTATCTCTTATGTGGAAAAAATGTCAACTGAGGGGGGTCTCTTAACTCTGTTGCTATAGCTGAGTCTTTTTCACTTTTGTGTGCGCGATCGTTCAATTGGAATGCACTTGATAAGCTCTCAATACACTGATAGAGCTTTTACTTCAGGTGGATTTGTGTTTAAAGGTAATAGTGGGTAGGTATAGGTAGAGGTAGGAAATGCCAGGTGGGAAGAGAAATTGCGTGTGGCGGGAGTGAAAAGAGGAGTATTCCCCACCGTACTCACACAACGGCGGACAATGTGAGTTTATGGACAAGAAATCAGTGATTGAGGAAGAGTCAGTCTGTGGTTGGTCGACTCGGAGTTTGCACGTTTTCTGTTTTTTAATCTTCGCACAGTGAGAAAGTTTCTGTTGTAAAAATTAGTTAATAAATTCTACTCTTTCGGTGTGACCTCTCAGTTTTTTTTCGCTTGTGACCCAAATATGATTTCTCGAGTTTCCTGATTGCCATATTTCTTATATTTTGGAATAACATTTTTGATGGTTTTCTTGCAAATTGATGTGCTAATAGGGTGTATGCGAGAGAGTTGAAAAAAGAGCTAAAACGTGCATATTTTAACCTGAATTTCATTCCCTCCACATCGCTTAAATACACACAGTCTTGAGTTTTAAAATATTAAGTAATCAGCCGCGGTGGTGTGAACACAATCAATTTCTTTCGTGCAGTTTTGTGATGAATTTTTTATTTTGAATAAAAAAATCTCCTTTCGAGAAATATTTTTGCCTTATACGCAATATTGCAACGAAATTGTGGTTTTCAGGAATCTCAAAGAGAATGTCTCGAAAGTCTCGATTTTTTAAAAGAAATTTCCTCATGAAAATGTCTATTTTAATGACGTTATCACAACAAATATAGGTTACAACATGATAAAGAGATTTTTTTAGTTTGTTGTTTTTTTTTGATTTGCATGAGAGATAAGTTTGATAAAATTTCATTTTAACGATTTCCGAATGGAAGTTTTATCTCTTTTCTTCCAGCCATTTAAATTATGAGATGGACGAGATGTGACGTTAAGTGTTTTTTTGAAGAGTCTAACGAGAGAAAAAATCTTAAGGTCTGGGAGAATGAAATGGCGGCCTTTAAGATTTAGATTTTAGCACGTAAATTGTTTTTTAAAATAATTAATACTTTTTGCCATGATTTGAAATGTTTTTTAGGCTCTCTACTGAAGTAAAAATTTGGATAAAAATTGAAGTCTGAAAATATAATTTAAAGATTCTTTCCTTAGGTAAGTTAGGGAATTTGTCTTAAGTTTAAATCTTATTTTCTTAGGCCTTAGGGAAGTTTAAACTCCGTTTCAATTTAAACTTTGACAAAAGGAGGTATAAAAGATAGAAAAGAGGATCAAATTTTACTTTTTCATTCAATAAAAATCTTAACTTTGATTAATTAGTAGGTATACACTGTCTGTTATTTTTAGATTAAATGATTTGTATCTGGGGGGTAAACCAGACTAGTGCATCTACTATCAGTCTAAGAAGGTGTTTACGTGGGTTCCGGGGTTGAATCAGGTCATTCGCGTGGCTCACATTAGAGATTAGGAGCTTCCTTAAAAGCAAATCTCAGAGCTTCAGCAACATCTTAACGATCCACTCGTCCAGCTCTTTTCAGTTTCAATTTAATTCTCAATCTAAACGTTTTATTGCAAAAGTTTCTTTAACAGATTTAAAAAAAAAACTTTTAATTAAAAATTTCACAATAAATTGGATATTTTGTACTTGACGACCAATAAAATTACGAGATGTTTTCCTTGGCAGAGGGAAAATTTATCTAATTACTCTCCGTACGTTGCTTTACCTGCTGTATATTTCGTGATAGTTATTCAAAAGAGGAATTTCTTGACCTTCAAGGCATTTTACTCTCGTTGTCAACTCTTTCGGTGTACTTAATAAGTTTGAAAATCTCTTTCCCCAAGGTTCTCCTCCTCCCCAACTCTCTGTGGTGGACCTTATTAAATTCCAACGTGTTGTGTATGTGTAACGAGACAGTGTTTAAGGGACAAAGCAGTATTGTAAGGGAAAGTTTTGTCTGCGCGTGAGAGAGAAAATTTAGTAACTATATTGGTGTGTTGTTGTGCGTGAAGTTAAAACATTTAATTTACACCTTTTTTGGAGGTGGAAAAATTATGTTTTATGGTGTTTGGGTGCATTTGGACACTAATTTGTAAAGGAATTATGCTGAAACGTCGTGCAAGTAAACGATTTGTTCTTGCTGAAAGTGGAGAACTTAATGCTTGGAATACTACGACGGACAATGCAGAAGGAATTATGCCAGCGGGAATTGACATTAAAATCGGTGGTGGATCCGAATGTGAGGATACACCACCAAAAGTCGATCCACCTACACCACCCATCGATACTGGGTTACTCAAAGTTAACACCCAGAGTGCGGGAATAAAGTAAATTTCCTTTCTCTCCATTTATTTATTAGTTTATTGTTGAAATGGGTGGATTTTCTTTTCTAAAAAAAAAGAGCTTTTAAGGAGCTTTTTCGTTTGGCTGGTGGATTTTGACTAACATGCGGCCTTCTCATGATCTCTTGCAGACCCAGTATGTCCCATGGTACGGGCCTTGGGCAGGATCGATATCAAGAGAGGGATTTTGTCTTGGCAACTCCTGAGGAGTTTGTGAAGAGATTCGGTGGCAATCGTGTCATCAATAAGGTAAGAAAATAGGAAAATGAAGATGATTAGTTGAAGAAATATGTAAATATTGACAAAGTGATTGTGCAGTTTCTTCTTCTTCTCTCTCGCTCGTGATACGTTGAATCTCTCCTCCAAGCATGGTTAAAGCATGTCCAAAAAGTCTTATGTAATCAATACGCAATGAGACTCACTAGCCTTGATTTTTCTCCATCCATACTAATATAAAACCAACACAAACCAGGCGCAATGAGCAAAAATCGCGTCACTTGTTGGTGTTACCTACATTTATATATCTTGTAATATGTTGGTATATATGTGATGGAAAGTGTTGGAAGAGTAATTTACGTTGCTTCCACCAAAACCGCAAGGAGATAAAAAGAGACTGATTATTGAAAATATTAATTATGTTTGTCTTCTCATCTTATCGTATATTTGCTGTTTATTGGAATATTTCAATACAATTCACATGGATAGAGAACTTTGAGCCCAGACATGGTGACATAAGCAAGAATATATGTAATTTCAAATAAGCACGGAATGTCGTTGTTTTAACTCTTCATTATTGAAAGTAAATATTGCAAATTTGCTAATAGCTTCAACAAAAAACCACCTCAATGATGGCTCTCAATTTGTATGGCTCATTGATCAAGAAAAAAACTCAATGATCGATGAAAAGACGCATGATTTTACGTAAAATTCTTATTTGGATTCAATATACTATTTGATGACGTAAAATGTCTCCAAATTCTGTAGATTCTTAGACGTTTTTTTGTACAATGATTTGTCTTTTATTTAACTGAAAATAAATCGTCATCGTTTGATGAGAGGACGGTGCTTAAGAAATTACGTAAATTGTCCTTAATCACTTGTTGAAGCGTTTAAACTTTGTACATCGATGTAATGAAATATCAACAGATGGCTAAAGTTTGACTAAAGTTAGATAAAGTTAGTGATAAAGTCATAAAGTAATAAAAATAATAAATTTTTCTCAAATAAGATCATTTTTTTTTATATTAATTTTATGTTCTTTTTATATCTAAAGCATTTTTAATTCTTAATTGGGAATTTTTTTTTAATTCTTTTTTTTTAACTCTTGAAACAAATGTTTTTTAAAGTTTGAATTGGTCATAAAAATCAAGATATAAAATTTATAACGAACGTGGTAATTTTTTTCTGCAATTCCATTATTGAATAATTGGGACTAATTGAGCTAATTTAGAATATATTGATTTGTACAAATTGGAGAGTTATTATGTCAAAAGGAGGTTATTCACTTTAGGGTTTTTCTTAATATCCTTTGAATATGACACAAGTTAAATATTATGAAGGTATTTTAGACGAGAAATAAAGTCTCATTGATTCATTATAATTATAAAAGTTTAAAACTTAAAGAACTTTAAATCTCAATTCCAGAATAAAGACAAGAATTATTTTTATTGGGCTTTATTCAGCGACATAGAAACCCTTGAAATCTTTGAATTTTGTATTGAAATTTCAAGATTTCAATCGAATTTCAGGGGTTTCTTGGTCGCTGAATAAGGCTCAGTTAGGTTTTTATTTTCTAATGATTTTATGCAAGAACTAAGATGAATTAACTCCTTTTATTAGTCTCTTTGCTTTCTAGATAAATTTTATTTTTCTTTTATTTTTTATTCATTCTTATGATGTTTTGTTAAAATAACTATTATTTTTTTTTAAATCGTCTAATATCTTTTAGAAACATGATTAAACTGCAAAGCTTTAATCTTGTAATTAAAAAGTTTATTCCACATTTGATTTAAATTTCAAATTGAACCTTCATCGCGTCATAAGTACAAAGAATAAATAATTAGAAAATTTTCCAATGCTGTAAATGATTTCTGTTTAATCACAACACTGTATAGTTGCTGCTATTAATCTGCTTTACATACTTTTACATTAATCCATATCACACCAACAACAACGGCGGGAGATAGTGGAAGAATAACATAGCACAATGTAAAAGCTTTTGTGGTTTTATTGCGCACCACAAACGCGAACGCTTCTGCTGCGGCAACTAATAGATTGAATCTTGTGTATTCGCAACAGGTGCTGATTGCCAACAATGGCATAGCAGCCGTTAAGTGTATGCGTTCGATAAGACGGTGGTCCTATGAGATGTTTAAGAATGAGCGCGCCGTGAAGTTTGTCGTGATGGTCACACCGGAAGATCTGAAAGCCAATGCGGAGTACATAAAGATGGCTGATCTGTACGTTCCGGTTCCGGGTGGGTCGAATAACAACAATTACGCCAATGTTGAGTTGATTTTGGACATTGCCACACGGACGCAAGTGCAGGCTGTGTGGGCGGGTTGGGGGCATGCTTCGGAGAATCCCAAACTCCCGGAATTGCTGCACAAGAAGGGTCTTGTCTTTCTGGGACCACCAGAGCGTGCTATGTGGGCCCTTGGGGATAAGGTGGCATCGTCAATTGTCGCCCAAACAGCTGACATTCCAACACTCCCGTGGTCCGGATCGGAGCTCAAGGCGCAGTACAGTGGGAAGAAGATTAAGATTTCGAGTGAATTGTTTGGGCGTGGGTGTGTCACGACACCCGATCAGGGCTTGCAGGCAGCAGCAAAGATTGGCTTCCCCGTGATGATTAAGGCATCCGAGGGTGGTGGTGGGAAGGGAATTCGTCGTGTTGACAGCCCCGATGAATTCCCCGCACTCTTCCGTCAGGTTCAGGCTGAAGTCCCGGGATCGCCGATCTTTGTTATGAAACTCGCCCGTGGCGCCAGGCATTTGGAAGTTCAACTGTTGGCAGATCAATATGGGAATGCCATTAGTTTATTCGGGAGAGATTGTTCCATTCAGCGACGTCATCAGAAGATCATTGAGGAAGCTCCGGCAATTGTGGCACAACCGGAAGTTTTTGAGAATATGGAGAAGGCAGCTGTGCGATTGGCAAAGATGGTGGGGTACGTAAGTGCGGGCACTGTTGAGTATCTGTACGATCCCGAGGGGAGGTACTTCTTCCTCGAACTCAATCCACGTCTGCAAGTTGAGCATCCATGTACGGAAATGGTGGCTGATGTGAATCTTCCGGCGTGTCAGTTGCAAATTGGAATGGGAATCCCGCTCTATCGCATCAAGGATATTCGTTTGTTGTACGGGGAATCCCCATGGGGGACATCTGTGATTGACTTTGAGAATCCATCGAAGAAACCACGTCCATGGGGGCATGTTATTGCAGCGAGAATCACGTCAGAAAACCCGGATGAGGGCTTCAAACCGAGCTCAGGGACGGTGCAGGAATTGAATTTCCGCTCGAGTAAAAATGTTTGGGGGTACTTTAGTGTTGCCGCATCGGGGGGTCTTCATGAATTTGCTGATTCCCAATTTGGGCATTGCTTCTCCTGGGGGGAGAATCGTCAGCAGGCACGAGAGAATTTGGTTATTGCCCTCAAAGAGCTCTCAATTCGCGGGGATTTCCGGACAACAGTGGAGTATTTGATCACCCTGTTGGAGACTAATCGCTTCCTGGAGAATACCATCGATACCGCATGGTTGGATGCATTGATTGCTGAACGTGTGCAGGCTGAGAAGCCAGATATCCTTCTGGGCGTTATCTGTGGATCCCTTCATATTGCCGATCGACAGATCACAGAGGCATTCACGAGCTTCCAAACAGCCCTGGAGAAGGGACAAATTCAGGCAGCAAATACCCTGACAAATGTTGTGGATGTGGAACTCATAGCTGAGAGTATTCGGTACAAAGTACAGGCTGCTAAAAGTGGACCAAATACATACTTCTTAGTCATGAATGGTTCCTTCAAGGAAGTTGAGATTCACCGGCTGTCAGATGGTGGGATGTTGCTCTCCCTCGAGGGTGCCAGCTACACGACGTACATGAAGGAGGAAGTTGATCGTTACCGCATTGTTATTGGCAATCAAACGTGTGTGTTTGACAAGGAGAATGATCCATCTTTGCTGAGGAGTCCTTCAGCGGGGAAGTTGATTAATCTACTCATTGAGGATGGTGCCCATGTCAGCAAGGGGCAGCCCTATGCGGAAATTGAAGTAATGAAGATGGTAATGACGCTGACATCCCAAGAAGCAGGCACAGTGTCCTTTGTTCGACGTCCTGGAGCTGTTCTCGATGCGGGATCCCTCATTGGGCACCTGGAGCTCGATGATCCGTCTCTCGTGACCAAGGCACAGCCATTCCGGAGCCCCTTCCCGCATGTGGAGAATGCCAACATTCCCGAGAAGTTGAATCGCGTTCACAGCAGCTACAAGTCCATCCTGGAGAACTGCCTGGCAGGCTACTGTCTCCCCGACCCCTACAATGCACCACGTCTCAGGGAAATTATTGAGAAATTCATGCAGAGCTTGAGGGATCCTTCACTCCCATTGTTGGAACTTCAGGAGGTCATTGCCACAATTTCCGGAAGGATTCCCATTGTGGTGGAGAAGAAGATCCGGAAGCTGATGACGCTGTATGAGAGGAATATCACGAGTGTTCTGGCACAATTCCCATCGCAGCAGATTGCAAGTGTCATCGATACGCATGCTGCTACGCTGCAGAAACGTGCCGATCGGGATGTTTTCTTCCTCACAACGCAGGGGATTGTGCAGCTGGTGCAGCGGTACAGGAATGGCATCCGGGGACGCATGAAGGCAGCTGTACACGAACTCCTCCGGCAATACTATGCTGTTGAGTCACAATTCCAGCATGGGCACTACGATAAGTGCGTGGCAGGAGTGCGGGAGAGGCACAAGGATGACATGACGCAGGTGGTTAGCACAATTTTCTCCCATAGTCAGGTGGCGAAGAAGAATCTCCTGGTGACACTACTTGTGGATCATCTGTGGGCCAATGAGCCCGGTTTGACGGATGAACTCGCAGCCACACTGAGTGAATTGACATCCCTCAATAGGGCTGAACATTCCAGGGTTGCCCTGAGAGCAAGACAAGTTCTCATTGCAGCCCATCAGCCAGCCTATGAGTTGCGGCACAATCAGATGGAGTCAATCTTCCTCTCAGCCGTCGATATGTACGGCCATGATTTCCATCCGGAGAATCTCCAGCGCCTCATTCTGTCCGAGACGTCAATCTTCGATATTCTCCATGATTTCTTCTATCACTCCAATCGGGCAGTGTGCAATGCTGCCCTTGAAGTCTACGTACGACGTGCCTACACCTCCTATGAGTTAACTTGCCTGCAGCATTTGGAATTGTCCGGGGAGGTGCCTCTTGTGCATTTCCAATTCCTTCTGCCCACATCGCATCCCAATAGGGTGCCACATGAGAATGGGGAGCTGGAAGTTCCCATCCGGACGGGATGTATGGCGGCTTTTGATTCATTCGAACACTTCCAGGAGTATTCAGATGAAATTCTCGATCTTCTGGAGGATTTCGCCTCGCCGGCTTTTGTCAGTACGAAAGTCTTGGATGCAGTCGAGGCGGCTGACTCCGTGTCCGACGGACGCCATAGTACCTCCATTAATGTCTCCATCTCGGATCCCGTAACACGCATTGGTGGTGATATGGATGCCAATCAATCCATGGAGCCAATTCACATACTTAGCGTCGCCGTGAAGGGACTCGGTGAGATGGATGATTTGCAGATGTCGGATATGTTTGGGGGCTTTATGACGCTGCACAGGGAGGAGTTGCTGGCTCGACGTGTGCGCCGAATCACCTTTGCGGCGCTGAAGAAGCGCCAATTCCCCAAATTCTTCACCTATCGCGCGCGGGACTTCTTCAAGGAGGATCGCATCTATCGGCATCTGGAGCCAGCGTGTGCCTTTCAGCTGGAACTCAATCGGATGCGCACGTATGACCTGGAAGCTCTACCCACTGCCAATCAGAAGATGCACCTGTACCTTGGGCGTGCCAAAGTGGCCAAGGGGCAGGAGGTGACGGACTATCGTTTCTTCATTCGCTCCATCATTCGGCATTCGGATTTGATCACCAAAGAGGCGTCATTTGAGTATTTGCAAAATGAAGGGGAACGCGTCCTGCTGGAAGCTATGGATGAACTCGAAGTGGCCTTTTCGCATCCACAGGCAAAGCGAACGGATTGCAATCATATCTTCCTCAATTTTGTGCCCACCGTCATTATGGACCCATCGAAGATTGAGGAATCCGTCACGAAGATGGTGATGCGCTACGGACCGAGACTCTGGAAGCTTCGTGTACTGCAAGCTGAACTCAAAATGGTCATTCGGCAAACTCCCCAATCCCCCAATACGGCTCTACGCTTGTGCATAGCCAATGACTCAGGGTACTTTCTCGATTTAAGTCTCTACTACGAGGTTACGGATCCGGAAACAGGAGTGGTGAGTTTTTACACTTGATATTCCAACGTAATTTGCTTCAGCAATTTGAGCGGTTTGATGTGTTCCCGGAAAGTGCCATAAGTGACTGGAAATTGTGCAGGAAGACTGCTCATTGCATTAGGAAGTTTCTAAGGGATCGTAGGAACTTTCTTTTCAACACCCGGTTGATCCTTGATTTCATTTAGGGGTCAGAATCTATCCATTTAGGAAGTCCTCTTTTCTTTTCCAAGTATTTTTATAAACTCAGATTTTGACACAAAGATGACTTTAGGGATCAGCCGGGTGTTGAAAAGAAAGTTCCTACGACCCCTTAGAAACTTCCTGATGCAATGGACAGTCTTCCTGCACAATTTACAGCCACTTGTGACTCTTTCCGGGAACACCTCAAAGTGTATTCAAAAGTGTTCAAACTTCAAGTTTATATTTTCTTCAAAAATTAATGAAAATTGTTGTGTTTGTAGATAAAGTTCCAGAGCTATGGTCCAAAGCAGGGTCCACTGCATGGTTTAGCCATCTCCACGCCCTACATGACCAAAGATTTCCTCCAGCAGAAACGCTTCCAGGCACAATCGAATGGAACAACGTACGTGTATGATATTCCCGATATGTTTAGACAGATGGCTGAACGTCTGTGGAAGGAATACTTGAAGGCTCGGCCAACGCTGGATTTGCACATTCCTGAGAAAGTTTTACTAGAATGCGTTGAGCTTGTCCTCAATGGGGATATCCTGGAGGAGGTACAGAGACTTCCCGGGGAGAATGATGTGAGTTCCTTCAAAAATTTTCCTTTGAAAATATCTTTTTTGACTCAAAATTTGATTTTTAATCCTTCAATAATTTCTTCCAGTGCGGTATGGTTGCGTGGAGGATTGTGATTTGCACACCTGAATACCCAAAAGGCAGAGAAATGATCCTGATTGCCAACGATTTAACTTTCTTTGTTGGTTCTTTTGGTGTTAAGGAAGATTTGCTCTTCAACGAAGCTTCCGTCTTGGCGCGCAAAAGGAAGATTCCAAGGGTGAGTTGAGCCTGCTCTTTAAGGGTTTAATTAGGATTGATTTTAAAGCAAAATTCTTCGAAATTAGGTCTACATATCATGCAACAGTGGAGCCCGTATTGGTTTAGCGGAGGAAGTGAAGGCTCTGTTTAAGATTGCCTGGGAGGACCCAGATGAACCGGATAAGGGTTTCAAATATCTCTACCTCACAACGGAAGACTACAGCAAACTTGCCAGCCTCAATTCAGTCCGTGCCATCCTCATTGAGGACGAAGGGGAGCCACGGTACAAGATAACGGATATAATTGGGAAGGAGGATGCAATTGGTGTGGAGAATCTTCGATACGCCGGAATGATTGCCGGTGAGACGTCAAGGGCATACGAGGAGATTGTCACGATCTCCATGGTGTCGTGCAGGGCAATTGGTATTGGGTCGTACCTCCTGCGTCTTGGGCAGAGAGTTATTCAAATTGATAATTCGCATATTATTCTCACGGGCTATGCTGCCCTCAATAAGCTTCTGGGTAGGATGGTTTATGCGTCGAATAATCAATTGGGTGGTGTTCAGATTATGTACAACAACGGGGTGTCCCATAAAACGGAAGCCGTTGACCTCGATGGGGTCTACCGCGTGCTCCACTGGTTATCCTACATTCCTGCCTACAAGGGCTGTGAGATTCCCATGACAATTCCATGTGATCCCGTTGATCGGGACGTTGAATTCTTCCCCACGAAGGTCCCCTACGATCCACGATGGCTCCTTGCGGGGCGACACAATCCCAGTAATCCCGGAGAATGGGAAACGGGCTTCTTCGATCGGGATTCGTGGTCTGAGATAATGGAGCCATGGGCTCAGACTGTTGTCACGGGACGTGCGCGTCTTGGAGGTGTTCCCGTGGGAGTTATTGCCGTGGAAACGCGAACAGTTGAGGTGACAATGCCCGCTGATCCGGCAAATATGGATTCCGAAGCAAAAACCCTCCAACAAGCTGGGCAGGTGTGGTACCCGGATTCATCGTACAAAACAGCACAAGCAATTAAAGATTTTGGCCGAGAGGAGTTGCCATTGATTATCTTTGCCAACTGGCGTGGATTCTCCGGAGGGATGAAGGGTAAGTGTTGAAAGAACTTCCTTGAGGAAAGAATTGTTTCTTTTAATTTTTCGTGTTTTTTGTGTCTTTTGCAGACATGTACGAGCAGATTGTAAAGTTCGGCGCCTATATTGTGGATGGATTGCGGGAATATACTCAACCAGTGCTAGTTTACTTGCCCCCCAATTCAGAGCTACGTGGTGGCGCCTGGGCTGTCCTGGATCCCACCATTAATCCCCGCTACATTGAATGCTACGCCGATCCGGAATCACGTGCCGGAGTGTTGGAGCCTGAGGGGATTGTTGAAGTGAAATTCAGAGATAAGGACATTCTCAAGACAATCCAGAGGGTTGATCCTGTTGTCCTAGATGTAAGTTTTGAAGATTCCTCTTCTTCTACTCCCAGAGCATGAATTCTCTAAGAGTGAAAAACTCCCGTGATAAACTCCTGAAGGCTTTAGAGCTTTAAAAGCAATGTAAAAACCGGGATCATGCTCACGTGAAGTTTTCCTCACTCTTTTTTTCCTGCAAAAAGCCTTCGGGAGTTTATCACGAGAGTTTTTCACTCTTAGAGAATACAGTCCCTGAACTCTTAATCTAATCTAAAAAAAAAATCCTTTTTTCCAGCTTCGAAGAGAAATTGCGAATGTGGGTGAAAATAAGGATAAAATTCAGGAGCTTGAGGGGAAGATTAAGGAGAGAACGAGCTCCCTGATGCACGTCTATCACACCGTTGCCGTTCACTTTGCCGACTTGCACGATACGCCCGAGAGGATGCTGGAGAAGGGATGCATCAGTGAGGTTGTTCCATGGCGTGGATCGAGGAAGTGGCTCTACTGGCGTCTCCGGAGATTACTGCTGGAGGATCAATTTGTCAAGAAAATCCTCGCAGCGCAGGAAAGCTTATCAGTGGGGCAAGCTCAATCAATGCTACGGCGGTGGTTTGTTGAGGATCGCGGCGCCACAGAGGCCTACCTCTGGGATAACAATGAGGACGTCGTGCAGTGGTTGGAGCTGCAGAAATCCGATGAATCCACCGTGTCGAAGAACATTAAATCCGTCAAGAAGGATGCGATCATCTCACAGATTCAGAAAGCTTTAGAAGTGAGTAGATGAAACAGCACAAAAACTCTTCTTGATTTTTAACTCCTTTTTGCTTCTCTTCTCTTCTAGGAATGTCCGGAAGTTGCTTTGGATGCCGTCGTGGGGCTATGTCAAGCCCTTTCACCCGCTAATCGTGTAGAAGTTGTACGAACGCTGACCCAGTTGGAATTTGCCGAGAAGGATTCTTCAGCACCGAATTTGGGATGATGATTCACGACGCCAAAATGAGAACACAAAATGCATTTAGCTTTCCTTCCCTAAATTATTCTCTCTCTCTCTCATTGCTGCTCGCATGCTTTTGGGGGGTGTTTTATTCATTTTCCACACAGCCTGGGGAAAGAGGAGGAGGAGTTCTGCAATACAACATAAGAAAAAACATAACAAAATCATGCTGTAATTGTAATTTTCATTGTAAAATCCTAAAATTTAGATGACAAAAAAATAGTTTCACAGGAAAATTATGTATTTTAGTCTTTTATTTATTTATTTAGGGGAAATAGAGCCCCTTTTTCCCCCAATTTCCCCTATTTTTTGATTAAAAAAGTTTTTTATTTTTGGCAATTTTTTAAATTTCGCGCCATAAAAATATAGTTCTAAAATCAGTCACTGGTACTTCTTGGCACTGTTAGTTAGGGAGAAAATGAGAGGGGTGTACTTTATCGCTATCTGTCTCCCTCACACATTTAGTTTTTCGCGATTTTCTCACGTTTTCCGCTGAATTTTCCAGCGAAATTGTGTTTTTTGTGACCAGGAAAACACTTTTGAATTTTTGGCATCATTGGTTTGAAAAGTTCGCGAAAACCCATTTCCGGGAAACGAGAGTCGTGTAAAATCCCCAACCGTCAAAATTTCCGCGGGCCCCAAATTCCGCACGGAGGAGCTCCCCGAGAGCCCCGGAGCACCCGTTAGTGCCCCAGGAGCCCCAAACATGTGTTTTGTGCCCAAAAATTTGAGAAAAAACAATGAAATCGCATTTTTTTGGAAAAATAAAAAAAAGTTCGTTTAAGTTCAAATTTTATTACTTGGACCAGACGTTATATGGCGCTGTTTAGTTGGATGACGGGAAAATGAGACGGATGCACATGCTATTTCACCACGATTCTCTTACTCGCTCGTCACTGATACTATCTCCCTCACACATTCAGTTTTTCGCGATTTTCTCTCGTTTTTCGCCGAATTTTCCGGGAAAATTGTGTTTTTTGTGACCAGGGAAACGACGCTGCGACGATTGGCATCATTGGTTTGAAAAGTTCGCGAAAATCCATTTCCGAGAAAAAAAGTGCGTGTAAAATCCCCAACCGTCAAAATTTTCAAATTTGTAATTCCAACCGTCAAAATTTCCGCGGGCCCCAAATTCCGCATTGAGCTGCTCCGCGGGGTCTCCGGAGCACCTGTAAATGCCCCAGGAGCCCCAAAAATGTGTTTTGTGGCAATAAAGTGCGAGAAAAATAAGAAAAATCGCATTTTTGGAAAATAAACTTTGTTTATCCGTTAATGTCCAAATTTTATTTATGGGGTGTTTTTTCACCCCATCTGTACCCAACTTCACACGACTAGGGTGACCGCGAAGAGGGAACGCAGCAAACTTCACGCAATTAATTGACAAATGGTGGAAAAATTTTGCGCAGAAATTTTTCGTCGCGTTTTTGTTGTGATTTTTCATCGGGAAAGTGCAGTGAAATTGCAGTGAAAAGTGATCGAAAGTGTCCGTAAAGGTGTGTGGTATGGGTGGGAGAAGATGTCGTGCACGCGCGGCCCCTCCAAATGGCGATATTTGAGAAGAGAATCGAGAGGAAAGTGAATCTCGACGACACCGAGGAAATTAAATGTTTTATTGAAACTGCTCAGAACGTGAATGGACACACGGTAGGGCTTGTGTGGGGCTTGCTGGGGGCGCCGTGCGGTGTGCTTTAATGTGGTGTGTTGCAGGAGTACGTGCTGAGGGTCCAGCGGGGTCCGTTGAGTGAGAATTCCTGGCGATTGCTGCGGCGCTACAATGACTTCCTGCACCTGGATAAGTGCCTGCAAATCTCGGGCATCGACCTGCCCCTGCCAGCCAAAAAGATCCTTGGCAATATGCACCCCGAGTTTATAGCTCAGCGTCGTCTCGCACTCCAGGTAAAGAGAGATTTTTATTGATGTTTTAGGGTCCCCAAATTGATATTTTTCTTCTGGAAAAACCCACGGAGTGTGTCAGAAAAATTCCCCAGAATCCCTTTTAGATTAGCTTATCAGACTAAACGTAAATCGGGGGTTGTTTCCTGCCACTGTAGGAGTATATCAATCACGTGCTCATGAATCCTATTCTGGCGTCGTCGCTCCCCACAAAGAAGTTCGTCGATCCAGACAGCTATTCCACGCCATTCCACGATCTCGCGCTCCAGAATGCCTCACTGTGCCTCCGGGCGGAGGGGCAGTATGCATTGGGGCAGAGTTTGGGGCCCATTGGGTGGCGCCTGCGGAAGCACTACTTCCGCGTAACGATGAAATTACAAGCGGGACGGAGTTCTCCCGGGCAAACGAAGCATCTCGTCAAGACGATCTCACAGAGTCACGCACGCGGAGCTCAATCCGTGGGCAATGGTAGTGCACCAAGTGAAACACAAGATCTCATTCTTGCGTGGACGGAATACGGGCCGGATAAGTACATCGATGATCGTGAGATTCATTCAACGCTGAAGAATCTCGGTGGGCTGCAGCATCCCTACATTCAGCCCCTTGACTATGTCACGAGCAACGACAATGGGGCGCTCGTGATAAGGAAATTTGTCACGCATGGCACACTCAAGGACATGCTGTGTTGCGTTCAGCCGGTTAATCCCTTCCTCACGAAGTACGGCAACCCAAAGGGGCGCTCTCCGCTTCCGCTAAAGGATGTGGCGCTCTATGGGAGACAAATACTCGAGGCAATTAGATTCTTGCACTCCAAGGGGCTTCCCAATGGACATGTTCATGCTGGAAATGTGGTAAAAAATATATTTTTTTTTTAATAAAATAAGGAATCCTTCCCCTGACAGACTTAAAATCCCTTTAAATCCTTTAAAAAAATTCGTAGAAAATTTCATGAAATTCAATCCAGATTTTCCTCGAGCAAGTCAGGTGCTGTAGTTGAGGTAATTTCTATTAAAGTTTGAAGGTAAAATTGCAATTTTTATTTTCATATCAGCTTTTCAATAACATTTCGTGTGAAAAGCTCCGTTTGTTGTTTTACAAACAAAAAACATTTATTTGTATGAAAAAGGATTGAAGAACTATATATATTTGTTTACCTCCATAAATGTGTTTTCCTTTTTGCACACAGACATTTCCTTGAATCTCCTGGGGCATAGATTATAAAATGTATATTACCTTTTATGTTTGAATTTTAACCTTTTGTAATGTGTGAAAGTTTTAAATGTCAAAGGGTACCTATATTCGCTGATTTTCATAATTTTCTGTGAATTTATTCAATAAAAAATCAAATTTTGAGGAGAATTTCAAGAAAAATATTTTTTTTTTACATTTCAAAACAGATTTTTTAAAGAATAGTTTTAAAAATTAGGACAGTTGGAAAAAATCTTATAGTTCAGACCCAGTTAGACCCTTAATTCCTCCTAAATAGGACAAAAATGAAGTCTGTCAGCTTAAAAAACCTGTTCACGTGTTCGTTCCGCGGATACCAAAAAAGGAAAAAATCTCTTCATTAGGTAATCGTAAATGGGACTGCCCGTTTATTGGACATTGAGAACTTTATCCTGGGCGTGCCTGCCTTTTATCGGCCCTTTTTCGTTCAACACTCCCGAATTAATACGTTCGAAGCTGTGGACGTCTATTCCTTTGGGCATCTCCTGTATGAGATGACTATGGGCTATCCACTGCAGGAATCCGTAGCGAGGCAGATCACAGACTGCCCAGACTCCCTGCGGCAGCTCCTTGAATCCCTCCTGCTGCGAGATTCATGCAAAAATGGCTTGCCAAGCCTCGATCAAGTGGCTCAGCATGCTTTCTTCCTGGAGCATGTGCCGAATTTTGCGGATATCCTGGCAAAAGCCACGCGAACAACAAAGCCACACATTAAGTGGTCAAGTAATGCAAAAGAGCAGCTCAAATTAGCCGTACAGAAGTCTGAGCATCGCTTCAAGGAGGAACAAAAGTCTGTGCGGAACCAAAAGAGGCTTGTTAGGGTGCAGGAGTGGATGAGCTCAGAGGAGGAAAAGAAGAAAATCAAGACAAAGGCGGTAAGTTGAGCTCTTTGACACTTTTTTTTTAATTTAATATCTTTGCATATTTCCCTTAATGACCCACATAAGGGTTAAAGTTTGCGTGAATGGTTATTGCAAAAAACTCCTCTCTCGTCTCCCTGGAAAGTCTTAAAATTTCTCTGCACAGTAAAACCCTGTGAAATGCTTGAAAGTTTTCGGTGAGCGAGGACGATTGAGAAAGTTTGTGAAAGTGAATTGCTTCACTTTCGTCCCTTTTTCCGTGGATTGTTGAATGACCTTTTCATTCTCTGAATAAATCATCGATTTCCGCCCCAAAAATGCTGCTGAACTTTACTAGAGCGAGGAAATCGAGACTTTTCCTCCCAAAAGGCAAGCCCCATCGATATTTTGTGAAACAATATATGAATTCACTTTGTCTCATTCGATTTTCGTCAATGTTCTGTATACAAGACTATGTAGTATTAATGGAAAAACGAAGAAGAAAATTGTGCCAGCAGACTCTCAGAGTGACTCATTAATTATTAAGATAGTTCATCCATTAAATGCTCCGCCGGATGGGCTCTGTGAGTCACGCAAAATGAGAGGAAATCGTTAATCGAACAATATCCCTTTATAGGAAACACTACAGTAATGCAGCAAATTTATAGGGACGCATATAGAATTAATTATTAAAGTGTGAGAAAGATGTTTTAATATCAAAAACTTTAAAAGCTCTATTCAGGGGAAATTCTAAAAGAAATCCAAAGGAAAAGCTCATAAGAAATTGAGAGTTTCCTTTTTTAAAAAGCCTTCAAAGGTAAGTTCCGGAAAATTCTTTTATTACATTTTCTCTTTCACAATTTTCATCGCGTGTAAATTTTTCATGGAAAAACAATCCCGGGGAAAAGTAATTTCTTCCAGAAACTTTCACATTTAATTTTCATTTTAGCAGATCAATCGAAAAAGTTCAATTTCTTTGGAAAAACTAAAGCTTTCAATGCATTTTATTTTTCTTTATTAGTTTGTAATTTTTGCAAAGGGAAATTGTTGACGTATGAAATTTTCTGTTTTCTTTGAAAGAATTTATTGGTGCTGAAAGAATAACAAAGCTTTTGGCTAAATAATTGGCTTGAATTGAAGAAGAGTAAATGTTTATGGCAGAAATAACGCTTATTTCCGCCAGTTTCTGTGAGTTCTAGAGAATCTGGAACAAATCCTAGAGATTAATCATGATTAAGAAAGAATTATTACTTTACAGAATCTTTAATTTCAGTCAGATTTTAAGAAAATTGATTTAAAAACGGTTTATCGAAACTGAATTACTGAAAGTTTTTGGCTGAATTTTCCGAAGCTTTTTACAAAAAAAATAAGGAAAAAAAATATAGGAAAAATATTTTCATGTTTGAAACAGAAAAATTAAATTTTGTAATAAAAAAATCTTCTTTGTTACATTTTGTTTCAAATTCAAATTAATTCCTTAAAAGAAGAGAAAATTCTTGAATAAAAAAAATGATTTTTTTACAATCATTTTAATAATAATTTTTATTTATTTAAAGAATGTCCTTGCAAAAAAACTTTTTAAAGAAAACAAAAATTTTAATGTTATTTTAAATGCTTCAAAAAATTCTGAAAATTCTCAAACATTTAAAAGAAAAGAAATATTTTTACTCCCAAAAGTCAAGATTGTTTTTACAGAACAAATCGAAGAAATAAATTATTTAATTTAACCCCAGTCTCCTCTATACGAAATATTTAATATGAATTTTTAGAACCCCTAATTACGAATATATATCTTGGATACTATCATTTTCCTCTTCATTTGTGTGCGGGGGTGTCATTTTGCAGAAAATGGAGCACAAGCAATCAAAATTGCGGCAACAGACATCGCTTCAGCTCCAAAATGGGCCCCCTGTGGCACCACTCACGCTAACGCGATCTGATAGCGCCAATAGCGTGTCAACGTCCCACGAGACAGACTCCCCACTGCCTCCGCCACCGCCACCGTCGCTGCCCAATCTCTCACGCACGACGGATGACATCAATTTGCCGGGAACGAGTGGGGAACGCGGGCGTTATGCCCTTCTTGACTCAATCTGCAAGTTCAATAAATCATCCCTAAGGCGAGTGGCCTCTGATGATTGAGGAGGGAACTCCGCAGCAGCGGTAAGTTTGCTCTAAAAAATAAGGATGGGATGCAATTTAATGCTCCGTCTCTTTATTCAATCCGCGCGGAAAATTTTACAAAACAAAAAAAAAATTAAGAAAATGCTACATGTCAAAGGTACACTTTGGACCAATTTTAAATGTAGTTTAAAAAAAAATGAGCAAAAAAATTATAATTTGGGTGCAACAATGCAAAGAGAAAAAAAAATGAAAAAAACTAAATGATGAGGCAAAATAACATAATCAGAAGATTGCGCAAGATGTGTGCGAGAAAGAAGCACGCGAAGCTTTGTTTTCCCTTTCTTGCACAGTTCAAAATGATAAAAAAAACGAAATGCTTTTTTTTCTAAATACATTGTAGAGTAAAATTGCTCGCCAATTGAAACATATAGCGTTGTGTGCTATGAAGAGAAGAATGTTTTTTATGGAGAGGAGAGAAGAAAAAAAATGTGGCTCGCGCGCGCGAAAAAATGCAAAGAATTCTCAAATATTTGTAGGAGATGAAGAGAAAAAAAAAACGTAAAACAGCTAAAATGTAAATCAAAAGGCACTAAAAATGAGTTGCTTTGGACGTTACCACTCGCATAGGGGGAGGGTGGGAGAGAGGGTGGGGTTCATATGGTTGAAAAGTGATCCAAATTCGCTTTTCTACCTCCCACAATTTTGTACATTTTTTGTGTTTCCATTTTTTTTATTGTTGGGTATGAGTTGCGTTAGAGTAATTGGATATTTTTCTCGTGAATTTTTAGCAAGAATGAGTCACAAAAATACGCAAATTTTTATATATTAAATTCCTTCTATAAATGTGTTTCAAATTGTATATCATTTTGTGTTCTTCTTCACCACATATATACTCATCCATGGGGCTAATGCATAAAATTGTGTGTTTTTATATTTTCCCTCTTGCGTAACCACGTGATAAGGAAATATCACATTTTTATCATACATATAATTATCATAGCGAATGAAAAAAATGTGCATTTGAATCCTTATTCTTCTTTCAATTTATCATACAAATGCCACAGTGAGAAAAGAAAAAGAAAAGGAGAGATAAAAAGGTAATTGAGTAGGCAAATTGAGAAAATAGAAAAGATGAAAAAAAATTAATTAATCAATAAGACTGCACCTTTAAAAAAAAACAGAAAATACTAACAAAAAAAGTATTAAAAAGAAGAGAATTTGCTGAAAAATGGATATTGATAAAAATAAATAAAAAAAGGCGTTCTTATAATTGTTGTGTCAAATTGTCTTACCATTAAAATAAATTAAAATAAAATTTAAAAAGAATAACTACATAATATAACTTCGCATATTGAGAAGAATAATCTCCTAAATGAATGTAAAAAAATGTCCCCTTAATTACCACACACTTTGTGAGAGTGTTTAAAGAAAAAAATACACACATTGTGGGTGCTCACTCGAAAATACACACAAAAGTGCTCAAAGTTGAGAGGAAAATGTATTTTTCAATTTTAATACAAAAGGTCATATTAATTCCAAAGAGAAATGTGAAAAGTCACATAAAATGCAATACGTCGTGGGATGATAAAGTGGAAAAGCTTCAATGTTTTACAGTCTGTTCCAAAATAAAGTTCAAAGAACCTTTGTTAAAAAAGAATGTTTTGTCTCGAAAGGAGTGAAGTTTTTTTTTTCTCTAAAAGGAGTTTACCCACCTCCTGTGGGAAAAATTCTTCATTAATGGAGACAATTGGAACATTAGGCCAGGAAAATTAGCCAAAAATGGCGGAAAAGCTTACACAAATTCGAAGATGGCTAAATTTTGCACCATTCGATAGCAAAAATTCAAATAAATCTTGTTTGTTTGGACGAAAACTGCGCTTATGTGGTTGCTTTTTTCACAAAATGCGATTTAATATTTTCCATACAATTTTCTATAGAAGCCATTGAATGAACTGGTGGCGCCGCGAGTAGTTCAACATTATAAATTCAATTTGATATTTTAACCTTAAAATAAATGTTTTTGTTTTCATTTTTGTGTTCGCGTCTATACCGTACGTCCGGAATACGTGAGTTTTTGGTGGTGCCCCACGCTTTGGGCAAGCATGTGACCTTGATCGTGTTGTGAAATTATTATTGTCACACCGGGACGCTTTATTGATTTCCTTTAAATATTAAAAGAAATCTCCGTCGGTGCATATGATCTTGTACTCAATCAGCCCAACCGGATGCTGAAAATCAGATTTTCTTGTAAATCCATTCCGACCATCAAAAGCCACGCGAGGTGCGCCAGATATCGCTGAATTTCATCGGGAAGAAATACCTGTAAGTAAATATTGATTCCTTGGAGCTCTCTGTCAATCACAACATTCATCAAATTATCGCATTCTGTCAGTTCAGCACTTCATCCAGAGCTTCTTTTCAACCATTGTCTACGTGAGTGTCTTCTCGGCGATCGAATGCGGGATCCTGGCCATCATTAATGACACCTACATTGCCCGCGTGATGCGCTTCAATCGTACCAGACCACTTCCGGATGCAATGCGGGGTTTTTTCGAGGGTTGCAGCAAAATGCCGATGTGGCGGAATTGCTGAAGAAGCAGGCGTACCTCATAAGCTTCCTGCAGGATCACAATCTTCATCTGAATCAGGGTCTCATGCAGATGAATTCCGAAGTGAAAGCAATCACTCTTCCACCTTCGTAAAATTAAATTGCCTTACATTTCTTCTATACTTTTATTTAATTTTCTTTGCCTTTCCGGTCTTATTTAACACACACACACACACACAATCATATCGATTTCCCCCCTTGAATGATCTTTTTATACAGAATAAACAACTTGAGAATTAAAAACAGTAAAAGCTTGCTAATAAAATGACCTAAAATTATAGAGCGTGATTCCTTGTCTAATTCTAATTTTTACAGCAAATTTTCGTGCCTTTCGTGTGGACACTTCCTGTGGGGTTTCCGTGTATCTGAGTAGTAACTTATTTTGCTGGTATTGCGTGAATGGGGTTCCGTGATGTTGGGTCAGCGACTCCACTGGGATCCTGAATCAGTTGTTGGGTGAGAACAGGTGTCGCTCAATAGGCCCACTTTGGGACTCAAGTAGGAAGGTCCTTCGAGAAGAATAGAAGCTGCCCGTACACGTTGCTTTATCAAGTTTGCTAGCGAGTTTCTTGGTGGTCTGGTTCGATTGAAGCGCATCACACGGGCAATGTAGGTGCCATAAATGATCGCCAGGATCCCGCATTCGATCGCCGAGAAGACACTCACGTAGACAATGGTTGAGAAGAACCTCTGGATGCGGTGCTCACCTGACAGAATGCGATAATTTGATGAATGTTGTGATTGACAGAGAGCTCCAAGGAATCAATATTTACTTACAGGTATTTCTTCCCGATGAAATTCAGCGATATCCGGCGTACCTCGCGTGGCTTTTGACAGTCGGAATGGATTTACAAGAGAATCTGATTTCCAGCATCCGGTTGGGCTGATTGAGTACAAAATCATATGCACCGACGGAGATTTCTTTTAATATTTAAAGGAAATCAATAAAGCGTCCCGGTGTGACAATAATAATTTCACAACACGATCAAGGTCACATGCTTGCCCAAAGCGTGGGGCACCACCAAAAACTCACGTATTCCGGACGTACAGTATAGACGCGAACACAAAAATGAAAACAAAAACATTTATTTTGAGGTTAAAATATCAAATTGAATTTATAATGTTGAACTACTCGCGGCGCCACCTGTTCATTCAATGGCTTCTATAGAAAATTGTATGGAAAATATTAAATCGCATTTTGTGAAAAAAGCAACCACATAAGCGCAGTTTTCGTCCAAACAAACAAGATTTCTTTGAATTTTTGCTATCGAATGGTGCAAAATTTAGCCATCTTCGAATTTGTGTAAGGTCAAAAATTAACTTTCCTGGGCTACATGCGTAATGTTAAAGAGTGAATAATAGATGGTAGAAGAATAATCAGAAAATCTGTCAAGCGGTTAATATTTATCGGCTATTTAGATAAATATTCGTGTAATAATTTTTATATACCTACCTAATTTTTGTTTTGTATTTGTAAAGATAATTTAATTTCCTGACTGGAACTTTAGAATTTATCAAAATCAGACAATGTGGTTCCGTTTTGGAAATCATTTTAATCAGGTTGTGGCTATCAGATTTGAAAAAAAAACGGAATAAAATAGTTTAAAAAAAATACTTGTTAAACATTTTTTTTAAATCTTGCGTCGCTTTTAAGGACAAACTAAAATATAAACAGAAAATGATCTTTTTCAAACAGGAATCTTTTGACCCTTTTGAGACCATTTTGTTAAATATAAACCAAAATTAAAAATAATGAATAATTTACGGTACAAATACCAAAAAAAAAAGATTTTTACAGAAACAATTGAATAAAATTCATTCTCAAAACTCTTTACTGAATTTAGAAAAATTTACATGGAATTTATAACTTTTTTTTTAATGGGACTTACAGGATTTGTAGTAGGTAAAGGAGATTTGTGATGGATTTACGAAAGGATCTAACAAAACATTATATGAAATTTTTACATTTCAGAAATTAAAATTTTTATAATCCTTCATTGCTGAGAAGAAAATCTTGAAAAGAGATAGAAAATCTTTTAAAAATAATTAAGATGGAACAAAATAATTTTTTAAGATTTGGAATTAATTCTATTCAATGAATTTTCATGATTGACAAAAATAAAGAATTTAAATTTTTAGAACTTCTTACAAAACCTTCGTACTCTCCTCTCAACTTTCATTGAACTTTCACTCATAGAGGCAAAGTATTTATAGTGAGTACCCCCTATTAAATTGATGTTTTAAATGTGACACAAACTTAAACCCCTTGATTCCCCTAAAAATATTAAAATCAATTAAAAATAAAAACAGAAATTTAGAAGAAAAAAAGCTCTACTAAAACAGAAATAAAGATCTTATGATAAACAAAAAGAATGATGTTCTAATCAACACATCAAAGAACTAAAAAAAATCTACTTTATTGTGGTGAAAAAAAATTAGCGAATAAAATGTAAAACGTATAAATAAAAATATAATCTAAAAAGGCATTTAACTCACACAGAGAGAGGAAAAATAAAATAAATAAAAAAAGGTAGAAAATGTAACATTTAGTCAATATTAGTTTAAAATATTTGTGGTGCATTTTCGCATGGCAAATCAATACTATACCATGTTTTGCCATCCAAGTTGAACTCGAATGCAAAAGCATCCTCCACCCTCAACTAGAGTGCACGACAGGGGGGTGGAAGGGTGGTTTGATGTAGAATAATTCAATTTCCCTCAATATTTTTCCTATTCATTCACTTACTTGCTTTTCCCGGCATTACATGAAAAGTTTATCATATAAAACACTCTCTATACGCTTCATTCCCATAATAAATATCGAATCAATATTGTGTTATATGTATATTCTTTTCCTCCTCTTGCACTAACACCTGCCATACCTTTTGTCCCTTTTAACAAAAAAAAGTGAAAGAATTGTCGAGTTGGGAGTAAAAGAAAAAAATAAGGAAACTCCTTTCGGGTTCATCCTCGAAGTGAGGCCAAGAAAAAAAGCTTTATGTGTTTTTTTTTTAAATGAGAATGAAGGAGAGAGATTAAAGTTAAATTGTTGTTATTGAAAGAAAAAAAAAGATGTTTCTATATAATATATACGTATATACATAACATAAAGAAATACAATTGAGACGTGATAGTAATTATCCCAAAATATATTTTTTATTGAACTTTTTTTTTGTTACAAAAAATATTTTTGTTGCTTCCAAAAATAACATTTCATATTGTTTTATTTTTATAATGAAAACACAGAAGAATGTGTAGTACCGCCTATATTAGAAGTTTAACGAACACCCTGACATGCGTGGCCTGACCAATTTTAATTATTCCACAGTAATTAACTTTTTTTTTAAATTGAAGAAAAAATTAATGATCTGAATTTTATAAACTAAAGCGGAGGAATTAAACTACTTAATTTTTTTGTTATTTAGAATCAAAAACAATAATACAATTAAAAGGAATTACATGTTGGGTAAACATGCAGCGCATGTCAGCGTATTAAAGATTTAACCGCTTTAACCACACAATGCTGCCAAATTCCATGGTTAAACTAATTGTGTGCTTTTCCAATAAAGACAATTAAATTTGGCAGCATAGAAAATGTCGTTCAAAAAAAAAAAAAACATTTTAATTTGATTTTTAATTCAATCGAAAGATATGCTAAAAATACCGATAAAATTATTGGTAAAAGAAATTTTGTGAAAAATGTGGTAAATTGTGAGACAGAAGATAAATTTTTGATGTCTTTACTTCGAGAGGTAGGATTTAAGGGATATGTTGGAGAAATTAAGTAAACCCAAAAAATATATATATTGTGAGAATATTTGTGTAATATACATATAGGAGAAAGAGAAAAAATGCATTTTTACTTTAATTTTAAGGAATCTTTGAAAAATACTGAAATTTTTATTTTTCAGAGCTTTCGACATCAGAGTTTTTAGAAAAAAAAATTAATTGATAAAAGAATATTAACCCTTTTGCGTTTTTTTGGGTCATACGTTGACCCAAACATGAAACATTTTATTTTTTATGAATTCAATTGTTTTCTCTAGTTACATTAAATTGAAGTCGAAGAAGACATTTTGCCTGAAAAATGTCTTCTGATAGCGTTTATAGAATAAATCGTGAGCACATGTTTCAATGTTTTTATGTTTCACTTTAAACACGAAAGGGTTAAAAATCTTTTAAAATTCAAGTCCAGAAAAAATCCAGCGATCTAGGTCGAAGCTAGGTCCCGTTATTTTTCACTAAAGCTCCCCAGGAACCCTTTAACCATTCCCAGCAACATTTAGGACCCAAAAATTGCATTTTTCTTTAAAAACAAACGAATTTTTAGAATTTTAAAATCTCACGTAATATATTTTTCGATTTTATTACACGTCGTGTAAAATAATACGTTCACAGAGTATTTTACGCTTACTTTACGTGTTAACCGCAATCGTTTGACATAACGTCAAAGAAGAAGAAAAATTCCACGTATTTGTGTTTTTTAAACCGAAAGTGTCCAGGAAATTAGTTGGAAAAATGGTATCAGTGCTCAATTCCGTGGACACGGGTCACGAGGACCTCATCCATAGTGCCGAGGTGGACTACTACGGGCTGCGTCTGGCCACTTGCTCATCCGACAGCACGATAAAAGTGTTTGACATCAAGGGTGGAAATCACCGGCAGATTGCTGAGCTCCGTAGCCACTGTGGCCCCGTGTGGCAGGTTGCATGGGCTCATCCGCGCTTTGGGAACATCCTGGCGTCATGCTCGTACGACAGGAAGGTGATTGTGTGGAAGGAGACCGAGGATTGGGGCAAGTGCTACGAGTATGGGAATCATGATTCTTCCGTGAATTCCGTGGCGTGGGCCCCACCCGAGCATGGATTGATTCTCGCCTGTGGCTCCTCTGACGGCACCATCTCCATCCTCACGTGCAACACTGCCATGGATACGTGGGAGTCAAAGCGTATTCCCAATGCCCACACGATTGGTTGCAATTCCGTCAGCTGGTGTCCGGCATCCCTTCCGGACGCCTCCTTTGATCAGAGTTCATCCAAAGTAAGATAAATTCAGGCTATTCAGCTTAAGAAAGATGATGAAATTAATGATTTTCTTTGCAGTCGGGTCCAGTTGTGAAGCGCCTGGTTTCCGGAGGTTGCGACAATTTTGTAAAGATCTGGCGCGAAGATGGTGATCGATGGATTGAGGAGAGTCGCCTGGAGTTGCACACCGATTGGGTACGTGATGTAGCATGGGCTCCCAGCATTGGGCTGCCGCATACGCAGATCGCCTCATGCAGTCAGGATAAACGCGTAATTGTGTGGAGTAGCGATAACCATGTCAACTGGACACCAACTGTTCTCAATGTCTTCGATGATGTCGTGTGGAATGTCAGTTGGTCAACCACTGGGAACATCCTGGCCGTGTCCGGGGGTGACAACAACATCACCCTGTGGAAGGAGAATAACGATCGCCAATGGATTTGCATCAGCAACGACTCCAATCCACCGCTTGCAAGCAATGGGGGTGAGAAGAATCTTTAAATAAAAAAAAAATCGTATTGAATTCAAGGAGCAGAGAGATTGCAGGAGGTTCAGGTTTATTTGAAATTTTTCCTAATAAAAATTTGTTAAGCTGTAAAGATTTTTTTTGAGGAATTCCGGAGAAACAGAGAAAGTCAACATAATTGTCGGTTCTTTCAAAAATGTTTTTTTTTTACAACATTCAACAAACATTGCAGCATATTGCCGTGATTTCTTATCAAACCACTCGCCTAGGCAGACGGATAAAATTATGTAAGAAGTGGTAAAGTGTGTCTAATGGCAGAGGACAGAGCAGGTGCTTTGAATGAGCTATCAGAGATTGATGTTTGTCTTATCAGATGATGGGAGTAATTTCCTTAGAATTTTAATCGGTTTCTAAAGAAATTTACCCGGTAAATTACGAATTATTAATTAAAACAAAACCCCCAAGAAAAAGTTTTCACGCAAAATTTATGAAAAGGAAGAATTTAAATGTTTGACTTTTTTGTTTTATTTTTTTATTAATATTTCTTTTGAATAAATGATAAAGTTTTTATTATGAATAACCTACATATTAATATATTTTGTAGATAACGCCTGACGAACATAATAAAATATGAATGAGTAATTGTTTGTCATTGCTATAAAATTGAGGAAAATTCTCAAGAGTTTTGATATAATTTTGTCACCTGAGCAGAAAATAATAAAATCGTTTTTATCCAAAAAGTGACTTTCTTTAATAATTAAGGAGGTAAAAAGAATTTCTTGAATATTTAATTAATTTATTATTGGAGCGGTTATTTCATTGATTTTTAATTCTCTGAATTTTATTTTAAAAATAAATTTAATTTGAGAAGATGAATTTTTATTTAATAAAATAAATCAATTTTATAAAGTATTTTTTAGGTTACTGCAAAGTTTCATAATTTTCAATTAAAAGAAAATTTGAGTGTAAAAGGGAAAAATTTCATTTATTTATGTAAATAAAAATATTATAAAATTGAAATTTTCTTAAATGATCAAGACAGATTCAAGATGTTGTTAGGTTCATTTGTATTGACCTACGAAAGTCAGTAAATCAGATTTAGATCCTGAACACGAAAACGCAGAAAATTTTGTAGGACTACGGTAAAAATTAAAGTTTCTTGCTTCCAATTTATGTTATAAGATTTTTTCTTATAAGACTTATTCGTCAGATTCGCTTTAACCCTTTAAGGTCATTAGAAGTCTTTCAATGAATCAATTTAAAGGTTTATTTATTTTTCTTCGTTTTCTTAGATCCGTACAGCTTTTTAAAATTGAAATTAGAAAAAAATAATTAAAAATTAAAATTAGTCTAAAATCGGATCAAAGCCGAATAAAAGCAGTTTAGAAATTTTTCAATTATTACCTCAAATTTAACATAACTAAATAACAATTTGCCTAGTCCAATTTAAGCCTTTCTCTCCTATTTAGAGACTTAACTCTGCTGTCCAATCACTTTGTGTAGCTTTTAATTGAATGTTTAATTTGAGTTCTATTTGGAAGATTTACAAGCATGAATCATTGGATTTAACCAACATGACCAACACTAATTAATGAATTTAAAGCTAAACTTTAGTAAGCTAATTAAATTAATTAATAGTACCTACTACACTACACACTACAAGTTAATCAATTTATTCTAATTTATAAACTTGATTTTCAACGGATATCGGAATCTCTTTTATCGCCTTTTGGAGCTTCGGAAGGTGTGGCTTTAAAATCAAATGAAAGAGAATATTTTTTAAATTCTTATTAAAACTATCTCATCTAGCTGTAATCAAATTTTTTTTTCTAATCTTTTTTTTGTTGAATTTTCTGTAAACAAAATATTATTTCCAAGTCATTTTTTTGACAATTCTTTCTATCACCAAGGAAACATAAAAGCTTTTTTCCTTATTATTTTATTTATTGATAATACAACACGTCTTTTTTCTTAAAAATTCTTAAAAATCTTTAAAAAAGAAAATCTTTAATATTCAAGAAGTTCTCTTTCTTTCAATCAACAAAGATGCCTAATGTACATAATTTAGTTTAGAATTCTGAGAAAAATGAAAAATCCTCGAATTCTTGAAAGCCTTCTGTTTGGTACTTTTGCTTTGTCACTGGGAAAACATTAGATTGCTCTACCTCCTCCACACTACCCAACGAGAACTATTTTCCCAAATGTTGACTTTGTGGAAATAATTTCCAAAATATGTCGAAAGTAGCTGCCCTATTTTGGAAGGAAATCATCTTTCGTAATATATTCGGCATATTTCCTTATCAAACAGCCCAATTTCTGCCCTATTTTTAAGTAAAAAAAATTGGGCAGCCCAAGCGGAAGATATCTCGAAAAAGTTTCGACGCCTTCCCAATAGGGAATTGGGTGTGGACAGTCTGTCGAAATTTTTCCTTCCTCCATTTCCTTTAATATTAGGGAAAAAATAAGGCAACTTGTCGACTAATATTCGACATGCTTTCGACAATCTTCCCAATTTTTGCCCTATTTCTTCCCAATTTCTGCCCTTCTCCAGATTTTTGATTTCATATTTTGTCAATAGATGGACTTTAAGGTTTAGAGGTTAATGAGCTCAATGGCGTACTTATTCGTGCGCGGCAAATCAAAAATTTACTTACTAAAATTAAATTCGATTTATTAATTATCTGAGACTTTTGCATCCAAAATAAGTTGACCAACATGTTTCAGGATGTGTAAAGAAATTTTAAAAATACTTTCAACAAGGTTTTGGGAAATTTCATTTTTTAAGTGAAATGAAAATATTATCAAAAAATTAAATTTTTGTGAAATGCAATGGCATTTTATCGCCTATGGCAAATATTCATGTCGGGAAAAGGGTGTGGCATGGTTTTCCAAAGACCAAGCGTCAGGATAAGTCGCAATATAAAATATTAATATTTATTAATATTGTGTTTCATTTTGTCTTGGCATTTTATTGTTGTCATGTAAAATAACGCCATGGAGGCCCCAATATAATCATGTGATGTGTGAAAAGAGCAGAAGAATATAAAAATATGTTGTTTGAATTGAATATTATTGGGGAGAAAGAGACAAATAACGAGGTAATCAAAGCAATATATGTCGACATACTTTCGAAAATTTTCCCTATTTCTGCCCTATTTCGAGGGTAGGTCGGAATATGGTCGGCCACGTTTCGACATCAGCTTCCCAATTGGGCAGAAATAGGGAAGATGCTTTCGACGAACTGTCGGCAGAAAAATTGGGATTTTTATTCCCCATTTTCGTCGAGGCGTCGAGATTTTGACCAATTCTCGACAAATCCCTGCCGACGGATTTACGAAAATTTTCCCTATTTTCAAGCAATTTCTCTCGTTGGGTATATGCTTTAGTTTCCAAGTATGTAGTCGTCAATTACAAATGATGACATTGTAGAAAATTCTCAAAGAATATAGAGCGTCTACTAAAAAGTCCGAGAACCTTTGAAATCGACCGCGCTTTTAAATTATTCAACGGATTTCTCCAATAAAACGTAAAAGAATTGCATTCCCTTTTGGCTTCGTCAGGGCATTTCCCCGTGGGCTCTTGCGGTGCGTGTGTGCGGTGTCTTAAGCATGATGATGGGTATTCCCGCCGTCAAAGAGTTGGCTCATCCATAGGCTTTTTCGCGGGCGGTTGCGTGGGGCCAATGTGGTGGAGAATGGGGGGGCCTCGTGTAAGTTGTTTGGAGTGCGAGTGAGACGGAGACGTACTGCTGAGGTGTCTGAGTGTGTGAAAAGTCGCTCCCTGACCACTCAACTTGCTCCCCAGACCGTTCAGTCGCAACTCGAGAAGCGTACAGTGAACAAGTGCCGCGTGTTGAATCAATCAACCGCCATTCTGTGGATTAAAATTGTGAGGTTTTAGTTTTATTTGGTGCTGAAAAGAGTTTCTTTTTCTTTGTGAATTTTTAGCAAGTTCAGGTGAGGAAGAAGATGAGCTGTGAAGGTTTAGGTTTTCTGGGAGGTTTTTGGTGGGAATTCTTTTTTTTATGAAAGGGAATCTTCAGTGCTTGGGTGGATGGGTGTTGTTGCCAAAGACACCTCCACGCTGTTGATGCTTGATTTTTGCGCGCGCATTTTGAAAAAAATCAAAGAATCAAAAGAATCAACAAGTTGGGAGATTTTGCGGGGTGAGAGAGAAGAGTGTCAGAGGGGAGGTAAAAGGCACCAATTAAGTGGAATATTTCTTTTGAGAAAACGCGAGAGAATAGCGAGGTAAGAGATCATACACGGATTGTTTTTCAAGGCTCTCCCCAATGATGTCATCCATTCACTTTTCTCAGGCAACACAGCTCCACAAGATTCAATCCGTTTGGGTGTGTTTTAGCTGTGAGATTTATCTCGCTTATTTAGCCAGAAACAAACAAACAAAAAAATCTCAATTTATTTTCACGACAAGTGTAAAATTGCCCGAGGAAAATCCCATCAAATGGCAAATTTAGCAAAAGACTGCAAGGTCCGTTGGTCTGCTTCCGGACTTTACCGTACTTTCCGTATACCCATCTCTTTTATTATTTTAAAACAAAATGAACTTGATCAAGATCGTGAATGGCTAAAATTTATTTCGAGAAACGATCGTTTAAATTTCTTCATGATCTTCATGCGATTTTAAAGAGTGATCTTTTGGGGGATTTCCGATCTTGGCACTTAACCCAAGATCATGGCTAAAAACGTGTTCAGTTCACTGATCTTCAACGATCTTTACTGCACAGATCACCCTCAGAGAGATGACTAAATTATCCCGCAAAATGATTTATCGTTCAAGTGATCATGATTGAAATTAAATCACGATCGATCGTTCAATTTATCCTACAAATTGATTTTTGATCGATTTTACTTTGAATTCATTCGCCATAAATATTGTCAAAGCACTAATTTAGCAAACAAAAAGAAACCTTTTGAAATTCTTATTTTGCCGCTGTGCTACTTGTTGAAGTGATCTCGCACTTAAATCATTGTCCCCAAAGCACATTTATGTCGGAATTTGGGTCTACAGCAGCATAAATCATAAAACAATGAATTTGTATGCATGACACTCACCTTATGACATTTTAAAGACACACAAATTTTATGTTTTCAACGCAATGGATGACAATATAATTTTATTTTAATTTTGCAACATTATCAACAACAGGTTTTCACATCCCAAGCTGGGGAAAATGATCGCCTTAATCTTATACAAAAATGTACTTATAAACTTAATTAAATAGCAACGTTCTTTCCGCAATGATGATCGGTGTTTTGCTGATTGGAATGCAAAACCATCGCGATTGCGCAATGAAAATAATAACTCTGCGGTTCTTGGAAGTGTATAGAATAGAAGCTATGATATTGCGGCGATTATTCAGATCGTGAGTGATCTCCATTTTTTTTGTTCTTATGGCAAAAAATTGTTTATTTTTGCACGAAACATTCTTATTTGAATTCCTAAATAGAAACAGACAAAAAAAATGCTTCTATACAACACATGGCGTTTGTTTATGCCTTTTATTTAATTGTGTTTTATTTATGTTCTGCGAATTGGGGTGAATAGAATCAATAATCAAACGATATCTTTTCATGATTTTCGCGCAATATTTTTATCTATTTTTTTTCTTATCGAATTAACGAATGGAATTTTCTTAATGGTGCCTTAAGAAATTAAAACGATAACTGGATTAAATAAAAAAAAAATGAAATTGCTCAAAATGGGGTTAATTTAGGCTTTAATGATAGATAAAATGCGAGGTTAGACGTAATATAATAAAAAACTATTCTTTATCACATGAAAATACTTAAGAAATGTGAAGAAAATTAGTCACAAATTTTTGGTTAAGTTATTTACTTGCTCAACATTAAAGAAAGAATATTGTGGAATTAAATGACTTTATGCAGTTTATGGATTAACAACAACAACATTTTATTTCATCTTTAAAACTATTTATTTGTGAGAATTTTTAATGATTTATTTTTCAAGTAAAAAGTGAAATTTAGTGTTAATAATTTTTGTTTAATGGAGATAATTAAAAAAAAATCAACACTTAAAATATTTTGCAATAATAAGCATTTTTATGAAGTGGACACGGTGGCCAATTAGACTCTATAGAAAAATTCCTTGTAGTTCCATCAAATAAATAATTTAATAACTCCATACAAAACTGCATAATGTCCTTCATAGAATTTTAACATTTTACATATATTCAACTACAGAATACTCACACTTTTTGATTCAATCTCATTCAAGAATATTATTTTACGATCGTGCTGCATCAATCTACCATAAGATTACGCGATCTTTTTGCTGTATGATCAATCCGTATTATTAGTCATCTTGAAGTTTTCTGTGTGAAATAAAATTCTCTCTGTGCGTCAACCTGATCTCCATTAAAATTCTCCCCACAAAAAAAAAAGTCTCTAAAATTAATTATCCACGAAATCTCAATGATTATGAGGGTTTTCCTGAAGTTAAAAAAAATCTCTTAAAATTCACAAAAAGGACTCAAATTGCGCGAAATGTAATGACTTTGCCAAGGAAATGGAGTCTATTAAGGGGGGCTTTTTATGTATGCTGCAGTGTCCATTTTAATGGGATTTTTTTCTCTTCATACAGGTTCATGCAATTAGAGATTGTTTAGAGTGTCTTTGCCTCGTAAAAATGTCCACTATTGGGTGCAATTTAGTGTGATCGTACAAATCACACAGCTTTAGATGTCTTCGATGTGTGGCTGTTTCGAAGGCCACAAACTTTTCGTGTCATTTTAATCAATCACGCGTTGATGGTGGAAATTAACAAAACGCTATCGCTTCTTTTTTTATTTACTCACTTCTGACAAAAAAGGTTTCTCCAAATGCATTATCTATTCTATGGGAAATATTTCGTGGTCCCGCACCTCGCACTGTGTTCACGGGAGGGAATTCGCTTTGCATTCCGATGCGAATGTGGTTTTGATTTTGCCTCTAAAAGTTGCCCGACCGAATGAGGAGAGCATAAAGAGAATATTGCTCAACATTCTTTTAGCTGTGTGGTGTAGGTATCTGTATTCCAATGGTGTGTATACCAAAGTCATTTAATTTAATTTTTGTGCATTTTTGCTGTACAGCAGGGAGCACACATAGAGTTGATTTGCTCTGAAATACCAAAAAAATAAACGAACTCTGTTGTGCTCAAATTCAATGCGACAATGAGTCTTTTACTTCTTTACCATGCACAATACCACAAAATTGCTCCAAAAAACTACTCCTAACGCAAGAACCTTGCTGGGTATGAGCAGCACAATCAGGCAAAAAAAGCCCAAATAATTTGAAGCTTAAATGGGCTTTTTGTGCGAGCGATTCAATCTGAATTTATTCATTGAACCACATTTTATTTTGTCTTCTCGGTGGGTCGACCTCGTTGATGGAATTCCCAGATGGTTTTCCTTCTTCAAAAGGTAAAGTTTGGTGGCACTTTCAAGGCCCTCCATTGGCTCCAATCTTAATTCCCAAATTGCGTGTGAATCCCTTTCTTTCCTGCAGCACCACCCCCGCACTCACAGATCAATTTTTGGGTCAAATAAGTCACACATAAAACATAAGTTGATGACCCCAAAATGTCTCCAAGAAAAGCTATCAATATATCGGGGCTCTGGAGAGACAATTTAATTTGAGAGTTTTCCCGTCAAATGGAATTCCTCTTGATGGCTTAAATCAGTTTGTTGGTTGTTTGTTGTGCTTCTAAAAGTGACCCATTTCTCAGAGTTTCGCTTTTCGCCTCAAAACACATACACACGTGAACTCTCAGTTTCCATTCTGCACAGAGGTGAGCCCGCGACATGGTCAACAGAGTGGAATAAAATGTGTGTGTGTCACAAAAAAATCTATTCATAAGCTCCCATTTTATAAAGGGGCATGTCAATGCCTAAAATAAGACACCTGAACATTCTAATCGCAACGGTTTAAAAGTTTTTTTTTAAGAAGTCAAGTTCTTATAAATATGAAAGAATTTTTGTAATTCGTTGCCTAATTGGTAGGATTGTTGAAATTTTGAAATTTCTTTTAATTATTCTAGATTCTCTTAAAATAAGAGGTTGTTAATTAGTTCACTAAACTTTTTAACAAGGCAATGTGTTTCAATTTGAGATTGAGAAAAAGAGAATTTCGATCAGAAATAAAGAAAACAAAGACCTCAAATCAAGCAGAAATCTTTGAAATATTTTTTCTCCAGAACTCTTAATTTAAAATACTTTCTGCTATAATAAAAAAAAAGATATTCAAAATTATCCCAAATTAAATATTTGAACTGTTTT
This sequence comes from Lutzomyia longipalpis, assembly GCF_024334085.1. NCBI lineage: Eukaryota > Metazoa > Arthropoda > Insecta > Diptera > Psychodidae > Lutzomyia > Lutzomyia longipalpis. Next base: position 43,369,905 of record NC_074707.1, on the reverse strand, counting down.
CTTATTAAAAAAAATAGTTCTTTGTGGGAAAACTTTAGAAAATCCAAAAGTTTTAAATGTTTTTCTAAACTCTTAATTTAAGATAAATTAAAAGTTTAAAAAGAAGAATATTCTATGCTCAATGACCTTTCAAGACTTCTAATTAAATCAAAATAAATTTCAAAACTCAATTTTTAAGAATAGAACTCCCTCTTAATTATTAAGAGATATAGAAAAGTTCCGCGCATTGTGAGCTGCTTACCCCTTTGGCTCACCTGCTATATGGCTTCAACAATGATTATATTCGTCAGAGTGTTTGTGGAATGTTGAGGGCTCATTTCTTCTGCTTGTACATCATTCTCTGGCCATTTGTGTTGTCTCCCGAGTCTCCCAAGAGACGTGCCCGTTCCACCAGCAACCGGTTCTCCGTGAAGCGTGGAGTTCATCGAGAAAATAAAGTTTGAAAAAAAAAAAACTCATCGTAATTATTCAACAACACACCATCAGCGTCTCTGACCGAGTCCCCACCTTTAAATAAAAATTGGGCATGTATGTGCGAACTCCGCGAAGGTGGGGAGGGAATTTTTAATGGCAGGAAAAAATCATTATGTCTTGTACAGGTTCATGTTGCATTGCTAATGCTTTGATAGGCATTAGCAACAAGAAGTTGCTGGCCGTTACGGAGACTCGCGAGATCTAATTTTATTTTTTTTTCTTCTTCTTAACACGCCGGTTTTGCACCGAGAATTGATAAATTTTTATGTGATCCACATTCGCGATTGATGCTATTTTTTCATCGTCCGCTAAAATCGGTTGAATTTGATTTTAATCGATGTGCTTTCACTGCTATTTGCTAAAAAAAAATTCGAAAGGTATTTTTTGTGCGAATTTTTCCACTGTGTATTGCAGATTGCACGTGGAATGGTCATAAAATATGGGCAAAAAATTTGTAAAAAATTGAGTCTTTTCTTCTCTGTGTATGATCAAGAAGATTAGGGGCTACTCAATCTCTTAAATTTATGTACTATCATATAAATTAACATTTCTGTTAATTATTGCAATTTTTCCCCCAATATATCTTGTATAGAATGCAATATAAACAGATTTTATTCACTTATACAGTGACTCATCAAATTGCATGAGAGATAAATTGCGAAAAAATATGAGAGAGAAAAATAGAGTCAAGGTTTTCTTCACAAAAATAACCACAAAAGACTTCCAGTTGATGCGGTATTATGTACCTAGGTTGGGAGGAAAAATGCTGGCGGGAAATTCTCATTTTCTAAGCACTTTCCATCAACATTGAGTGACGATTAATTGGTGTCGTAAATGCCTCATGGTGGATCATTAAAGGACCTCCCGGGAGAATTTTTCCTTTGCCCACCACTAAGCCCCATTTTACCTTTCATTGCTCATAAAAATTAACATTGGTTTTTCTTTTCCACTTCCTCCCACCCAGCACGTTATCATATACTCCTCATGAGCCCTCAATTGGGGGAAGGAAGCTTTTTTTTTCCATGGGAAATCACCTGGAAAAAAGCTCCTTAGAGGTACGCACCATAAATTTCCCAGTCCCCCTCGAGGTTAGAGGTAACTGAACTCTCTGTACGCAGGAAATGCTGGTCAGAGAATTTCCATGAATCTCCACGAATGACAAAATGCGGGGAAAATAAAAGTGATTGTACGTTATGTAAATTGACTAATTGGCGTTCTTTCAACTCAATGATTTTCGCCTTTTCTTTCCTCACTGCTGCCGTAAAATCAGCGCTTTTATTTCTTTCATAATATTGATGGTATGTTGGTACAATTTTTGAGATTTCTAATGGCCCATTAAATTTTTTTTGATATCTTTTCCTCCACGTTTTTTTCTTCTTGGCTTCCTGTTTCACCAGCAAAAGAGCCAAAGAGGGCATTTAATAAAAAAAAGTCTTTTATACAAATGTAAAATTTGAAGTCTGAAGCTCGCGCGTGCTTTGTAAACCATGAAGTTTGGCTTTTCGCTTTTAGCTCACCTGGCGAAAGAAATTCCCAATTTCACCCCGCAAGGTAGCAACAGAATTCCATCGCGGCGTCGTCATTCGCTATGGGAAATACCACGAGAAGTAAAAAAAAAAGAAACGAATGAAAAGAAGTTTAAATTTATTATGAAAGAGTAGAAAAAATTAATCTTTCCGGCGATTTTCTACTTAAAGAAAACAATTCATCGGATCATGTGGTTGATCTATTGATTTTATATCTATGTACCATCGACACATTGTTGTGACGAAACAATAGGTTGAGGAACGTCTCGAGTTTTGACTGATAAGAAAATTTCAATAGGAGCCCCCCATTAAAATCTCAAGACATAAAATTCATAACCATTTTTATCTTCTACTGCCGATAAAACCAATCAACTTATTTCAATTCATTATCAGATTTTCCACCTTTTTTCCAACCTTTCATAGATTCTCGAGATAGGTGAATAGCTGTCGAGTCACCCACCTCTTAGGATGGGAAGGCAATCATCCAAATTAATCGATTACATGTCTTTGAGACTCTCGGCCCTCCCCCCGCACGAGATCGATTTGCCGCGCGTTTCCCTCGTGCAGAAATTATCCCACCATTGCTGGGCTAAGGAAGAAGAAAAATAGAGCCATTTATTTACCGATAATTCTCCGCATTTTATTTATTCATCGCGAACTCAATGTTTTTTGTATATAGGATTGAGGAGGTGTATTGCCCCGGTAGCAAATTAGCACATTTTCGAAAAAACCCCCCATTGGAATTTATTTTACACACACCTGATACTTTTGACTGGGAGAAATTAGCACTTGCGTTAAGCTGCGGGAGCTTTCCCTTTGCAAACACTAAATGGAGAGTCTCGGTGTGTCTTTCAGAATTAAGAATTAAGAATACCAACCAGTTCAAATTTACATCAAAGAACCTCAACGGCTAATTTTTCCACAGTGGGGCTTCATTTTTCATTCATGCTGTGAGTTATAATTGTTTCTGCTTACGATAGAGTCTATAAGGTTTATGATAAAGATCTTTTTCGATAGGAAAGTGAAGCGTTAAGAAAACTAACCCTTTAAGGAATATTTGACTCAAATGCTATCTCAAATTCAAAATTATATCTTTCTAAAAATTATATAAATCGTGTAATTGCCTTGAATTTAGGTAGAATAGATAAAAAGGTTTCACAATAATAAAATAATCAATACTTAAATAATTTTATTCACGAAACTAGGCACGAAAGGGTTAAAATCAAAATAAAATAAATAAAATAAATTTTTTTTTTAAAACTCTCTCATTGATATTACTTTTTAAAAGGCTCTAAGGAGCTTCCTACTCCCTCTTGGTGCCCAAGCTTTTCCTTCAAAATCATCTCAATGATAGCCTCGTGTTTTGGAAAGTAATCCTTCGCACGATTTTCTTTTCCAAAAGAGCAGAATGTTGTTGATGAAGAAAAAACAGAGAGCCGCGGCCAAATAGTTTCGTTCCCCATGTCTACGAGTTTTTTTGGCAACATAAAAGGCCGAAAAAGTTTTTTTCTGAAGCGCGAATCCATTTGTTGACGATACAAAAAACGAGTAAACATTAAAGTTGAATAATGGCTTTGGGTATGATAATAACAGCAAAATTCTCAACAAGTGAAAAAAAAACACAACAATTGAATTGTACAGTCACACGTTTTGTCGTCGAAAGTACTTGCATTTTATGCAAATTGTTGCCTCGTCGGATTGTGCAACATAGGCTACATAGAGTCCAAAAGAGATAGTTAAATCCTTTCAGTGTCATTATATTAAAATACACAACATATATAGTTTGAAACTTTCAATGTACATTTGCGCGAAAAAATATGTGAGTTTGATGTGGACAAAGGTATTTGAACTGTTTTGAACAATAAAAATGGTTCAAGAGAGAGCTTTTTATTCTCTCTGTATCAGGGAGCTTTTGCACTTTAATTATATCAGGAAAACCTCTGAAAGAAATCTGGTAAAACCTAAAGGGAAAGCTGTGCTTTTCCACGGGAAGAAGATCATCAATCACACGCATTTTGGTATCGTAGTGATTGATTTTCCATCCTTCAGAGTTCGATTTCTTTCACCACGTCCGTCCACCCATTAGAGGATGAGCCTCTTTTCCGCTTCAATCCTCTACATACCTACATACATAAAGTTGAACTTCTGTGTGGGCTTAATTGACTTAATGAAAGCTAATTATCGCATGGTGTGACAACCTGAAAAAAAAACTAGAAGGTAATTGATGATGAATTTCGCACGTTTTTGCACTCAAAATCACTATCATGATTAACATGCGCAGAAGATCGATGTTTTATGATTTCCTTGTCATCCCACGTTGTTTTTTTTTTCACGGTCATTCTAAGCCATTTTTATGGGATTATAAATTGTTCAAAGCTTGTTTACAAAATTTTCATTTATATTTTCCTATTGATATTTTACAACTAAATATTTTGTTGAATGACGAAAAGTTGTGAATAAAAGCTTTATGCATATTGATTAAATTAATTGGACATTTAAACGATTTCAAACCATCACTGTTGCAGCGATATTTAATAAATTTGTATCGTCATTTATTAAATCTCTCCAATATTTTTTTTGCATTCCGGAAAATGGCAATATTTGGCAAAGAGGAGGCACATATATAGGAAAATATTTGTACAAAACGATGTGGGTGAGAATTCAATATTGAAATATGGGAAAACGAGAAATTATATTTGGCCAAAAATTCCCCAACGCCGAAAAATAGCATTAATCAGCAAAATATATCAAATCAATAAATCATTTCCTTCCCGCGGAAAGGAATGTGATGTTGCGGGGGTGGGGGACTTAATTAAATTGTTCCTTCCTCTGAAATCATCTCAATTTCCACCCAAAAATTAGACTGACTCTGCTACTTTTTTTCTTCCTAATTAGCCGCAATATTTATTTAGCTCTTTTCCCCTATTCTTGCATACAATTTACAGGCAGCATAATGTGGGTGTGTCAATTCTATTTAAAAAAAAACCTTTCATCAACAATTTCTTTTTCTCTCGATTTATTGCAAATTTCTGCACATACTTTTATTTTATTTTTTGGGGCGAAAAAGAGCGCCATGGGGTTTCTGGGGCAATGCTTTTGCCGCTGATGCGGAGGTATAACAAAAAAAACCGTCATGGTTATGTACGCGAAAAAATGCTTTGGGCACGAATTTGAATTTTTATCTCGAAAATAAAAACAGGTGAATAATTTCCTGTGTGACAAAAATGGCAAATTCAACTTCCTTTTCGTGCTTCTCTTTTGCCTTTTTAGCGTGAACAATTGTCTCGAGCTATGTGAGACAATTTCTTATACATCCCATGAAGACAAAAAACTTATTTCCCAGTCACGAGTGAGTCATCCAGACTTTTTTGCAATATTCTCCAAGGCACAATATGCGGGAAAACCCTGCGTGACTCACTTGGGGTACCATACACAGTGGTGCTGAAGATGGATTGAAGATGAAATCAAAGAAGAAAATGAGGGGAGAACTTTTGTGATGATTGTGCATGAGCCATAAACTAACCCATCCATTGAGGATTCCTCTTCAAATTGATGGAATGTGTGTGTGTGGTTTGGTTTTCACTCAACATACCCATAGAGAGCATAAAAAGCATAGGAGGTACCTCCGGAATTTGCAAAGAGATTAAATAGTACGATTTCAATGCGGACATTTCAATTCCGGCACTTTTCAAGGTCTTCCCCCCTTATTGAATAAAATTCAAGTCAAGCACTGAAGTGCAGAAGTAAGCACAAAGTATTGAGAAGTCGGTACCCAATTATTGCCCCACAAATACTTCTTGCACAGTAAAAGCTCCACAGTAAAATGCTTCATTTTGTGCCACTCAACTGTGAAATGGGTTTCCATTTAAAATGGACTCTCGCTTTGCCCACATCGAGATCATCGCGCTATTTGGATTTCAAAAGTGTGATGAAGACTGAACCGGGTTTTGTGTTTTGTGATGAAATGTCGCACCAAAAATATTTTACATGCAAAAAGAAGGTGAATTTTCACCGTTTTCACTCTGAAATTTACATAAGAAATATTTGTCAACATCTCCGACAGGTTAAAACCCCGAGACATTGTACACACATAGTGAATATGGCCTCGAAGGGAGCTTTTCAGTGTTAAAATTTGAGTCACAAAGTTGAGAAATTTATTTGATCATAGATTTGAGATTTTTTTATTTGGATTATATGCACAAAATATTGATTTTTAAGAAATTTTAAGACTTTCATTTTCTTTTTCTAATTTTTGAAGAATTTGATGAAAATCATGAGAACAATGAATAGGAAAAATGTTAGGAAGTGTCAGAAAAATACCTGGAAAACTGCATTTACACCAGATTTTAAAAACCAGATTTAGTATCTTTAAATACCGTTCTTCGTTGATTTTTTTCTTTAATATATTTCAATCTGTTATTAATTTATTTAAAAGTTAAAAAAAAATGCATTAAAAAAAAGAATTTAATCATAGCTAAATCTATTAAAACTTCCCATTTCATTTCCTTAACTCTGATATATTTAATCGTCTTCCGTTTTAGTTAATTTCATGACCCAAAAGTGAGAACAAAGCGTCCACTCATAGGGGCGACCCATTCTCCTACCTCTATGAAAGTAAATCGATCTGAGCGACGGGGACTCCTTTCTCCATCAATCACCCACTCCCATCATCTATGTATTCAGTGACCCTCGCCACTGACCACGGTCGGCGTCTATAGTGAGGTTATTTATCCAATCCACATATACATATAGGGCCTGATTAACAGAGCGCGCATTTTTGGGCGTCCTTCTGTATTATACCAAATAAAATATCAAGCATATTGAGGTGGAAACAATTAATCTCGCGACATCTCACACGCAAATCATCAACCAAAAATTCAGACTCAATAAACACAAAATGAAATGCAAATGAAGTACGAACAGACGATTTTTTTGTCAACATGAACAAATTCAATTGCTTGGAGGAAAAAAAAATACGCGAAACTTTGTGGATTTAATGCGATCAATTGAATTTACAAGTGTTTGGTTCACAAGCATGTCTCAAACGGTTGGAAACCACCCATTAGTGGCTCATTTAATAAGAGGTTTCGTGCATTATTAATAGACAATTTCAGCTAATTGCCTGTTTATATGGAGGATGATCAACGTAAATATAATTAGGTTACATCTAAAGCTCCGCCTATGATTCTAATGCTGCACGTGTTGAGGTGACAAAGATTTTAATTATTTTTAGGAAATTCTATTAAATTGTTTATGAATATTTAAAAATAAGGCATATAAATTGAAAAGCTTGGACTGCTTGTTCATGTAACGTATAATATTAAAAAAATATATTAATTTAATCCTCAATATGCATTCTTTTCCTGAAAAAAAAAATTACAAGCTGGATTATGTTGGATTAAAACAATAATTTTCTCACGCATATAGAGAGTTTTCACGTTACCTACACATTTATTAATTATATTTCAATTTGGCAATTTATTTGAGAGACTCACTTATAAATTAATTATGAGACAATTGATTGGTTTTTATTGTGAAATAAAAAACTAAAAGCTTTCAGACTTTCAAATTATATCACTGAAAAAAAAACAAACGTTCTAAATTCCACAAATTCCTCTACAGAAAAATCTCATTTGAAATCATTAAAGTTCTATTTTTATTCACAGAAACGAATACCTATCTTCAAAAGGTTTCAATGTAAATTCCCTAAATTCTTTATGATTTCCATTGCAATGGGTTAATAATTCTACGGGACAAGAGCGCCTCAGCAAACATGTTGCATGTGAATTTTTTATGTTTTTGGCTTTCATGAATAATTTGGGAAAACATGGCACATATTGTGTTCATTTAGTGTGCATCCCCACGGCGAAAGGGTATTGCCTTCCAAATGCCCATCAAGGGGGAGGGATGGTTTTACGTTTACGGATGAAAATTGAGTGTTAATGCGACGAAGGAGTATCCAAATGGAAATCACTCTTCACACCACATATCGATTATTTTGCGATATGAGAAAATCATGTAAATGGTAAATCCACACACCCCCGAATAGGAAACGTGCACTGGGAGAAAATGAAAATGTAGAAAATGTACAAGGAGTTGAAGATAAATTCACAGAGAATTTTAACCATGGAATTAGAGGAAAAAACTGATGCGAGGTGAATAAATTGCATAATTAAAAGAAAATATGGTAAAAATGTGATCTATATTAATGGTCTCACTCAGATTTTTTTGCCAAAGAAAATTCATCTGGATTGGTTGAAATGTGGAAAATCAATTCAAGAATAAAATTGAGATTTTTGCATCAAACTTGTGACAAAAAATTAATGATTATTCTATCAAGTTGGGAAAAGCTCTTTCTGAATGGGGAATGTTTCAGTGCTTTCGAGCTTTTGATGACTTCTCTTATTAAGGCAAATTTTTGTCTTTTGGATCTTTTATTCATTCTTGAACCTTTTAAAAAATTGAGACCATCAAATATGACCTAATTTTATTTTTTTTTCGTTTATTTGAGACTTTTCTCAAAAAGTTTTAGAAAGTTTTTCCATGAACTTTTCTACCTTTTTTTGTGGTAGTTTTTTTTTCTTTTCAAATAATTTTTCTGAGTGCATTCGATACATCTCAAGAATCCCATAGATTTCATGTCAAATCTCACCCCTTATATCAAAAGTTCTCTTCCTGGAAAATGATGCAGTTGAAGGTATGTATGTGTTGTTAATGTGAGAAAAAAGAGGCAAATGTTCCAGTGTGGCATCTACCACCCCATTCTATATAATGTAGCTCTGCCCAGGAATGCTCAGTCATATGTGAAAGCAAAATTCTGAGAGGGATATGTCGTGTTGAATGCATTACTATTTATGAGAACTTCAATGGTGCTCTCGTGTTCAAATTCAAGAGGGAGGCACTTAAAATGATGGTTCCAGGAGCGATTTCGTGTGTTAACCAAATTTGATTTCTTGCCTTTTCCTCGCAACATACATCCACTCTCAGGAGAGAAAATCCCTCACACCGCACCAACGTCCATAAGAGCTTTTGCATTACGAGCTGGGGCGGCGGGTATGTGCATTTAAGTGTGTTGTCAAGAGAAGGAATCCTAGGGATGTGTAACGTAAATGGCTTTCGTCACGAGCACAAATCTTCTTCATATGCTGATATTAAATGTTATAGACCGAAGGTGAAATTAATGCACCTTCCCTCCATGTTGCTTAATCCGCATTCTGTGCAATATCGGGCTGAAAGGATCGGAGAGAAGGGGTCCAGAGAATCGATGATGACAGGTGTAGATGCAGCATCCACAGTAAATTTCAATCAATTCCACTTGCTCCTGGTAATTCATATGGAGTGAAGAAGGGTTTAATTAACACATGAGATCGGGCTTTTGGTCGAATATATTGGAAATTGAATGACCAGCAGGTGATGGTGACACATTACGGGGAGAGGTTAATTTGCTTTGTCCTTTTGAGCGTTTTTATCAGTACATACAACCTCCTACCATGCTGGAAATATGCTGTATTCCCTGTATTCAGAAATTGATCCTTTCCCCGGCGCATTTAATAAAGCAAAGTGAACGAGAGGAACATTATGTGCCATATGCATATTGCCCTTGCAGGTAAACTGGGGTTAATTGTAATACATACAGCATACATAGATAAAATATGCTAAATCAACTACATACAATGGAAATGGGATTTTCTTCATGATTTTCTTAGATTTCTTTTCATTCATTTCAACGATTTTTCCACCCTTTACAACTGAATGAGCCTTTTCAGTTCAAAAGCTCCAAAAGGATAAAAGCGTTTTTGAAAGAATGTCATTTAATTCAATGCTCAATAGAAGACTGGATTAAAAGGTTTATAAAGGAAACTGTAAAATGAAAAGCTTCATGAAGATTCCCTTTAAGTTATCAGGAGATTATTTTTAAGAAAAAATTACTTAATAAAACTGATAGAATAATTTTAAAAATTATTAATTTAAATTATTAGAGAGCGGTGTGAGGCGCGAGAATGCTTTCTTTTGGCCTCGTGTTTGCCATCTTTTTGGCCATCCTGCACCTAAGTCATCCTCTGCCCAATGGAGCCCCGGAAAGTGTCTGCTTCAGCCTTATGCCATTCCACGGAGGCGGAATTGCACCACAGACTACCATTACACCCTTCAGGATCCAGCCAAGTGCATCCGTGATCGGCCAGGGTCAGACACTCCGCGTGGACATTGAGGGTGTTACACCCGAACTCACATTCGGTGGATTTATGCTGCAAGCTCGAAGCGTGGCACCACCCTATGGAGTCATTGGACGCTTCAATCCCACCTCTGATGGACTCGTGAAGCTCATCAATTGCAATGGGCAGGAGAATACCATCACCCACGTGTCGCCTCAAGCGAAAAGGAGGATTTCAGTTGAGTGGGAGGCACCACAAGACTATGTTGGACCCGTTGTGTTCAAGTAAGTGCTAATTGTGAACTACATTAAGTCTTTTTTTGGACTTATGATTGATGTATGAGCTTTTAGGAATCATGTACGTGGGTATATCTATTGTTTTCTTGTGAAAGCTGCTATTTTAGAGCTTTTATTTTGTCGGTTCTTCTTTCTTATGAAATTTTAATAAAATGAAGAGGTGTTTGTTTAACGAATAGAGGCAAAATAGAATGACTATTATTAGAATTTGACTTTGAGAGAAAGCTTTCTCTAAATAGCTTATAAAATATTTATAAAAGACGAAGCTTTAATGCTTTAATCAATATTTTGGACGACAATGTTGCAATATTTAATTTTTCGGGTAGCTTTCAATTATTATTTTTGAATCCCATAATTAGCTTTCTTCTGAATTTTGCTTTTAAATTTCTCATACAAGTTTAACACAAAGTTTCTCTTTAAATATTTTTTAAAATAATTAAATTGTACCTTCCAGTGGAACAGTTGCTCAAGACTACGGACACTTCTGGGTTGGTATTGAATCAGAACCACTACAGATTGTCCCACGTGGCGGGGCTCCACCCCCATCAGGGATCTCAACAACACGCCGTCCATTCTCATCAACAAGACCAGTCTATGAGTCCATTCAGCCGGCTCAATCCAAAATTCTTAGTACAGACATGATCTACGATGGTTGTGGGGTAACCAAGAGTTGCTTCGGTATTCCTGACAACTGCTTGGAGACGCGCCAATGTCAAGCCATCACAACTGTAACTGCCAGGGGCGAGAGATTTTTCTTTGAACTTAAATCTGGACACAGTAAGTGCTGCTGAAGAGATTTTTTTAGTTTGAGAAATTAATTCTTCGACTTGTTTTTCAGTGAATCCTGCCTACATTGCTGTTGGACTCTCAATGGATGACAAAATGATGGATGATTCAGTGATTGAGTGCGTACCAGAGGGTGGTGCTGTTAATGTTTATGCCTCATGGACGGAGGCAAGACCCTATAATGCTGTGAGACAGCCAGGTGGTCATCTACGCCTGCAGAATGCCTCATTCACCGATGGAGTCATCTACTGCAATGTTGAGCGTGATGCCAGGACGACAATAATGGGAAAAACTTTTGATCTCTTAAACAACGAATACTACCTCCTTCTCGCTTCAGGGGAAAGTCTCCGAAATACTGGAATTGGATTCCACAGCATTATGTATAGGCCTACAAGTAGGAGTGCCCGATTGACGGATCCTACTAACTTTGGGGCAGCCTCATTGCTTCTCTATCGTCTCCATGGAGCTTTTATGTTGATCGCATGGATTGGAACAGCTTCAGCTGGTATCCTCATTGCACGGTACTTCAAGCAGACCTGGGTTGGACGACAAATGTGTGACAAAGACATGTGGTTTGCTGTAAGTATCTACTATTTTAAATTTAAAGTAGAAAAAAGGGAAAAAATTCTGAAACAATTCAAAAGCTCAATTGCATGATTTTAATTGATCGGAAAAGTGGGTGAATAATTCAATTAAAAAGGCGTTTTTGATTTTTGTAAGTGATACCTACATTGTGGATTAATTACTACTCTTAGCAATTATGCTATTCGATTCACACGATATCACACAATTTCCGCCAGCAAACACACTTAATTTTCCCCTCCAGAATGAAGACTTTTTGTTGCAAGGACTGGGTGTGTCGGCATTTTTTCTTTTTTCATTCATTTTTATTTTATATAAAATGCTTTGAGAAAAAGAAACTTTACAAGAAAAGTCGGAAAAGTTAAAATTAAAAGAGAGATTTTTCCTTATTAATTTCTTATTTAATTTTCTTCCCACTACGTAAGCATTAAAATTTGCAGAAATTGAGAGAAAAGTGAATATGAAGCACCCAGTAACAATGTTAGTACTAATAGTAGTTAGTGCAGAGTAGAAAATCAAATATTTGGCTGTCTGGGGAATTATGCTGGACCATATAAAAGAAGTGTTTACTTTGGGGTTTTCCAGCAAAGCTGGATGTAAACCTCTCTCTCGCTCTCTCTGACTAAACTTTTTGATGAAAACTTTTCCATTCGCAGTGGCATCGAATTTTCATGGTGAGCACATGGATCCTCACCATGGCTGGTTTCATCATAATCTTCGTGGAAGTGCAGGGATGGTCTCGCGCACAGAACCCTCATGCCATCTTGGGTCTTGTCACGACGATATTGTGCTTCCTCCAACCCATTGGCGCCTTCTTCCGTCCACATCCAGGCAGCAAGAATCGTCCCTTCTTCAATTGGGGCCATTGGTTGGGTGGCAATGCTGCTCATATTCTAGCCAGTAAGTTGTAAAAAAAAAACTTTCTTATGTGGAATGTTTGTGGGTCAAAAGTAAAATGCACATTTCGCTTTTATTTGCAGTTGTAACCATCTTCTTTGCCGTAAAACTTCCACGAGCAGACCTTCCAGAGTGGATGGATTGGATTTTGGTGGCATTTGTTGCATTCCATGTGCTCATGCATTTCGTATTCTCGGTGAGTTCGTTGATATTCTGTCCATTTTCTCCAACTTTGTTGCATTTTGCCATCGCCACTCCGCATGTATCGAGGTTGCGGGGGGGGGGTGGCTTTTTGTAGTCATCCCCCGCACCAATCCTTCGCAACTATGGAAAGGGGGTGGAATTTGCAATGTTGGAGTTGAATTTATGGTCTGCATCTGGGTTTGCATGCAATTCCCTCCAAAATACTCACAGCAGCCAGCAACTTCATCATATGGCATCGACTGATGGAGAGAAATCACGATGAAATATTCACCATAAACACATACATTCGCCACAAACATTCTCTCTCCCTGGAGCTTTTCAGTACTTTTTGGCGGTGTATCTCTGTGCATACATAAATTAGCACTATGAGAATATTCTTTTATAGTGTTTTCAAAGCAATTTTATCATCCAAAAGCATAAATTGTTCAAGAGGAATTAGCTGCGGATGTTCAACATGAAACTCCAAGGATTTGTGTAATATATAGAGAATGATTCCGCACACAGGGATGATTTTGTACAGGCCATGGGGCGTGTAAATAGACTTCTCTCTGTTTTTTTGAGGTGGTTTGCTCCTGAATGCCTTAATGAACTGAATGGAAAGTCTGTGTATACCGAGTGCTTGATGTGTGTGGGTGAGAGTTGGAAAGTTTCTAGATTTCATTTTATCTTTGAATTATTTACTATAAAGACCTTTTATTAGAATTTCCTCATTATTTTTCTTTTGAAAAACAAAATATTAAAGTCTTTAAGAAAAATCTAAAGAATTGAATCATTAAAAAATCGAAAGAAGGTATTTTTCGTCACAAAAACGAGAATAGAATATGAACTGAGAAGCTCTAATATATATTAGTTATAACATTAAATTAACAAAATAATTTTTAGAAAATTATCTGTTCTGTTTTTTTTTAAATTTTAAGAAAGAGGTAGCTTTTAAAGAACAAAAATGGACCCAATATTACGATTCTTTTTTATTATTCTGATAGTTAAGTTCGCCTAGCTCAAGAATTTTAAACACTTTTAATGATTTTTTTTAAATTTTCCTTCAATTCATTGAATTTTTGAAAATTAAACTTTTATCCTGGAAAATATTTTATCTGCAATTTTCCATCTCTACCGGTGAAAAGAATCCACCAAATTAGCATGCTGAATGTGTTATGAATGAAAAGTAATCCCATATTTCTTATTCCTCCTCGATGTGAGTGAATGTTGGGGGTGAATGTTGACCAAAAAAAGCTGTGTTGGCGTAACAAAAAAACTTCATTTTCTCATACTAACACCCAAAATCGTGCATAGAAGAACTTTTTGCAAAAACTCGAGTCTGATTAGATTTTCTTGTGGGCACAGATTGCGGGATGTGCTTCAGATCGGGCCAGTGGACAGAGAATTACTGCCTTCCCAATGACCGACATGACACCCTCAAGAAGCTCAATGGGGTCCGAGAGGAAGCAGGATGCACCCGTGAGTGATAAATTAGACACGAATATCTTAAGATTTTCTTCTAAAAAAAATATTTCTTTTGTTTTTCTTGCAGTACTCAAAGTTCAGGAAAATCCTTCTCGGACTCTACATCACAATTATCATTTTATTCGTGATCGCCCTGGTGGTGATTGCTGTTTTGGCACCCATTGAGACCTCCGTGACGCAAATTTCATCCAAAATCACCAACTAGAGAATTTCGGCCAGTGTGTGTGTGTGTTTTTGTTTCCCCAGCAGTATTTTTATCATTCCTCAACATCACCATCTTCTTTATTTTCTATATATTTTTTCTGCAAAAATGCTTTACAAATTGCTGCATTTATGAGGATATATTTTTTTGAATTGAAATGAAACGACGCACGATCACTCAAGAAAAAGGATTAAGATGGAAATGATAAAATCATTTGAGGCCATAACGCACAAATTTCTTTAAAATGCTCCCTCTAGGCGTGTGTCTGACAACGATTTTATTTTATTTTTATACTTTATGAACATTCAGAGATCACAAAGATTCCACTAAAACAATCGAAATTTTTTATTTTATTGAATTTTTGTAAAAAAAAACTAATTCGGTGTAAAAAAAAAGAATTTATTGTATAATTTAAAATAGAGCAAGAAATGCGTCATATTTTTTAAAGCGCCAGATAATACGAGTGTGTAAATAATTTAGTAATTGTTAAGTTTTTTTTTAAATGTAAAAAGATTGTGTAATTTTTATTAATTTTATACAATAAATAAATAACATAGAATATACAAAAAATCGTTTTTTTTTTCTAAAAGAAATTCTAAACTAATTTGATTTTTTTTGTAAATTGGCTAGAAGAGTTGAAAAATTAGGCAGCTCATTGGCTTCAGTGTTTGCTGCATAATTCTCTCACGTTCTTAATGACTCCTAAACATAATGTCGTTTATCATAATTTCCACTCTATTGTCCTCCATGTTTTCTTTTAATTAGCCCATGTAGCCCATAAAATACTAATAATCCCCTGATCCCCATTTCTGTTTCATCCCAAAATTTATTCCCTGGCAATAACATAGCTAATTTAGAGGGCTATATGGGGTGTGGAGTGTGTGAATAAATTTACGAAAATTTGTCACTTTGATCCATCGAAGGAGCTCCTTGCTGTGAGTTGCCTCATCGAAGTGGCATTAATGAATTCAGTGGAGAAAATCCACCCCGACCAAGTGCGGAAGTTCCTCTGCCAAAAAGGAAAACTTTTGCACATCTTCTTAAGCTTCCTATATAGCTCACGCATTCCATTTGGAAAATGCTGCGACAATCCCGGGGGTGGAAGTTAATGACGAAATTATTCATGAAATTTTCACCAATAAATTTTCGCCGATCTCACCGAGGCTCTTCCGCCAGATTAATCTTCGTGATCGACTTCTAATTGAATTTTCCACACATTGCAAACCCCCCAACTGCGATGCTACTTCCCTGCGGGCAAGAATTTTCCCACCCACGTCGCAGAAGAGTTGTATTGGGGGTGTCCACACGATTCGACTGGGGACTAATTTAATTCCACACCCGGAGGATACACTTGGGCGCTGTATATTGCTGCATGCATGCACAAAACACCCCCTGCTATGCGCTACACCCCCAGAGTGAGAAATGCACACTCCGCTGAAACGAAAGGAAAAGAAGAGGAAAATCATGCGGGGACTCCTCCATGGGAACACATAAACCGAAAGAGGCCCCCCATTGGAGCTCCATCGTTTACTTCACATATCACTGCTCGGTATGCATGGTACAAAAAAAAACGAGCTTTCCTGAGTGGTGAGAAGAGCGCTTTTCCGCACGATGGCTGCCAATAAAAGGATTCATGACGCTTTTCCGTGTGGTCTATAATTAATATTCAACATCCTGTGTTTCATTCACCTGAAGGTGCGTTTTTTATTCCTTCCTCAACCAGGTGCTTTCGTGTTGTCTCCGAAGGATTTTTTGTGCTCAATGTCTGGACAGTCAATTAAACACATGCTTCTGATCGAGGTTCGATAATTCGATTACATCCTGGATACTTGCTGCAACATGCATCCATTTATACATAGTCCGTGTTGCTTGTAAAAGACTTTATTGGAATTTGCAGAGCATTTTTCAGTCGCTCTATGAGAATGAAGCTTAAATTCAATTTGTTCAAAATGTATTCACAATGTTAAATAAATTATTAATTAGAGTTTGTTCTTATTTATTTCATTTTGTGAATTGTTAAAATTTGTAGGAAGATTTTCTTTAGGAATTGTTAAATTGTTTAAAGGAATGGTGAATTTTTCTCCTTATAAACTACATTCATCCAATTTTCAAATTTTCCGGGATGACTAAATTTCAAACTAGGGGTTGATTTTTAATATTCGATATTGAAGAGAAAATAGCATTTTTATCAGATAAAATATCTGCTGAAGCCTAAGGGCTTACACACGCCACAGTAATTTGCATCATCCATTCATTCCTTTAAAAAAAATTAAAGCTCCTCCACGTTCTTTTCCTTTACTCTGCAAATTCAACGCTTTTTCTTCGAGAGTTTTGCGGCAATTTTCTCAAGTGCAGCGTAAGATTTAAGTGCTGTCATTATCCTGTGAGAACAATTGGGCAGCCGCACGTAAAGAAGGAAGAAAATAATGAAATTTGCGCTCAATTCATCCCCATTGTTATGGTTATTATTGCACAATGGGAAAAAGTTGAGTTTCTCTCTCAGGAGCTTAAAGGAATGTAATCATTTTATCTTGTCTCCGTACCCAACATCCATTTGATGAAATAATGCGGAAATTGCTTGAAGAATGTGACCTAACGACATCTTCAATGACTCCTCCAAATACAGGCATCACACCGTTCTCCCAGGACATTTTGGGTGTGTGTGGTAGGAACGTATGCCCCGTGAGACGGTCTGATTCCCATGTTGGGGGATGGGAAGAAATAAAATATGGAATGACAGAGAGAAACAGAATGGGCGAGCATTTTCAAAATTTAATCACGATAAAATTGAAAATGGCCAGAGATGCTTTCTTCTCTGTGCTCTTCAGCATGAAAATTCCTCCATCCCCACGCCCATGAAATCACTCCTTGTGTGCCATTTCCCGACAAGCGTTGGGGAGGTGGTTGGTGGAGGATGGTGAAAACTGATTAAAGAATTGCCCCATCACATGGCCGCAGCATCTTCCCAAAGCAACCGCTGTCGTTTCCTTTCTATCCCGGATATGTGGTTTAGTTGCGAATTCTCCGGGTATAGGAAGGGGGGAGGATGGAAAAAAAATTACACATTCAGATCAGGAAGTGGATCAATTTCATTGTTATGTTTATAAGCTCCACTGCTATTCGCTATACAATGCACGAGAGAGATTCCCAGACGCATTCACCATTTTCCAAGGCATGAAAGGAATGTTTAAGAAAGTCAAGAAAGTAAAACTTACGGGCTGTGAATCTTTCTGTTACATTGCAATGTGAAATTTAAACTGTTGGTTACATACACCCGCAAATATGTGAAAATCAAAGAAACTTCAAACAATGGGTCTTATTCAGCGACCTAGAACCCTTGAAATTCGCTTGAAATCTTGAAATTTCAGTACAAAATTTAAAGATTTCAAGGTTTTCTTGGTCGCTGAATTAGGCCCAATATTAATTATTTTTTTTTATCACACCGAAATACATTTTTAAAATTTTGATACGTATTCAAATTTTATATTTTCGATTTATTAAATGATTGATTATAACTATTATTATTTTAGATAATTCATCTTGCTAAATTTCTTTAAATCCTTTGATTTCTGTTTTTTTTTATTCTTCATGGATGTAAATGTTTCAAATACTTAAACAGCGCATTGAATTGTTTAACGATTTTTTAGTAGCAGGTTACCTTCTGCATGTTTCCAATTACATACAGTATGTACTGTGAAGGGTGTTGTCAGATGATTTTGTCCCCATAGAAACCATTCAGAATTCTTCTACGTACTGAATGTTACAAGAAGGGCGCAGTAAGAGATGGCCATTTTAACAATCTGAAGTTCAATAAAAATTCAATTAAATAAGTTCCAAATATTTCAATTTTAATTTTAATTCATTTACTAAATAATGAATTAAAATATTCTTAAATTTATACCTGAATGAATGAATTGAAATTGATATCATACAGCCTTGCAGCTTTCAATGGGTAAGTTCTCTGCATCATTCCAAGAATAATCAAGAAAGCCTTCTTATCCTCAAGGCTCAAATCGTACCAATTGGTCAAGTAGAAGGTTTCTGCTAATTGCTCCATTTTAGCTTGAATAATTTCTCCAAAGAAGCAGAGTATAAACAGTTCGGTTATTATAAAACAAATGATAATGATGGCCATTTCAGCAGCGGCATTGGTGCGGACTAACGTGAAGAAAAAAAGAAGAATAAAAGTAGATGTGACGAAATGCGTAAAGGATAGCCAAAGTAGAACATCTTGAAAGAAATTTATGCTCGTAATAATATCACAATGTTTTTTTGCAATAATCTTGATAACATTAGGCCTTTCCTGAATATCTTCATTCCAATAGTTTATAATTTCGTAATTTATATTAATCGCACCATACAATTGCAAGCCAATGTAGAAGATGCTAATATCACAATAAACGATATCATAGGATAGAACGTAGGTTAAAATACACTGCAAGACATGTCTCAATTGCAAGGATAAAGGAAAATTCAGTGGTAAGAAAGGATAACGAAAGATTATGCCTTCTTCGCCTTTTAACATTGCCGCAAGTAAGAATGCAGATGACGTAGTAAAAGTAGCCATATATACTACTCTGAAAGAGTTTAACAAAATCTTATTTTTTAAATAAATTTTTCATAAAGTTTGTTATAATTCACGAAAATTTACCTATATGCCAGCTTCCAAAAGTTAGTTATCCCTTGAAGATTGGTAGAGATGATGCGTTTAATTTCTGAATCATCTTGAACTTCATTGTACAATGAACGAATCCACTGCATTAGTTGTTCAAAAACTACTTCATTGATAGTTAATCCAGAAAATTTTTTAAGCATAAGTTGTAAAACTCCGGAGAGCATTAAAAATGTCATCAATGAGTTATTTGTAATGTTTCCGTCAAAAGTTGCAGAAAGGTGAAAGAGAAGCGTAAAGCAACTCACAATTATAAGAACAAAAACGGTCAAAACTTTTATTCGATCCACAAATGGGCCCTTTGTGATGCGAATTCGAATTAAAGAAAATCCAAATTGAATTTGGGAACTTAATTCTTTATAAAATTCTACATTTCCTGACATTTTCAAAGGTATCACTAGCTCGTCTTCAAAAGAACGAAACACTTTTAACAAAGTTTAAGGACCAACTGCTTTGAAATAACTGAAGTACATACTAATAAAACTCCCATAAACTGATTAATAATTAAGGGGGGTCTCTTGGGAAATCTGTTAGAATTTACACATTTTTAATGTTGTCCTTTTCTTGGGGTTTTTCTTAAACTTGGATATCCGATTATGGTTACATTTGTAGCCTAGTTATTGAAGTGTAAGAAAATCTCTTTTCGCCATTTTAGGTGCGACGCCATCTTGTAGTTTTCCGACTTTTCGGCAGAACTGCCCTAAAATACAAAGGTAGGTTTTTCTCAGGATCTACTGGATGGATTTTGATGGGGTAAAAAGCAAATGAAAGAGGACATACCAATGCAGATTTTGATGTAGCAGAATTTTGAATTTCCATTCTGGGGCTGAGAAAAGTGGAAAAACGTCAAAAATATCTGAAAAAAGTCACATTTTTCCACTTTTCTCAGCCCCAGAGTGGAAATTCAAAATTCTGGTACATCAAAATCTGCATTGGTATTTCCTCTTTCATTTGCTTTTTACCCCATCAAAATCCATCCAGTAGATCCTGAGAAAAACCTACCTTTGTGTTTTGAGGAAAATCTCAAGATGGCGTCGCATCTAAGATGGCGGAAAGTGATTTTCTTACTTTTTAATGGTAAGTCTTTAAATGTCATCAACACTTGAAAACCGAGTTTAAGAAAAACCCCAAGAAAAATTAAAATATTTAATTTCACCAGCTCTCAAAAGAGACCCCCCTTAACATGGATTGATCGAAGAAATTTTATTCAGCCATTTGCAAACTTGCGGTTAGCCACAAAGGACATTATAAACCTATTTCTAACATTGTAACCTGTAGTTAGAGAGAAATTGGTTATTATAAATTCATTTTACACGTGTATGAAAAATTTTGCAGAATTTTGTACAGAGTACAGTAAAATACTTAGTATGCCACGGTTGTGGTATATTAACTAATTATAATAGTATGTAGATATGTATGTACTTTATTTCACACATAGTAATTTATACAAGCTGTTAGAAATAGTAAAATAAAATGTATGCAAAATTAACTTCGCTAGGAATAGCACCTGCAAATTTTCCCGTTTGCAGGTACGTAATTGAACTTTGTAAATATTTTTCTTTCTATGATATAAATTATTAAAATGCAAAATTTTTCCAGAACCACTACTCTTGCTTATTAACAGCATCCATTGAGAATTTGTAGGTCTATTGACAATCCCTTGATTATAGTAAGATTGGAATGCTTGAAGTTCCCGTGATTACCCAATTTAATGGTACATACAATATCTCTTAGGAGGATGGGCTCTAATGTGCATTACACTACACCCCCAATTATACATAGCAGTGTGGGTAAGGTGTTTAGCAAAGTTGACGACTTCACAGAAAAAAGGGAGCTGCTCAACCATCGGCTATACAATAACACAAGTTCCATATTCCATGCTATCCACCGTCTACCAGACGAGCTCAATAGGTATGTATGTACAGTACATATTTAAAATTAACATTAAAATCACAATTTTGATACATAACATAATAAAATTTCTTCAATGTGCTTAGACTAAAATCGTTGACAACGTTCTACTTAGCACTGTTGACAGATGTCTTAATTTCCATAAATGTCCTTAAAATATTTAAACACGAAACAAAGTTTTCCTCTACGCGCTGAAGGTTAGGAGAACGGCGTAGTAGGAGAGGGCCATTTTTACAATTTGAAAATTAAGTAAAAGAAAATAATTCAATAAATTGAAATTGAAAATTCAATAAATTGAACGAATCCACTACATTCTTCTTCTTCTTCTTTAAATGGCTTGAGACTGGTTTCCTACGGGAATTGATCCAGTCTCACGTCCCATTAAGGGACTCGGCCTTCTTCAACAGCGCTCTCCATAATCCACTACATTACTTGTTCAAAAACTTCCTCACTAATGGTCAGCCCTGATGAATTCTTTAACATAACTTGCATGACTTCAAATAAGATTAAAATGTCATAAATGAATTATTCGTAAAAATTCCGTCATAAGTTGCAGTTTATTTTGTTTTTATTTTTAACTTTGTGTTAGATAGTGGAGTACCTACCTGTCTCTTATACTTTTCGCACATTATTTATTAACGTGAAATATCAACTAATATTTTCAAAGGGAGGTGTGTGTAAAACGCGTAAAAGGTGTAAAATAAACTAAAGGGAGGAATTGCCACTACTTTCTTCCTTTCACACATTAATCAAATGCAAACTTTTCTTTACCACAAGATCATTTTGTAGGGGTTAATTCACACCTGAAGTGAAATTTTCCGATAAAACGTGGTGTATTATTTTATTAAATATTAACTCCATTGATTTTCTATACATACATCATTTGATTTCCTCTTTGTTACATTGTTGCAAATTTAAATAGGCAGTTCTATAAAATATTATACACAGGGGAATCATCAGCTATGATGGCACCCCCTTTATCAAATAAATAAATAAATAGGCAGTTAATATGAGTTATATTAATTAATAAGTGAAATGAGATCAATGTATTAAATCGCAATTTTCCCTTAAAAATCTTTTTTGATTGTACTAACATTAATCCAATCAACTTTGAAAATTTAAATAAGAAAATTACAACACATCACACTTTGCAAAAAAAGATTCACAAATTTTACACTTTTTTGAGAATAATAAATTATTTATAATTAATTAGGTTACTTTGCTTTTTAAATAAATTGTTCAATCTAATTAAAAAAAAATAACACTTTTCAGCTTTTGCCGAGAATTTAAAATATTTACTTATTAGAAGAGTTAGAAGAAGAAATTAATAATTTGTCGTTTAATAGGAGTATCGATATTAATTACTTTCTTTCTTATGAAATTATAATAGGAATAATAAATTAGTTGATGTTCCATTTCGCGGTTCACACCAATTATTGTAATCATCGGAAAAATTTTCCACCTCAGATTGGGCTCTAACTTGGTATGAATGGTGGTGGAAAATGCGCAGAAATTTTGTGGAAAGTCTTAATCGAGGGCATTGGCTATGAGAAAACCGTTCCTCAAAATTTGCCCATTCTCAATTTCCAGCCAATATCACATTTCACTGAGTGACACTGACAAAAAAAGAATCACAACCAGTAAGTTTTATTTCAGCTCATCGCAAGTTTGAGCCCGATTTGATAACTTTGCGTTTTAGAGTGTATGCAGAAGCTGTGATTCTTTGAAGAAAGCATCACAGCTAAAAAAAAATTGCGCAACATCTCGAAACACGAAGTGCATTTTGCTCCTTCGCAAGATCTCGCACAAGAAAAGAGTCTGAGGGTGATTGCCATGCAGGAATCACCATCCTTGGAACATGTATGACCTCCTTCGGAGAACTAGGTGGTTGGGTCGCTAACTATGATATTCAAATGTGCCACAAATGCTACACCATCACACTGCCCTACAAAACCAAGGGGGTGAAAGCAACACTTTCAACATTTTGTCCGAATATTAGAAACTGAAAAAATCATCCCTATTCCACAGAGAAGGGGAAGAAGCAGATAGTAGAAGAAAAGAGGATTATCATTTGGGAAACAATTTGTGTTACTTTGAGCGGAAGCAAACTATATATAACATAGCGAGGTATGTATACGCAGACTTTTCACCTGCAGAAATAAATCTTCCTAATTCCGGGATTAACCTTTTAAAGCTTTAAATTCATTAACTCAACGTTGAGCATGAGAGGGATTTAGAAAGGAAACAGAATGAGTTAATGATACCCATGATGATATCTGGTAAGTTATACCTACATACCAAACTTAAATGTGCTTTATATAGCTCGTGTAGTAGAGAAAATCTAACAAACTAGAAAATAAGATTAGTTAAATTAAGACAAAAAAATTATTAAATTAAAAAATATATGTAGATCTATTAAAAGTTAATGTTTTTTTTTATAGTGCAAAGGAGCCTTTTATTTATTATTGTATTGAGAAATCTCGAAAAGCTTGAAGTAGGTCGTGTAATTTAGATAATATTTTAAATCATTTTAGAATATCCAAATATATTGCAAAAATTTTTTTCGAAAAATTCCTAATAAATTGTTGAAATATTTTTAAAAATATTCGTAATAAAAAGAGAATAAAAAATGTTCAGAGAATTTTCTTTAATTTTTATTGATTAGAAAATTTTCCTTCATGAATTTTGGCTTCAAAAAAAATTAAACAATATTATCTCGAGCTTCTCACCCCTTGATTTTACAGAATAAAGCTGCCAATACATATTATTCAGCGCATGGAAAACCACCATGAAGCCCGAGCAGATGAATCAGAGGCGACGAATCTCAATATGAAATCCATGGAATACGGAATCATACCAAAAATGATAAGGGGCTGATTTTTGTATGTATTGTGCGGCCTTCCTCTCATTGAGCGTGTCAATCTTATCACACGAGCATTTGGGCATCAAGTGATAAAATAGTAGCAGATAATGTATCGTCAGGTATTTTTTGGCACCGAAGCTTTGTAATCAACACAGTTTTCTCAGCAATTTTGACTAACACGGAAGGCAAAAAAAATTCTAAAGAAAAATTCATCTTGAAGAAAATTCTACTGTCTGGGGAAATTTAAAAGAATTTATTTATTTTTTTGTTCAAACACCCACACCGTGTGGGAGTGACGAAGTTTTGTGAGACGTCCATGTGCGGGTAGAGGTGTGGGGGAGTGAAAGTGAAGTAGCTGTGCGCCAGATTGACTGTGTGTATATGTAATTCAATGTGGTTAATTGCGATATTGTTTGCCATCGTTGAGGGTGTCAGGGGATCCTTGCTCGGGGAGGATGCTCTGCCCAAGGTGGATGGGAAAGATGAAACAGAGCCAGGAAATGTACCCAGTGATATTGACTTGGACCTACCAGACGGTGCAACATTAATTAAGCTCCATGGAGCATTCATGGTTGTTGCCTGGATGGGGACAACATCAATGGGTATTTTGATTGCCAGGTGAGTGATTTCGGGATGCTGCATGCAGTCGCCATGCTTTTCTGTGTGACTCAATTCGGCTCGTTATACGAGCACAGCGTGTACACCGAGGGAACATTTCATTTCCGCATATACACCATTTCTGCTTGCAGATACTTCAAACGAACATGGGTGAACCAACAATTTTTCGGCACAGATGCGTGGTTCTTCGTAAGTTTATTATTTTGATGTTTTTGCACTCGGGAAAATCTACAGATATGCAAAAGCTCGCACACATATGCTTTCATGTCCACCGTTATCTTTTCTTGACCTCGAAAATAATCATAAACTTACTACTTGACAAAGTTGGAGTCGGGGATGAGTCAAGATGGATTAAGTAATTTATTTATAGTCTCTACATATTTTAAGAAAAAAATCCTAATTGAGCTTTTCAGAGCTTTTTTCTGTATAAAAATTATATATTTTTGAAAGCTTTGCCCTATTTTACTCTAGAATTTTCTTTAATTAATAAAATGATTTTCCATGTTATTTAACAAGTTGTTTAACAACAAATGCACCTGCTTAGAAATTTCCTCAAGCACTCTCTCAAGCTTTCACACCACCACAAGATTTCTCCCGAGTGTACTCGTAGGAACCGAAAGTCGGAAGATAAATGAGATTAATATGGTGAAATGCTGTCATTTATAAAACAGTGGCATCGTGCTTGCATGCTCTTCACGTGGACCTTCACCCTGATCGCCTTCATTATGATCTTCATTGACGTAGACGGATGGTCCTACGATGAGGCTCCCCATGCTATTTTGGGTACCATCACCACCATTGTTTGCTTCTTCCACCCCATTCTTGCCATGCTACGTCCCGGTGTGGGTGACGAAAAGAGAAAATACTTCAACTGGGGACACTGGTTCGGTGGAAATCTCGCTCACATCCTTGCCAGTGAGTTTTTCCTTCGTTTTTTCTTGTCTCACCGAATTTTTCTTGCAGCTCCCCAAGATGACGGCGGCTTATCTTACGCATATTATATATTTTTTTCAGCGGTGACCATTTTCTTATCGATCACCGTGAAAAAAGCTCAACTGCCCTCCTGGCTCTATTCCATCTTATCGCTGTCCGTCTTGGCGTACGTCATAGCTCATATATACTTCAATGTGAGTATTAAATACATGTATTGTGATGTAATCGCCACCAGCTCTCTATCATCCTCGGTTGACTTCTTCCCCGTCCCGGGAGAGCGCAGTTTTTTTGTGTTCATGCAGATGGCTCTCTTGGGGTCAGCGCTATGAATCATATCGAGCACTCGAGTCATAAATGAAAGCTTTCCCACACCACCACCCCGGCTCATATATATAAATCCCACGCTGATATGGGGTTTCTCTCATAACGCACGCTCTACTATATCTCTTTCCACATTATTTTTCGTATAGGTTCTACTTCGCAAAGCTCAACACCACGGCGCTTATGGAAATCGCAATATTGACGCTCCAGTGAGTATATGGGCGAGAAAATATCTCGCCGAGTCATTCTCTTCTTATCAAACAAAAGCTCCATCGAATTTCCCATTTTTTTGTTACTTTTCAACACCTCTCAAACACTATCTAAAATAACCCCAATGCGAGATGATGAATGGGATTTTCGAGAACAATTTCAAGTGTGTAAACCAATCAATTGAATTTTTCTTCATATCTTCCTCAAAAAAAAATTGCAGTATTCGACTTGGCGCAAAAGAGGACTCCTCATCTATTGCCTTGTAACTTTGTGCATTGTCATCGCTGTGGTCACCATCATCATTCTTGCTCCAATTGGAGAAAGCAACGGAGGGACTCCTGTGAGTGAATGACTGAATAATGAATTTTAAATTTAGAGAATGCAATTTATTTTTAAAAAAAATATATAATTTTAAGAAAATAGGGGAGGCATAAGGAGTGAATGTAAAGCAATGACATATTTTTCAAAATTTTCTTAAGAGGTGAAAGAAAACATTCTATTTTTATTTAGAAAGTGCGGAAAAATTGACAAAAGTATGAAAATTCATTAAAAAAGAATAATATAATTTTTTTTTGCTGAATGGATTTTTAATAAATTTTATTATATGCAGATGAAAAAAAAATTTCATATAAAACAAATTCATGTAGTTTCTTTCTGGTTTTTCT
This sequence comes from Lutzomyia longipalpis, assembly GCF_024334085.1. Taxonomy (NCBI): domain Eukaryota; kingdom Metazoa; phylum Arthropoda; class Insecta; order Diptera; family Psychodidae; genus Lutzomyia; species Lutzomyia longipalpis. The sequence goes on along the minus strand of NC_074707.1, from coordinate 43,343,128 downwards.
TGTCCATTTTCATATTGGTTTTCATGAAAATAAAACGAAGTTATGGTGCTATTTTGGGAGCTCTTTTACTTCATTATAATGATCCAATCAAGGTGTAAAAATTTTGCAAATCATTTTGAAATGATCAATAAAGTAACTCCAAAGCACAATTCACGAGTAATTTCCAAGAAAGGCTTTTTATTAAATAAAATTGGGTGGTTGTATCGACGGGAGAGGAAATTCTGAAGGAATTGTGAAATTGGGAACCATTCATCCTTCCCCCAAAAAATACTTCAATCATTGCTTATTGCCGTTATTGCCTTGATGTGCACTGCAATGTGGATGGATGGGGTGGAAAATCACCCATTGAGCACCCCTTATATTGCAATCCATGATTGTTCATTTACTGAATGATGGCACGAGGGGGAAACTTTGACGGCATTCATTGTACATTTAAATCCAACCACACGGTTCGTCGAATACTCTTCATTTCCTCCGCACTCAAATCCCCTCCGATTCTCAATACATACTAGAGAGGATTTTCCCTGTTAGGAGCGGGATTCCCGTTCCCATTCCTTTTTGCAATTTGTCCCCCTAAAGCCCATCAATTGAGAGTTACCCCTGTGTAGTGTACACCACCCCGTAGTACGATGTAACAGATTGCAGATGATGTGGCGACGCTCTTTGGCGCCAGTCAATGACTCTCCCCATATACACTTCTTATGTATGGAAGAGAAATCCGTGCTTCCTCGCTTGTTCTGTCCTCGCACAGAAACTTCCCCAGCAATGTGATTGAGAGCATTTTGGGTGCGTGATCAAGATGAAATTGCAAATAGTAATTGCGATTGTATCCTCTGCAGCTTTCACAACCCCCCGCGCTCCATTCTATTTAACTGAATTCAACTATTAAGAAGGGGAGGAACTTGAGCATTTAATTACTTCCCTGTTACTTTTGCTTGTGCACAGATATTGTTTTATTGCTCTCAAGTGAATCGTTTTCAGACATTATTAATCAAAAGCTTGTTTCGTGTAGTTTCCCGCCAAAAACAAGAATACTCAAAATGAAAAGCTCCCAGAGAAAAGTTTGAGGGAGAAAAGTTTTACGCAGTTTGTTTGTCACATTTTAGTGGTAATCGTTTTCTCTTTTACTTTTTTTCGTCTACAAAAAGTTAAAGAAAAGTTACCAAGACATTCTGACAATTTATACAAACACAGGGCAGGAGTAAAGTTATGCTTTTAGTGGAAGTTTGTAGGTATTCTGTCGTAATCAATTAATTTAATTAGATATTTATATGGTTCGTCGCATAAAAGCTCTCAATTTTCTTCATCAAGTTGAAAGGTATATATAACGGGACACGAATACAGGCAATGAAAGTTTGTCAACATCTATTTATACAGAAGAATTTCATCAAAAGATGCAGGAGAATCTCTTGCAGCTTTTGAAAGTTATTTGGTTATTGCACTAAATTAACTTTTATAAAGGAATTTATTCAGGTTAGTATGAAGGATGATCCTCTATCGCAGAACAATTTTAACCCATCTCATCTTGTAGGGGAACATAAAAAATAGAAGAATCGCGAGAGAAACTCCCCAATATCCACTGGGATCACATCGAAAAGTGCAGTGAAAGTACATTCCGGGAAAACATAACCTCAGTTTGGGAACAACATTTAAATGAATAGGAGGAACTCCATTGTGTTCGACCAGCGTGGCATCGGGACCTCTTGAGCTTCTTTATAACCTTCCCAACCTTTCCTGCCTACCCGGATGAAGATTTGAATGATTTTTGGTTCACTTCTGTCTTTCCGGACTTCCCGTCGTTGAGTTTTTTTTTCTCTTCTTGGAGTGGAGACAGAAGTGAACCAAAAATCATTCAAATCTTCATCCGGGTAGGCAGGAAAGGTTGGGAAGGTTATAAAGAAGCTCAAGAGGTCCCGATGCCACGCTGGTCGAACACAATGGAGTTCCTCCTATTCATTTAAATGTTGTTCCCAAATTGAGGTTATGTTTTCCCGGAATGTACTTTCACTGCACTTTTCGATGTGATCCCAGTGGATATTGGGGAGTTTCTCTCGCGATTCTTCTATTTTTTATGTTCCCCTACAAGATGAGATGGGTTAAAATTGTTCTGCGATAGAGGATCATCCTTCATACAAGCCTGAATAAACTCCTTTATGTTGATATTTTTCTTGAATAAAAAATATAAATTTGTATCTATTTTAATTTCACCTTTTTTATGAGGAATCTAATGGCAAAAACCGACTAAATTAGTGGTGTATAATGGGAAACATCCTATATTGTATCAATTAAACAAATTAACTCTAAATACCGCAGTTCAAATGAATTGCAGGTCAAATGGCATTAATATTAAATATGTTGCTACATATCATGAAAATACCCAGAATTGGGTGAATATAGTTAGGTATTATTGACTTAAATTCTACATTCAATGGCAATATTTAGGTGTTAAAAAAGAAAATATTATTGAATTTGTGGTTATGGGGAATCATGTGACTGTATGGATTCAATTGAAATAAATTGGAATTAACAGCGATAAATTCGGACTAGGTTTGCGCGTATATGTAATAAAATCTTCAATGAAATTCGATTTGGGGGCATCCCGTGCGTGACGTAACTTACGAATGCTCTATGCTAGACTTCTTAGGGGCTTCCTACACAGTTCTTCACAACCCTTCACAATTCTCCTGCCATTCATCGATTTTCACCGAGACATTCGCCGCATTGTAGCCCCGTGGGGGTTTTATGTGCTCGCGGGAGCTTTTGCAATCGTCGGGAAAGCTCTCTTCTCGTGCGCGGGAAGTGAATTGAAAAGGGGATGTGCGGGGGATGGGGCAACCATTTTTTTTATTATCAACACCATTATGACACTCTCTGAAATCTATCAGTTGAAAAATGAAAACACTGCATCCTCGCTGAAAGCCGGCCCTGTACTTTATGTGGAGGCATGCGCTCTTTTGGTACAAACCCAAGGAATGCCTTTGCGCAGATTTTCTCTCCGTACGAAAGAGAACATCACAATGATTGTGCCGAGGGGTGAATTTCCCTGAGAGACCCATTGTGCTGTCGAAGAGAAAAGAAGAAAATTTGCCATAGAAGCGTCAAAATCTCTCTCATTGACAGTCAGAGGGAAAGCTTTCGGAGTGTCGGTCGTGTTAAGTCCATCTTATTGGCTTTTCCGTGTAAATTTTATCACTTTAAAAAAACAGCACCTCCAAACAATTCATAATTCTCCGGGAATTTGAATTGCCACACAACCCTCAACGAGGTACTTTTCTATCCTTTTGAAATCCAAAAGTAAACCCCCAAGTGTGTTCTCATACTCTCGTGTGGAAAGAAAGAAAAAAAAAAGTGCGGAAAACCACCCTCCCGGTTAAAGGGAAAGGTCCCCGTGTGTTGTGGAAACCACCGAGGAATTGCTGGGTGAGGGAGTGCGAGAAAAAAATCCGTGTAGGTGGAAAAAGGAGCGAAAGACCCTAGTTGATAAACGTAAAGTGGATTAACGTGAAACAACCCCTCGTTGGTAAACACCCTACAAGTGAATTTGTATGTGTTTCTCCCCTTGTGTTACCAAAGGTGCAAAAAGCGTTCCCACCTTGCGCGCTTCTGCAACTACCTCAAAACAAATCGATCAAAGGTGTATGAAAGCTGTGTAGACTGATTGAATTTTCCGGCACCACCGGATTTCCATTGGATAATGTTTGTGTCGTTGCATTGATTTTTGCCCTTTTCACTACACACACCATACATAAAATACATATAGCATGGATTATTTTCTATGAAACGGGAACTATGTTTGTACAGTGAATGATATTTTAAAGGAGCAAACACCAACGAGAAGTGGACCAAAGGTTGCAGAGTGCAAAGTATTTTTACTTTTGGCCAATTTTTGTTCTGTTTGAGAATTCCTTTTTTTGAAGCAACTTTTATTTGGCCATATAGCTGTGTGTAGAATTGTGTAGCAGTGCAAAGGGATTGAAAGTATAAAGGAAAAAAATGTGGATCTTAGGATTATTGCTACTAGCTGTGCAGGTCTGTGCGAAAATTGCTGATACTGAAGTATCCATTGAAGCTGCTTTCCAAGGTATGTTTGCGTTCTCATTAAAAATACTCAAGGGGAATTCACTTGCTTGAGAAAATGTACACCACATGACGCAGAATTTTTATATTTTTTTTTTTCATAACTTAAGTACGATGATTTTACTATAGTAAGACAAAGACAATTTTTATAGGCAAAACATTTTATTAAAAGAAGTTACAAAATACTATCTGAGTTATTTGACGTGACTCTTATTACAAATTTATAAGAAAACTAGAGAAATAATTCTGATAATTTTCTAAAAATAATTTTAGATAAAGCTCCTTTTGATCCTTCTTAAATTTTTTAGTAAAATTTTCAGTACCTATGCTGAATCTTAAAAAGGGATTGATTCTATAAAAATCTCTTCTTAATTTTTTAAACCTAAAAGTTGTTTAAGATCTTTAGTTCTTGTTCTTCTAAAATGGTTAATTTTCATGCTATTAGAAAAAACTAAGAAAATATTTTGAAAAAGTAATTTATCTCTTGTAACAAGAATAAAGAATCTATCAAAATATTTTTATTAGAATGAACAAAAATTTTAAAAATAATGTAGAGAAAATATTTTTGTCAGAATCGAGCTCATGAATTAAAAAGTTTTCATAAAAAACGAATAATGTTTTAAATGATAAAAAACTAAAATACTAGAAAAAAAAATTTTTTTGTACACATCCCTCGAATAAAGAGCTCCCCTTGAGTGAAAATCTTTGTCTTTCCAATTTTTTTGGATAGCAAACAACGTACTGCTTCATTCTGTCCATTTTTCTCGTTAGAGCTTCGTAGTGTATTTTTTGCACTAATAGAAATATTTCCACAAAAAATTACAAGGTGAATAAGTTGCGAGAGAGAAGAGAGGAAAGATTTAAGTTATCTATACTACCTACATCATGCTATAAATATTCATTTTATCCCTGGATGAATGGGTAGACAAAGTAAGACTGCAAAAGAATTTACTTTCCACCAAATCTTCGTGCTGTCTCTCCTCGTCCCTCGCCCCCACTTTTCTCGGGGATGTTTTCCTTTCTCATGGATGAGAATTTCTCAAGAAAGTGAGCAATGTAGCAACACACGCGAAGGGGTGAAGAAGATTTATTCGTACAAATGCGGCACAAGGTGTTCAGGGGAAATGTTTTTGGAAGAGTCTTTACAACAAATATTGCGCCGTGTTAAGGTGAACACCGAAAGTACAATTGTTGTAATGTTTGGGTGGTGGAATTTTTGTGTTACTCCAGGGAGGAGTTTTTAGAGGTATTTGCGGTGGGGGGAGCCTTTAGGGGGGACATAATAGGAATATAAATGTGAAATTGCCAAGGAGCAGATGCTGTGCTATGTATATAGCGACTAAGGGGACGCTCTTTTATCACCATTTCACGTCAATGCGTCTCCCAAGGGATCTTCGGTGGAATTGACATGCTCTTTGTCTCCCACCCACGCTGCGAAGGTATGCACACGGTGTATTCCAATTTATTGAGATAGATTTTGTGTGATAGGCATGATATTTGCGCCTCTTGAAATTGTTCAACTATGTAAGAGAGATAGAAAAGCACTAATTCACATTTCGAATAAGAGAGAAAAGATCTTTTTTTTTAAAATAATTCTTTATGGTTCTTTGAGTCAATTTTATAAATGAGAAATTTAATTTATTTTATTTTAATTTGTTTGCTGTTAATATTATCAGCAGCAAATAATATTTAATGTATATTTGTTTAAAATATATGAGTTAGAGACAACGCAATTATGCACCAAAATTATTAAAATTTATCATTCACGAGTGTTGACCAATTTTATTTGTATTTTAATTGATGATGTTGAAGCAATATATACACAAAATATGTATGTATGTATATAGCAAACCAAACTAAGCATATATTAACCCTTTATGGTGTACCTTTTACACGTAGTAAATGCTACAGAGAACGTACTTTTTCGTACTCTATTGACTCACACAACTCATCATCCCCAATTTCAATGGCTGCTAAAACTTTGAAATTGCGTAGGTATCACTTTTACCAAATGACTAACCACATGAGGTTAATGATCGTTAACTTGCGAAATGCTAAATCGAACGCATTGAAAGGGCACTTGTGCATAGAGTACACACTCCTTCGTGCCTCTTTGTTCATATTCAGTTGTCCAATCTCGTAAATAGCTGTCGGAGTCAATTGCCTCATATGCAAACGATGCTCTCTGTGAATTTAATCAAGGCTTCCCTCCCTTTTAGTAGCCCAGGCAGAGGGTTAATCATGCACACGACAGTCTCTGATGAATTTCTCTACCAAATTACCATCAATTTTCTTGTGGACTGCATACATTTGGGCATTACTGTCACAGTTGGTTTTTGGGTAAAATGCTTTTGTGATTTGTAGTGTCAAGGTGCATCGAGACAGTTTTGGTTTCTGCAATTAAAGTGAATCCTGCTACAGAGTTAGTATGCAGCTATAAGAGGTAGATAGTACTGTCCTAATTTTCAATTTTATATACATAAATAGATGAGGGTTGATGGGCAATATTAAATCGATTTTCATTGAATTTAATTTTCCTTTTGAATGCTATCACGGGAAAAATTCATTTCAGGATAAAAAAATGATCTTTTCAATAATGATCAGTACATAATTTGATTGATACTACTTTAAAGCATTTAATTGATCCATAATCAAGCTCTGAATTGGTGTTCAAGTGATTAAGATAAATGGATAAGGCTTCATTGGCAAAATATAGTTGGAAATATGCTACTTTCACTAACCTCAACACTACATAATCAATTAATTAACTCATTTTACTTAACCAATTGAAAAAAATGACGGTTTTGTGTTTAAAAAAAATTCTATTAGCTTTTTTAATTCAATTTATAAAATTACGTTTAAATTGCATTGTCTGCAGTACAAATTATGCAGGAGTGTCTTTGCGGAACGCCTCTTGTATATTCAGCGCCATTCCATTAATCCTCATTCTCACCAGCAAAAACGATCTTTATTCTATGCAACAACGGTTTTGGGGACAAAGAGCGGCAATTTTGGCAAAACACTCTATATAGGGAAAAAGCATATTGAGGAGGTAAAAAGAAGAGATATCTCCTCATGGAAAACAATGTGAATTCCCGCAAGCACCAAAATGGGGGGTGTTTAAGAAAATTTTAGTGTGTCGTCGCCATTTTGGGGTGAGTTTTCCGCAAGAAAATTATGCAAATTGGTCGAGAAGGATCTTGTTGTGGGGGGTATTTATATAGAAAGAATTTTTGTGGGTAACTAGAAAATGTTTACGCCACGGCGACCGTCTAAAAGAAAATTTTCTAAAACAACTTTACGGAGTTTTTTTCATGTGGAAACTTCATAAAAAAGTTGTTTTTGATGCACTATTTCCACTAAAATATTCAGAGAGAATTTTTCTTCCAGCAAAATAAATTTTTTTTGCGTTTTTTTTGTAATTTAAACACAGTTGTTCACCCCTTTTATTTTCCAGGAAATTTTACAAAATTCTGAATTTTTTAAAGCTTTTAAAAGCTTAGGTAAAAATTTTTTAGTTACTTCATGAAAATTTAAAACCTACCTCATGTCACATTTCTCGGTATTCTGATGGTAGTGCAGAGTAATGTTTTTTTGTGAATATTTAATGTTGCTTCATTATCTTATTTGCTTTCAAACTTACATCATCAATGTAAAGCAGGCAGAGTCAAACTTTTAACGTAAGCACCAAACTTACATGCTACTTCTGCATAAGTAATAGAATAAATAAAAACATTGGTGGTAAAATAAATCACCCGAAATAAACTCAGGGATTTAGTTTTAAATTGAAACTTAACGTTTCTTTACATTTTGGATAATAAGAAAGGTTTATTTTTAGTTATGAAATGACCATTTTCCGAGCATATTTTGTATTTTCATGCTTAAACTTCTTACAATTTTAATTTTTGGTTCGGTTGGATCTATGAGAAAATCGATGAAAAAGCAATTTTATTTCACTTCAAAGGTACCTACCGTTTATTGACTCCCATTGATTTCTAATATGAAATGTTTATTTTTATTATTATCTTGATTATTTCATGGTGTAAATTTCCACATTTCCCAACCAATAATGCAAAAGATTAGGTGGATGTACATATAGGGAAATCCATAAAATGCCTCAAGAGAAGGTCTATATACACACGGTCCACAAATGTAAATTCATACATCAAATATGTTTCTACCTGTAAGCATTATATGGTGTAGCATACACGTTGGTACGATAGACTTTAGTTTGATGAAATGCATTTTCCCACAAGCTAACAATTCATCTCATTTTCAACCGAGGGTTTTCTCTGTATTTTCCACCCACCTCAGGGCAGTCAACTTTGCGTGTGTTTAGTCCCCCAAATGGCGCTCCAGACGAGGGCGGATAATGTGAAAATCACAATTTATTGTACACATGGACCCGAGGGGGTGGGACAAAAATTGAATTATAGAAGAATATACGGGGGTTGAATGGGAAAATGAGTGGAAAATTGATAATCTACTTGGAAAGTGACACAAATTGCACGTTACGTTTTTGCACGGAAGTACACTTAAAATATACTCCATCTCCTAAAATGGGGAATTGAACCTGTGTAGAGGGTTTGCTCAAAAAGGAACATACACTTAAAGCCTTGATTTTAGGAGATTATAATTCAATTCCAGGGTTGCATACACTCTCTGTGTGTACAGCATCTCACAGTTGGAAACATCCAGAGAATGGGGGTAGATTAAGATGGGAATTTTCCACGATAAATTCTCCATGCAATTTAATGGAAGTGTTGGAAATTTTCTTATCTCCATCGGTGCAGAATCTTATATAAATTTAAACATAATGAGTTGAATTAACATTTTTGCAAAGTGAGGGAAAAAAACTTTATAAACAATACATACCTAGAAAGCAAAGCTCCGTTGAGAGCTTTCGTAATATGGTTTTGGTTAAAACTTTAATCATTTTTATGAGGAAAGTCATGCGCTTGAAATTCAGCAGAAGACGTTGGTTTTCTTGTTTGCTTTCTCTATACATACACACAGAATTTTCTCAAGAAAAAAATCAATTGCTAGTTTCTTCACGACCGTTAAATTGATTAATTACGAATGTCTTGTGTTGGTATTATAGACATTTCTTGCTTTACGGATCATTTATAGGGAGTGATTTATAATGTAATAATGTTCCTTTTTTAGGGGAAAATATATCTAGAAAATTAGGAAAATTAATTTATTGATTTTTTTTTCATTTAGAATAATATTTCATATAAAGTAAAAATTTTGTAAAACCTCCAAAAGCTTTTTTTGTTAAATTGCAGAAATAAAATTGAACAAAACAAAAGAAAATGCAAATTTCCACCATTTTTGTTGAACAATATAGTAAAGAAAAAAGCTATATTGTATTGTATACTACCACTCATTATACATAATTTGAATTTCTTGAGTGATTAAATGGATCTTTTATTGACAATCTTATTTTTCTTTTAGTCTAATTCAACATCCCAATTTTGTTCTTCTTTTGTCTCTACACATTAAAGCGATGAGCCAGAGAATAAAGCAATAAAAAGGGGATCCATTGGAGGTGTAGTGAGCACAACGAAAAAAAAGGAGTTACATAAAGTGACAAGGAAGACAGTTGGGGTGAGAGTAATTGCTCTGAACGAACAGGAAATTAACACAATTTTTGTGAAATCTCTGAAATATTCTTCTATGAACTGGGGTAAAAAAACACGACACAGCAAATCCCACACCCACCCTCCAACCCTTTCACAATGATAATACCGACAATTTGACGTGCTTTTTTGCATACTTATCGTATTGTTCAGTGATACTCTCAGCACACACATTCTGAAATGGCACTTTTTTTTTGCTCGTGAGATGAAGGATTCTGTGCCCATTTGCCTTTTCTCCTTTATAAGGTGTTTCCCACAGAGTGAGCTTTTTTCCTGCATATATTTTTTTCTCCTATAGTTTTCCATTTAAGCCATTTTTTGTGTAGCGAATTTCACTCCGCGTCACTTCTAGTACGTGCACTATATGGATTTTTTATGAAAGCTTTTTCAGCTTTATTTCGTGCTTTTTCACCAGGCGAAACAAGTGAAAATATATACACAGCTCAATTTTCATTTACGAGTTTAAGGGAAAGGTTGAGTGATTAAATGTAGTTAAAAACTTAACCAGCATATTTTGAGGTTATTGATAACGTAAAAAACTCAAGAAAACTTATTAATGATTTAGTTTTTTTATCTTAAAAAATTGTTTGATATTCTTTGTTTTTATTTCTTTCTCTGAATTTATTTTTGAGACAGCAAAGTTTGGTTTTTTTTATTTTGCATAAAGAGAATAAATCATAAAACATGGAATTGTATGCAAAGGATTTGTATATTGATTGGCAAGTATTTCCTCGTCTTTTGACTGTCTGATTTTCATACGAAAGTAGCGAAAATGTTAAAATAAAAAGAAAGTGAGAGAGACAAGTCGAAGGGAAAAAAGTTGACTGAAAAATTCTAAAGTTACACTAAAGGAACTCAGAACTTCAGTTGAGGACGTCTAATGCCATGGGGGAAGGGTGATGTATCGGAGAATACCTTTTGTTGTTGAGAAGCTACTTTCCTTCGAATCAATGAAGGACCGAGACGATGGAGATCAAAGGAAAAATGAGAAATAGGATTACGAACCACTACAGACTACACAGCAGAATCGTCTCCCCTTTTTAGTATAAAGAATTTCTGAGACAGAGAACAATGATTGAAAGTAATACTCAAAGGGACGATCGCTAAAATAATACGCACGATTTTAGTTTACGGATAATTTCATTGCAAGCACCACTCAATGAGGACCGAAGAGTATATCCTTTTTTTTGCTCTTTCACCTCTTATCGGCATTATTCCTTTTTGTCGCTTTTGCCAATTGGGGAGATATTTTTTTCCTCTATTTTCTTCATTTTCTCTCCACTTTTAGGAGCTTTTTTTCTGTGCAGCATGAACTTCTGGGGGAGACCGGAAAAGTTGGTCTGGCTTCCACTCAATTCCCTATCCATAAATTTGCCGTATAAATTTCCCATTTCCGCCATATAATTCATATACTGTTTGATTTTTAACGATGGAATGCGAATGTGGGAAAATTCCTATTATACGTTAAATAAATGGATTTTCTCCATTAGTTATTTTTCCGACACACCACCGTGCGATTTATGATTTTTCGATTTTCCACTCGTCTCCACACCTCTATATGCAGTCTCTCTCTCTCTCGCTTTCTCTCTACATAACCCATATACTACATTCAATCATGATGCATATAGGAAGTTTTTATATTCTACTTTTTAATTCAGCTACGACTGCATTGCATATATCATATGACAGTGAAATGAAATTTATTTTTGAATTTCTTGTATTAAAATCAATCTATTGAATTGAATTGATTTAATTTTTTTTAATCAAAATAAAATTCATCAAATATAAGTTTGTTGTGCAATATAATTTTGCAAAATTTCGATCTTTGTGCAAATTAGTGCATAATTTGTAAGAGAAAATCCCAAATTATGCAATATGCTGCAAAATGTACAAAACGAGTGATTAATGAGATTAATAAGCTTTACATAAATTTCCAAATAGCTGATGAATAGTTAAGAAATCTCAATTGTGATCTGTTGATAATTTTGATTATTTTAATAGCAAAATTTGTCATACAGTGATCGTATTCAAACCTAATTTTAACCATTTGGCATGTTTCAAATTTATAATGAGAGCGTCCACCAATCAGAACCAATAAACAGGCAATAAATTCTATCGCAAAAGTACCACCATCATTGGCCATTAGTTGAAATTATATTTTCGATGAGTGTCCATATTTAATATTCATGAACTGTTCCATGCTTACCGTCGTACAGTTTATTTTTACCTCAAAATCTCAAATTTCCGCTCTCTAACGTTGTTTTTTGAGTGTGTAAAAATAGATAAATCATCTCTTCTCGAATGCAAAAGTTATACCTTTGGCAAAAGTGCTGCTTTTTTGAAAGCTAACGTGCCGTGAATTTGCATGAGGGATTGATTTTTAATTTTTTAGTCCCACCCACAGAAGGAGAGATGGAAGTAAATTTTTCATTTTACATCGATTTTTTTCGCCAAGGGAAACTCCACAACTAAAATGGCTTTCTGGCGCATCTAAATAAGGAGGGAGCATAAAAAAAACTTATCTCATATTTATTTTTCTCGTGATTCATTGCTTTTTGATTTTTTTTGTGGAGTGTTCATTTTGAATTGCAGTGCAAAGTTTTGCGGTTATTCATCACGTACTGACTGTAATGATATTTAAATAAGGGTTTTCCTTTGTGGAATAGCAATTAAAATGTCGGAAAATTGCATTAGAATAAGGCTGATTGCATGGCAAAATAAATATAATTTTTTCCTATCAAAATAAGCCCTTTAGAGCTTTGGCCGAGGACTTTTTCCTTTACTATAAATTATTTCTTAAATATCAAATAATCTTTTTCATCATATTTTAATGAATTATTTTTGCGTAGTTTAGTCTAAACATTTTATACAAAAGCTTTCTCACATCTATAGCAAGATAACAGAAGCTTCCGAGAGGTTCAAAGCTTCTGAAGCTCAATGAGTGAAAACCCACCCTGGCAATTATTAGAGATATCTCTCATGATATAACTCCTGAGTAATTTAATTTAGTTACTTCATTCACCCTGTTAAATCAATGAATTAAATGTTATACAAACTATTTCTATATCAAAAACTTTAACTAAACAAAGTTTTGTTTTTGTACAAAAGAAGTTTCCCATTTTCCATATCTAAATTATTCTCAGTTAGTGTTCTATTTGGAGAAATTATAAAGCTAAAGTTGGGGAAAGTAGGAAGCATGATTGTGTGTCTTTTTTCCACTCCAATTCCTATGTGTTAATTACGGAGAAATCACAAATGTTCCAATTAAATTAAGCGTAAAGAATTAATGGTGAAAATTTCCTCTTCATGTGAATATCCTCAAATGGAGAGCTTCCGGACGAAATGAGAATGCTCAAACCTTCTATATATGTTACCCGAAGTTTGCAAAGCGCCAAAGGGAATTTAAGGTGTACGTATACCTACATATATAAGTGTTCTGGTATGTCTACTACCTTCACAGATTCTGCAAAATTGGCAAGAGAATTTAAATGGAAGTCCCCATGTGAAAATCGATCTCAACAATTTGTTAGGAATTTTTGTGAGAGAGAGAGAATTTTCACATAACAAGGTGGAGAAGACATTTTGGAGCTTCTCAAGTGTGCAGACGTGAAAATAATGTGTGAACTTCTTCGATGCTTACCTTTATGTAAATAAATTTATGTAAGTTTTTTTTTATAAACACCTGCATTTTTCGAGAGTGTGAAATTGAAAAAAAAATGCAAAAGAAAATCTAGAAATGTAAACTTGCAAAGAGAAATGTGCTTCAAGAAGACATGTAGTGTAGGTGCAGGTGAAGTTTGCAATATTGAACGCTTTATAATGCAGAATAGCAAGAAAAGAAGTTTTGTCAAAGAAGAATTTTTTTTATTTGCTTTAGGTATTTTTTATTAAAATCAATCAAATCTTTTCTTTAAATCTTATATTTTAGAGATTTTTAAACCTATCGGTTTAACTTAATTTTCACGTTTTCGACTTGGCAGGAAAACTCCAATTTTTGCATAAAAGTGAAAATAAAAAAGACTTTTTGCACAACTCCACTGCGAACTTCTAAACTTAACTTCTTAAATTAACCACAAAATGACAGCAAAGATTAAAACTAAAAAGTGAAAGAGCCATAAAAGTTATCTCTCTATTCAAATTATAATAAATCATCGATTAGAGAGCACTCTGTGAAGTATACTTAAAATCCTTTTAAAAAAGTTTTCAATTTAAAACTTTCTGCCCCCCTTTGGATGTGATCTTAAATCTCACAGAGATTCAGATAAATTTCAAGCCGTCTCAAAACTTTGATTGGAAATGCGGGATGGCAAATGAATTTTGGCCGCATGAATCCACTGGGGAAATAAACTTTTTCCTGCTGGGGAGACTCGTGAGCAAAAGAAAATCATTCGGCTGAATTCTACGAGCATTTTTGTGGAAGTTTATGGGAAAAGAATGTGGCTTGAAAGTGCAATGGGGGGTTAGTAAATTTACACGAAAAGTACCCCTCTCCATTTGATGAACACTCAGGTGAGGCAAAAAGGAGTTTTTTTTTCCTCTACATTGGTACTATGTGAATTATTGTTGTCGATAAAATACCCTCAATCCGAGCACCTGATGCCAATTTCCAGATACTTGTGTATCTTCCACTTCGTGCAAGCTCTTGGAGTATCTTTTACTCTCATCACAGTGTTATTTTTACGTGCTTTTACCTGGTGTATGGTGAGAAAATTTCAACTCAACCTCACACAGAGCAAGGTTGCTTCATTGTTTTTAATGGTAAGCTCAAGCAATGTTAAATTCTGACAATGATCCCCGCACATGATATATGATAGACGTTTCAATAATTCCACCATCATTCGCAGAGATGAAGAAAGTTTTCGGGGTGGAATTCCCTGCACTTTGTGTTTCAGCAGGTTATTTTATTCGTCGACGCTTCAAGTGCCACAATGTATAAAGTACCCGGCGCTGTGGCACCGAAAGAAAAGAGAATTATCCGCAGGGAATAACTGAAACTTTTTCATAAGTGTTCTTTAGTACTTTGAAGTAGAGTTGAATTTGCAAGATAAATTTTTAAAATAATTATGAGGGCTTTTTTGGCCTCAGTCGTTTTATTTTTAGGTCCTTTCTTAAGGGTCTGAGCCTGTGCCTAAAGATATCTAGCTTAGATTAAAAGGACTTTCGATGCAAAACCAAGGAATAATCTTTAGGAAAAAGTAGATAATAAAAATTCTCAACCATATTGGAAAACAAGTGAAAACTTTATAAGTTCTTTTATAGGAATGTCTCCTGGTGCAGTGCATCTGCTACATTTTGAACATAAAATCCAATTCAATGAAGAGTAATAGTAAAAATCCACCATAGTACAAGAATTGATTTCATCATGTCGCAATTCCTTGGTGGAATGAATTGGCATTCCCACTACGAAGGCTCTCACGTATTGCAAGGAATGTTTTTCCATTTTCTGAAAATCATCCCTCATGTAACGCATGAATGAAAATACATCTCGAATTATCCACACCTCCACCCCCCATACATATAGCATCGCCTAATCTCAGCACGATGGAGAAGAATTTCTTTGAGTCGTGATGTGATTAGTTGGTTATCTTATTAAATCTCAAATCTACCATCTAAGAAAATTCCTCCTCAGTTGCCGGTGGAGGTTCGGGGAGTTGGCGCAGTGGTATTCCCATTTTAGGGGGTGAAATATACCAAGTGCGTGTGTCTGCACGACAGAATTGTCGGGCTTATTTACCTGTCTGAGCATTTTCAGGGGGGAATTTAGCTATGAAAATGGCTGGTTGTTTTTTGGGGATATTCGCACGCACGCAACTACCACGGGATAATAAATGGGAATGGCAATTTAAGTGTATATAGAGGGGGTGTGGAAAAGAGAAAAAGAGACTACGGGGCATTTTCAACCCTTTATCAGGTGTGTGTGTGTGTGTGTGAGTCCTGTGCCCAAAAATTGGATGGGGGTAAAATGGACCACTTATAATGAGAACTAAGTGCTGATGACGCAATTTGTTGAATTTTTTATAAAATGTGCGTGCGTGGTGGGATCAAAGTCTCTCAAGCTGGAATTATTGATGATTCATAGTGCTGCTCTGGATTCTGTGTACACACACACATATCCACACTGTACAAACACAAGCAATTTTCTTAAACCCCCTCGGGAGTGTGAGTGAATGCGGGCATCATTATTTACCCCCGAAAAACCCAACCACCCCCACATATAATCCCCCAACATGGCCAATTTCTTCAGGAATCCCCTTAAGGGACAAAGAAACACACATATACCATCAAATAATATTAATAAATCTCGAGGTGAATTATAAATACTTTCATTTGTGGGGGTGGATCGCCGTACCACATGTGAAAAGCGGCAGGGGGCTTAAGTGGTGAGAAGAAAAAGAGCTCAAGAAGTCCTTATGTGGTGGTAGTCTTACCCATAGCACTTTTGCCAAGTCAAAGAACAAACAGTGATGTAAGTGGGGCTCTTCATTGTTTATACCATGTCAGAGGATAGAAGGAGAAATTCTTGATCTTTTAGCTGTGATTCTTTCTTCAAAGAAGCACAGCTTCTGTGTACACTCTAAAATGCAAAGTCGTCAGATCGGGCTCAAACTTGGGATGAGCACGAATTAGGGTCCCCACATTCCAAAAAACGTATGCGCCAAAAATTTTTCCGTCCGTCCGGCCGTCCGGCCGTCCGAAGTATAACACTATATTGCGCGAAAACGGTAATAGATAGAGACTTGCGGTCAACGGCAAAGTTCATATATCGGGTGGAAGAAATCCGATTATGAGGTCAAATTTTACCCCCCACCCCCCGTCCGCCATTTTGGAACACCCCTAAATTTTGTTTTCGCTATATCTCAGCCCAAGTAATAGCTAGAGGGCTGAAATTTTGATATGTTGTAGGGGCCATCAAGACCTTTCCAACGATACCTCATTTTTGAAAATCGGCTAAGCCGTTTAGCCAATATGGCCGCCACAATTTTTTATCGAAAATCAGCCATAACTCGAGAACGGCTTGACCGATTTTGATCAACTCGGGCTCAAATGAAAGATATTAACGGGCCCTACAACTTCTCGGAACATCGCGAGTTCAAAAAATGACCGCAAGTGGCGCTAAAATCAAAAACAAAATTTTCGATGAGTTTTCGATGAATATCTCGAGCACCGCTTTATAGAATTGCTTCAAATTTTGATATGTTATAGCTGGCTATAATATCTTTCATCATGCCAAAAATGAAGAAAATCTATGTAGCCGTTCCGGAGATATCGCGTTTTAAAGTAAACATGTCATATCTTGAGTTGCATAAGTCCATATATACACATATAAAAGTAAAGTAAAATATATATAAATGCATAGATATATACATTATATATATACATATAAAAATGCAAAGATAAATATATAAAAACTGCAAAGATAAATAATAAATATAGCATGGATGGAACAGAATAAAGCGAAAGAACGGTAAGTAAAACTTACGGGCTGTGATTCTTTCTTTGTCAGTGAAATGTGAAATTGACTGAAAATTGAGGATGGGCAAATTTTGAGGAAGGCTTTCTCGCGTACCGAATCACAGCCAACGCCCACGATTAAGGCATTTCACAAATTATCTGCGCGTTGGCTGTGATTCGGTGCGCGAGAAAGCCTTCCTCAAAATTTGCCCATCCTCAATTTTCAGTCAATTTCACATTTCACTGACAAAGAAAGAATCACAGCCCGTAAGTTTTACTTACCGTTCTTTCGCTTTATTCTGTTCCATCCATGCTATATTTATTATTTATCTTTGCATTTCTCTCACTTATCCCCCTTCAAAGTACCTATATACGAAATAGATAACACTTTGAGGAGATATTGATAAGATGCATAAAATACAAAGGAGTCTTCTTGAACTTTGTACGTTGTACAACTAAAAGTTACTTAAGTTACTTTCAAGATGCCTTCACCACATGCATAAAAATTCTTAAGGAACTTTACAATGATGAAGAATTTCAATTGATTTCGTGTTCGTAAATTAATGCAACAATTTAAACTTTATCAAGATGGACTTTAGAGACTTTAGAGTTCTTTAAATTGTTAAATTCATTCGTTACAGTTTGATAGTTTATCAAGGAGTAATAGAGAACTTTCTCTTGTAACACTCTCTTACTTACAAGTTTTACCAATGTTTAACCCTTAACTTTTACCACCCCTTTGTTAATGCTTTGGTGAGTCTGATATCAAAATTTTCCGGGAAAATTTTCGGACAATATGGGATTCGAACCTGAGGTAACCCTTTATGGAATTAGAATTTTAATTGTTCTGCTACTTTATTCGACATTTTCAGTAATAAATTGATTTTCTCTACAATATATCGCAAGATCAATCTCAATTAGGGGAAAAAACTAGAAACTTGTACCAGGTGAAAGACGTTATAGGTACGCAGGGTACGCAGCTATAGGTATAGATTACATTGATAGGAGAAATAATCGAACCAAACATTCAATCATGAAATCAACACAACCGAATCATGACATTTCTGTTCCAAAATAGTCAGTGATAAATGACAATTTTCCAGGAAATTTATTTATCACGTTCAGCTGAAAATACCTTCCTCCCACATCTGTAACTAATTCTCCTTTAACACAGGAAAAAAGGCAAGCACTTAGCCGTAGGGCTTTAAGACTAACTGGGATCAGAGTTGCGCCAAGTACAAATGTGGGAGGGATGAAAAATAATCCATGGAAAAGTGGAAAATGTGCGAAAAAAAGACTAAAATTAATTATCTACTTGAGACGCAATTTAGAGCGAAGAATCCCATTTTGCATTATGATTACTGGCGCGTTGGTACTTTCACACGCTCTTTTTTTTCTCTTTCCTCCCGTACAGCAGTGTATCTTGTGAATGAGGGGGTGGTTTTAATGACTCTTTGGCACGAATTACACTCCGTTCACGGGGGCCGTTCCATCCACATGACACCTAATATTGTGCTTGTGAGTCTGTGAGCGCGAAACGTATGAATTTCAATTAGAAAACCTTCTTTTCTTCTCACTCTATGCTGGGAGAAAAACATTGTCTGTTGTCCTCAAAATGGGCTTCCTTCTTGCTGAGATATATCTCGCACTTTTGGTACTTTCCGCCACAAAATTGTCTCTACAGAAATGTTTCTTCCTAAAAGGTGACAAATAATTTCGCGGCTTCTTGAAGTACTCTTCCTGTACCATCCAACAGTGTTATACATTGCTACACATTAAGTGAAAATACAAGAAAATGTGGGAAAATGACTTTAAGAAATTCTAGGGAAAGGGAAATGTTGTGCTGAATTTTTCGATTTTTTTGCAGTGAAAAATTGGGTGGTTCTTTTTTGCAATTTTCGCATCTAATAAAGTATCAAGTTGCCCCACTTCCCTTCATGGAAAATTGTTAAACATGAAGGGAGAAAAAAAGAAAGGTCCAATATATCAAATTACCTAGGAAATTGATCGTAAAAAAGGTTCTGACCCCATTCACCTTACATTGGGTGTAATTTTAACCACTCTGTGAAGCAGACATTTGAAGGGAATATTAAATGATTCAGTAGTGAATGTGATTGCTGCCCATTTTCATATTTTATTGCATTCCACCACCCCTTTCCCGAAAAACCGCCTTTTAAATTATATAATGGAAAATGAATGACTTCCCCGAGGTGTGGATGAGAAATTGAAGGGGTTTTTGTGGCCAAATTGGTGGACTTTTGATATTTATTCACTTTTGAACTTCCTCATTATAGTCACACAAACTCCACTCTATTGAAATATAATTGATGCAGAGTATATGGAGGGAAAAGTTTCCAAGCAAAATGAAAGCCCAGAGGAAGGAGCTTTTGCGACTTCTTGCTGCGGCAAATTTGAAAAATGTACTAAAACACGTAGTTTGGGTTGTGTGTGTGTGTGTTTTGCATTTACCCCATCCGCACTTTCCTTCTGAATGTTTATCATATGAGACACTTGAAGTACCATACAACTTGAGAATAAAGCACCGAAAGCTTCATTGGAAAACTTTCTTCTAGCAAAGAGTATGAATATTTAAATTAAAATTGATTTTCAAGCTTTTCCCCGACGAACTAGCAAGAAGCATCGTGTTTATTTTTAATTTTCATCCCCATAATGTGGAATATTAAAAGTTTTTCTCATAAAGCTTTAGCTTTTTGCCCTCCTTCTTGTGTTCTCCTTGTGTATGCGCCTGAATGGTGCTTTACAAAAGCAAGTATTATTCTGCAGAAATTTTCACAAGAGACAAAGTTATGTAATTCATCGAGGAAAAAGCTTTAAAAGATTCCTGGAGTCAATTGAATTGCAAATGCTCCATACTGATTGATTTTTTTTCGCACTTGAAAACGTACACAATGTTTAAAAAGAAAATAACATTGCAAATGGAAAAGAAAAGTCTTGAGTTTGAAGTTCTTTGTTTTTGTAATTCAGTCGGAAGAAAACAACTTTTTATTTAACTTTTCTAATACAACCAATAGAGATTAAATGAGAATTTAAAAGACATTTTAAATGAATGTTTTAGTCATTTTATATCAGTTATCTATGCGAACGAACTGCAAAGTCTAAACTCATTCACTTAATGTCTTTTCTGCACTCTGATTGTACATTTTTATGAGCATTTTTTTTATGTTTGTTCAAATTTTATTCCTTCACTAAATGTCACGGAAAAGTTTTGCAGAGCAGATGTGGTGCCAAGTGCAGCATCTTTTCTCGGGGTGAAAAAGGATTGCATTAGTGATGTGGTAATTAAATTCATCACAATCTTTACATACATATGTCGCTATGTATGTAATGTAATTCAGTGAATATTGTAGGAGAGAGTCGTGAATGTTCACGTTAATTCGTATATGCCAAGACGTCCCGGTGTCTGGAATTACCATCACAGTAAATGTCTCAAGTTGGTACCTAAAGAGGGATCCTCTTGCTATATATGACTGAATTAATGTTTTCCAAGTAGAGCAATTTGTTGGAATTCAATTAAGCAACAACACCGGGGTAGCCACTCCTACTCCCATTATTTTCACATATCCATCCCCACAATGGCGTGCCGTGTCAAAGAAAGTTCACCTTCAAAAGTGGGCAAAGGGGCGCGCATTTAATCTAAACGGAGGAGGAGTGGTTTTCTTCAAGTTCTTGCCTTTTTTTGTGTGTGCACTCATCCAGCCTTGAGAGTTCATGTTGTGCATCATCGTTGTCAAAGCAACTCGACACTTTTATTATATTGAACTTAAAAGGGTCTCCTCCCCGACCCCCTCCCGCACACACCTTTTTGGACATTCAGCGTGTCTGGCTTTCGCGTGCTCAGAAAATCAATAGGATCCATTATTTCTAGAATACAGCAGTTGGTATGTACATTATTCGACGCCAGAAACGCCTCTGCAGTAAAGTATTGAGGTGCTTTTTTCTTACTTTTTATGACCTTTAATTAAATGCGAAATGTTAAATCTGTTTAATACATTGATTAATGTTTTATTGGGAATTTAGCAAAAGCTCAAAAGCTCATTGATTATTGCTATAGAATTGAAATGCCTTTTCTATTTGAATAAGATGATCTTTCTGCTAGAAAATAGAGAACTTTTACCAAACTAAAGGATTCGGCTTCTTTAAACTAAAACTTAAATTCAAAACTGGAGCTAACAATTATTAGATTTTATAAGCTTTCTTAAGCTGATGAAGTTCATAGTATAGTACGTAATACAACATTCCTAAAATAAATCCATAATTTTGTGAAGCATATATGTAGCTTCGCACAAAAGCATCTCAATTCGTGGATGAAATTTACCTTTCACTTGAGAGAATCTGAATATTGTTTCCACCACTTTGCATTGAATATCTACGGGGAAAATTAAATGAGAACTTCTAATATTAACATTGACATCGTAAGATGGAAATGAAATTTTCTTCCAAAAGATATTATACAATTATTTTATTATCCATTCTACAATATATGGTATGATAAGAAGAAAAATTAATTAATTTCGCTACTGTGATTAATAGCACATAAATGCGTCTTATGTTTCACATATGTTTTCAGCCAATTATATTGGAAGAAAATTCACGTCTACAAATAAATTGAGCAAAATAATTAAATGAGAGAGCAATTTTTGCATAGCGAGTCTGGTGGAGATGATGATGGGTACACGATAAAGGATATAAACGCAAGATCAGCAATAATTTTTAATGATGCGATTTGCCTCACAAATTGATTCACATAATTTTATCTTCCTCCGTGCACATCGCTACTCTATGGCCTTTTTATTGTCTTCCGCATGACCTACATTCCTACCCCCACCGTCTAATAGAACCCACGAACCTCGTGGCACGTAATTTGCAAAAAAAGTGGTTTTCAGGTGAAGGAAAAGCGTTCATTGCTGCCATAGGTGAAGACATCTTTTTCTAAAATGTCTGACCTGATTTTTTCATCCTTGTGTCGCAACCTCATGAGATTTGATGGTTTGGGAATTTTCATGGAAATTCCATGACTTGAATTGAAAAGCATTTACATATATGAGAAATAATATGTTTTTATACATTCTCACCTTTTTTTTTTCCTCACGAGCCATGAGAATGGGGTATTGCTCTGCATTCTTCTTGGCTTCGTGCGCTCGTGGTTTCCATTTTTTTCCACCATTCATATGAAAAGCGCAAGAAGAAAATTATAAAAGTTGACATCTTTTGTATGTGACACGAAGATTTCACTATGACGGCTGTGACCTAAAATTCAAAGATTGAGTACGTGAGCTGGAGGAAAGCCGAAAAGACATTAAAGTCCTTGAGAAAAAGGCTTACAAGTGTTAGAATTTGGGGTGTTGTATTGCTGTAATTTTATTTGCTGAACTTTCATTGTTTTTAAAGGAAACATTCTTCTTTTAAGAAAACAAAATAAACTAAAGAAAGCTTTAATTGTGGATAATCTCATATCACTAAAATATTTTAATTTATTTTCCGTAATCTTATATCTTATAATTCACCTGAAAATTGAAGTCAAGAGTAATAGAAAAATCTCTTTCAAAAACAATTTCAAAAATTCCATTAAAAGAATGAGTCAAAATGTCATTAAAATACAAAAACCACCCCTCATGATTGCAATAGATTTATTTCACAACAATCCCCTTCATCAATAAGCTAAAGTACATACAATTCATTCAGAAAGGGAAATGATTTGCAATTTTGTAAATGATTAACCCCCCGTGATGCAAAAATATTCAAGAAATATGTGTTAGGGTTTTCACGGTGAGATACGAAGGTGTGACACGGATTGAAAATTGAGTGTGGCAATAGTGAATAAATTTAGTCAATTTCCCCCACCTCACCCATTCAAAGACCCCCTAGATGTGCAATAATGAAAATTGTGTGAGGAAAAATTGATGAGGGTATTTCCATCACATCGAATTTTGATTTAGTGCCATTGCGTACAAGTGATGGCTTTTTTCCTTCAAAATACCTCACAAAACACTCTTCCTTGAAAAGTCCCCCACCCCCTCGTTCTTTTCAGAAGAAGAATAAAATTCTCGTGCGTTTCTGTGGGGTGATATGTATGTGCCCGAGAGGCAGAAAGCTCCACCGCATGCCCAAAAGTCCGCCCAAGGGTATGAGGGGATGAAGAGCAATAAAGGTAAAATTGTGTAGCAATTTTCACACAGTGTATGATGTTTTATATTGACACACAGGGGTATTTTGTATGCTACATTTTTCACTGGTTTTTGAAGTAAAAAAAAAAAGAAGAAAAGCTCGTAAATGTATCTGCGTCCTCCCAACAAAATATTCCACCATAAAATACACATTGTGATTTATAGATTGTGTTTAAAATCTGCCAGTGTTTTTTGTGCAAAAAGATATACCCACCCCGGAACCCCAGAAGTATTTTCTTTGTTCTCACTGGGGAGCTCACTCCAATGGTCCAACCAATGCGGCAGGGCATGGAGTTTTTGTTTCACATTCACAATAGCCATAAAAAGTGATTTCTTCTATCCCCAAAAACATCCCTCTATTTTGACTGTAAAATTGGTTTTTCATGGGGAAAATATATTCTCACAGAGACGCGACATGAGAAAAAAAATCCTATGAATTTCAATTAATCTGCGAAATCTGCATTGATATTGGCGCAATATTAGCATCTAAAATATTCATTAAATCGACCAAATATTTGAGTGAGATTTATGTATTTGGTACACAGAGGGAACTCTGATGAATGATGTTTAATTGGAAAAGCTCTTTGGACTATTTTGCAATATTTTCTAAAGCACGAAAAATAGATAATATTGTACAAATCTATCTTGAAGAAATTAATTTTAAATTAGAAAGTATTTCATGGGAATAAATGAAATGAGATTTTGAGCTTTAGAAGTGCATCGACACTATTTAATCTTGAGGGTTATTAAGTTAATTTCAATTGGGTGCAAATAATTCAAAATCAGCAGACAAAGAAGTCGAAATGAAGAAGAATTTAATATTATACGGAAAAATTCTGCAATTTCAGCAAAAAGAGACCCGTTTGTTCGGACAGAAACCTCCTATTCTAGCATTGAATTTCAATTCCCAGAGCATCGTCTAGTGTCCACCCTCAATCCACCCCTAAAATTCTCGGGAAAATTTTTGCTGAATTTGCGGAGAAATTTATTTGCCAGTCCTTTTAATTGAATTTCCATGTATGGGGTTCTCTTCTTTCCGGGAAAAGGGACATTCTTGAAAAGTTCAAATATACACTGTGTCGTGGCTACCACTAGATTCGGGTGAATCGTGTAATTTTCACTTTCAAATGGAAAACTTCCCGGAAGAGTACTCACATTTGTGCAGAATCTTTCCAATCATGTTCGGGAGCTTTTCCCCATGTAGAATGTTTGTGAGTGTGTGTGTAATTCTTCTGAAATTTAACTGGAATTTATGGGCATTTTTTGCCATCTTCATCCACCCTTTTTTCTGGTATTCCTTTCACTCCAATGCCAATTTACTTTCTCCACATACACACAATTTCCATGACGACTGTTTACTGAGGAGGAGATTTCCCCAGTAAAGCCCTCCTTGAGAAAATATATATTTATGGTCGCACGAGTGGAAATTTTTTATGATGTGCAAATCATGCGGACGAGGAAGCCTTTCTAATGCTCTCTCGCTGGGATATCAACTCCAAAAAAAGATCCCTAATAATGGATTTTGTGGTAATTTTTGGGTATTATGGAAATTTCTAATATTACTTCAATGAATTTTCCGATTACTGAAAATGAGAAGTAATTTTCACATTAAAAAAAACTCTTCTTTTCACATAAATTCAATTTAATCAGAGATTTATTCAGAGAAAAACTTTATCTTGTTAAATTGAATATAGTTAATTTATCACACAACTTTGTTTAATATAAAACGGGAGAACCCTTTTCTTTTTTCCGAGAACTAGTGATTTCGAAATGCGGTATTCCATGAATCCAATTTGTTGTACCAACTTCGCGTAATTCCCATCATGCAGTGTGGAAAATTCCAAAGTATCTCAGTGAAAAATTCAACATTTTGTTTTCTATTTATTTTCTCTCCCCTATTGCATTCGCAGACGACACGCAATAGTCAAACCCCAAAGTATGTACTTTTGCACAGTACACATTCTACAGTGTGTGTGGGGGGTAAATCGAAGGGAATGATTGTGAAAAGGAGCCAATATAAATTTTCTCTCTCTCTGTATGTAGCATCCAATCCCCATATTACAAGCTATATCAATTCAACGAGATAGTGGAAGAAAGTTTAGTGAAATATTTCTCAGGTCGTAATGCCAACATGAGAATTTATTCTGAAATGAAAGTATCGTATGATAAAAAATGTCATAAATGATTCACTCAATATATTCTCTTTGCCTCGCATGTATGGAGAATTTTATTCCATATGGCATATTCCTCCCTGAAAACACTCCCCTTTCTCGTGTTTTTTTTATGCCCAAGAAAGGTATGGGACACTGGAAAAAAAATCTACTTGATATTTATTGCATCATCCCCAGATATAGCTCCACATCCGGGGAGCATTATGGTTTTACTAACATTTGAAAATGAAATTCAATTTTCTAAATAATAAATGTAGTTTGAAAACTCCAAGTCCACCCTCAAGCAGTGAAAGGAGGCTTTCATGAAATTCATATTATTTCAACTACGCGATAGACTCAACTGCAACCATATGCATAAGTCCTTGCCAACAATCCACCTCTATGAATGATCTTGTGAATTAGTAAAGCTAACAAGCTGTTCTCGAGTTGAATTTTTCTCTGTGTTTGAATACTTAATTTCACCACTTTTGCCTACATACAGCTTGGGTGGGAGAATTAAGTCCAAATTGTACATAAGAATTAGCCATTTAATGAACTTAATCAAATTATGGAGTTTTTTTTCAACCGTAAAGTTCATTTAGACGCTAAAACCTTGGTCGGCAAACAAGGTGAAAATATTATGATACTTTTTCTCGTTTCATTTTCTTCCTTGTAGCTTCAAATTGAGTGGATTTCCACAACTGGGAAAGCTTATGTACGGCTGCTTACTCTATTAATTTTTAATAATTTACTCTTTTTTCTATTTTTTTTTTTGCGTTGTTAGGTTTACCTACGTTTTCTTTCGCTTGGCTCTAGTTTCCAAGAAAAATCTGCAGAAATTTTTCCTAATAACTTGCTGCTTTTAATTGGAACTATTTACAAAAGTTTATTTAGAGGAGCTGCAGAGAAATAAATTTATTTAGAAATTTGAAAGTTTAAAATTAATTTACAATGTTTATTTAGTATTTGAGAAAATCAGAAATATATATCCACAAAATTTTCCCAACGTTATTTTAAAAGAAAATTAATTTAATTTTTTTATTGAATTTATTTCCTTTAAATTAAAATTTCAGTTTGGTATTTCTGTGAGATTTTAAAATTATTTTAAGACTATTTATTTATATTAAAATGAGTTTATCATGAATAAAACATTTCCCTGAAAAATAAAATATCTTAAAAATTGTAATGAAATCGCGCGCAAAATTAAATAACATTATAATGAAAATTCCCTTTGATAACTTATTTTTCATATCAAAACAATAGTTTAGCGGGTTAAGTGTTAGTGATTGTTGTACAACGCGATTTTCGTCACCAAAAATAAAGTTCTCTAAGAAATATATAGCAAAAAAGTTTCTATTGAGTAAAATAGAAAAAGTTTGTTTTGAACTTTTTTTTTCAAAAAGAAGTTTCTTGTTGAGTTTTGGAATTTTCACACAGTCTGTTGTCTTTTTTTTTTGTTAAATGTATCATGATTAATTACCCACTAGAAACTTTCTAATTTACCGTATTAAAGCTCACTCAAAGAAAACAAAACGACTTTAGTATTTAAATGGGATTAATTTAAAGAAAATCTTTTCTATCTCTCTCTCTCTCTTCTCTATTTTATTTTGTTTCTTTTAAAGTAGTTCTACGTAAAGAATTTTGTATCCTTTTTATTTGAATTTTTTTTTGAGCGGAAAATACAAGAATGTTATACATTTTATGACATGGCAAAATTGAAGATACTTCGAATACCTCTTGGCAGAAAGTCTGCAAATCTCCTCCCACTTCTTTCGTAACTTATGAGATTTTTCTCTGCACAAGAGGAAGAATGTTCAGCAATAGTAACACTATTATTTTGTTCACTTTACGATAGGCCACTGTGGACATGGCAGCCCCTGTGAGCAGCTCTGCTACGAATTGCACGACGGAATGTACGAGTGTGACTGCACAGAGGGGTTTGAACTGCAGAAAAATGGCTACAGTTGCCAGGGTAAGTGCCCCATCTTTTCTCACAACTTGCAAGAACAATAATCTTGCAGAAATAATAACTTCACACTCTACAACGATATATCAAAGTGTTGCGGGAAGTTCGGAGGGAGGCGGTGTAGAATAAGAAATAGGAGAACCGCACTTGTTTGCTTCCTTAAAAGTTTTTTGGATGATTTGAGGGTATACGATTGTATTAACGGGGTATGTCGACCCTATAACCAGCGTCTTTAAAATGCAGGATTTCTGTGTTTTCTCGCCCAAATTGGGGGTCATTTTTCGTTGAAGCTCATACAGCACTAATTTACATTTAATGCACTTTAAGATTTAACAACAAGGAATTTCGGAGTACCCAGACATTATAGTTAATTACATCTGCATTGTGTATGTTCCACGAAATTGCACAACACACAGAATATGCAAGAGGGATGATTAGGTGAATCATCTCAGGGATTTGAATTTTCTTGCAATTCCTCCCGAGACGAAGTTTTCGGAAACTGAAATACTTTAGTGTGTATATATAACTTTATCCAATGCGGAGGTGGCTTTTGCATTTCGAAGCAATATAAGCTGTTGGGGGGGGAGGATGTGCGAAAGATATCAAGTTTCAGGGTGTTGCTGCCAAAGCTCCACCCTTTGTTGATCGAAATTTCATGGGATCAGTCTCAATTTCCATCGTAATTTTACCTTCGCGCTTTGCATCCCCCCACACACCATACTATTCCTTCAATAGCCTCTGTCGCAGATACTACTTTAATAATCCCATTTCACAACTAATGCATTAAACATTTTCCGCTTGGTACTGCCGCGCATTTCTTACATAACTTCATATGACAAAATATGTACAAGAAGTGAATTTAAAATCAAAATTTTTGATGCGTTGTGAATAAAATAGATTTTTCTTTATCAAAAAGAAGTAAAAGATGAGAGTCTGGCAAAAAATTTTCTGTAAAAAGATGAAATTCTTAATTTTCTTTATCACGGAAGGTAACTATATAGACTTATTACAAGAAGCAGGAAGACCTCCATATCAACTAACGAGGTAAATTGTCGCTTCGCTCCAATTTACCTCGCCCCGCTTCGCGGGGATTTGTTGCGCTTCGCGCAAATTTTATATAGAGAAAATAATTGAGATGAAAAAAGTCCAATAGAAAATGTATTCGTTGGTAACAATCGCCTGGTATCAGTAGTCTCTGTACCAAATTTCATCACGATCGGACCAACGGTGTAGAAATGCATAGCTGAACAGGAACGAAATTTTAGAGAGACCTTTCTTTATTATATAGATGGGCCACACAAAAACCTCCAACAGATATTTCAAAGGGAAAAAGTGAATTTCACACAACATTTATGGCGCCAGATTCAAAAAGTAGTCAAAAAAACATGAATTTTATATGGGGGCTATATGAAGGGGGGCTCTGGGGGGAAAATGAATGTCGTTGGTAAAAACCGCCTGGTATCAGGAGTCTCTGTACCAAATTTCATCACGATCGGACCAACGGTGTAGAAATGCATAGCTGAACAGGAACGAAATTTTAGAGAGACCTTTCTTTATTATGTAGATGGGCCACACAAAAACCTCCAACAGATATTTCAAAGGGAAAAAGTGAATTTCACACAACATTTATGGCGCCAGATTCAAAAAGTAGCCAAAAAAACATGAATTTTATATGGGGGCTATATGAAGGGGGGCTCTGGGGGGAAAATGAATGTCGTTGGTAAAAACCGCCTGGTATCAGGAGTCTCTGTACCAAATTTCATCACGATCGGACCAACGGTGTAGAAATGCATAGCTGAACAGGAACGAAATTTTAGAGAGACCTTTCTTTATTATGTAGATGGGCCACACAAAAACCTCCAACAGATATTTCAAAGGGAAAAAGTGAATTTCACACAACATTTATGGCGCCAGATTCAAAAAGTAGTCAAAAAAGCATGAATTTTATATGGGGGCTATGTGAAGGGGGGCTCTGGGGGGAAAATGAATGTCGTTGGTAAAAACCGCCTGGTATCAGGAGTCTCTGTACCAAATTTCATCACGATCGGACCAACGGTGTAGAAATGCATAGCTGAACAGACACCATATTTTAGAGAGACCTTTCTTTATTATATAGATGGGCCACACAAAAACCTCCAACAGATATTTCAAAGGGAAAAAGTGAATTTCATACAACATTTATGGCGCCAGATTCAAAAAGTAGTCAAAAAAGCGTGATTTTTATATGGGGGCTATGTGAAGGGGGGCTCTGGGGGGAAAATGAATGTCGTTGGTAAAAACCGCCTGGTATCAGGAGTCTCTGTACCAAATTTCATCACGATCGGACCAACGGTGTAGAAATGCATAGCTGAACAGACACCATATTTTTGAGAGACCTTTCTTTATTATATAGATTAAGAGAAGTTGTTTGATTATTACTTGATTATTACCAGGGGCACTTGAGAATTCAAATTCCGATATCTTTAGATTTAATCTTCTACTCGATTCCTTATTATACGTAATTGATGTATAATGTTGTAATATGCTCTTCACTGTGTTGTTTCATCAGTTTTGTTCTTTGTTCTATTTTAAATTTAATATTTTACTTGAATTCAATCCGCCGAAGCTTGTGAGAATGTTGCAATTATTAAGATAAAGTAATAACTCTAGAGAAATAAACTTAATTCATGATTTTATTAAGTAATATCGAGCTTCAGAGTAAAGGCACGTATGTACATATGTATATAGTATGAGCTTTTCAAGTAACTCTGAATACATAATAGCAATATTAATCTCAAACTACATCGTATTGTGGATTGTGGTAGAAATTCCATTTAATGGAGAACTTGAAAATCTCAGCAGAACAGAAATTATCCTTATGAAAATTTGCACAGAATTCATCCTCGAAGCCATTTCGGGGGAGTGATGTTAAAGACATTGGGGAGGAATTTCCAAACGAGAAGTTACATAATTCTCAAGCTCTAACCATCCACACAGAGTTCCTTAATAACTTTCTCTTATGAATTTGATCAATTCTTCTCATTGAATTGTGTGGTGTTGGCTGGAACATCTCTTCCTCGTTATAAACCCATTATGCTGGGGGGAGAGGATGCCCCAAGAGTGTCAAGTGGATGGATCCTGTGCAAATTGCATTAGACACAGTGTAATTGCCCTAATTTGGATTGCTAAACATCCTTGGGGGAAAAGATACCCACTCCTCAGCCCAATCTTAGACCAAAATTGAGAAGCGATGTGACTTAATTTTCTTCAAAGCCTCTCCTTTCATTTGGCAAATTTTGCATCAAAAATATTTTCTTTGTTCCTCCGGGGAGGGACTCTTTCGGGGGAATGAGGTGGAGCGAGGGATGCCTATACAAAATTGGTGATGCTTTCGCCCCGGTCGATTGTCCTCAATGTTGTGAAGCACATTTTCAAAACCCGCAGTCACCTCCCACACTGAAATCCCATCCATTTATCGGATTCAGGAGACAAGGAAATTTTTTGGGTGACAGAAATTGGTTGGATCTGGGAGTCTTGTGAATTATGCCATCCATTCAGTATCTCGTAACCAAATTCAATTTGATATTGGTCGAATTTAATTTCCATAAATAAAGCATCACTCACGCACAGACTAAAGTGCCACGTCACGGAAATTTCGGGGGGCTATTCACCGAAGAATACAATGGGAATGGCTGTTAAAAGTTCCCACAAGAGAGTTTGGGCTATTTTTTGCAAGAAAAAGGCTCCAAGAAAATATCCTATTTTCAAAACAAAAAAAAATCTTCCACCCGTTTTTGTATCAATGAGGGACAAAAGTGTTGAATACGAGGAAATTCCTAGATATCCACTTTGTTTTTGGCCTACAGTCATAGGGAGACCTTTGAAAAAGGAATAAGGCTACTCCTACACACTCAGTTCAATTCATTTCTCATTATAATATGCTTTACAAAGATGTGGGCGAGGACCTTTACGCGGATGATTTATTTGATGTGATAAAATGTCAAAAAACTCACGAGACCTTTATCTAGCTTTCATTACCAAATATAATTGGGAAATTCGCATAATTATTTAGATATAAATATCTTATAATTTACATTTGCTCTGAATTCACATTTTCTTGAGTAAATTTTTCTCGTCTCCAAGCCTTCATTGTAAATTCCATACAAGCTTTCGCCAAAATAATGTACATATGTAATGGGAAAGCTTCTTGTTTTTTTTTTGTTCAATTTCGAATGATTGACAATTTTTGATATGTACAATACCCCATAACCCCCCTGCTTGACAACCTCACCGAGAGAAAAAAATGCCATTAAAGTGGATGAAAGAAAAGCTGAAGAGATGGAAAATTTTATGGGTTGAAAGCTAAAAATAATAAATGGAAAATTTCTTCATTTCACCACGTCAAAATCCCATTGGAGAATCCTCAAGTCACTCATTTTTCATTCTATGCGAAAAAGTGCTATAAAAATCATTCAACATCGTAGCGAATGATGTGAAATTGAATGGAATTCTTCGAAGTGAACAACACAGATTGAGGCGGGGGGAGGGCGTGTGAAATGAAATCGACCTTACATAGCATTTTTCCTCTAAATCATCTCATTCTCCTCTATTTTTCCCCACAAGCAATGTGAATATAAAGGAGTTCTTTTAATGAGCTTTCTTAGCCACTAAGGATATGGAAAAGAATAAAGAGAAAAAATACCGCACTCGGTCGCAAATTAGAATGATAAAAAAGTAGAGCTGCAAAAGTGCGGCAAAGCGCAAAGACGCGAGGCGAAAAAGCTGTCAAATTGAGAGCTTTGGAGTGCCGAAAAGGCTCTAAGAACTGGGTCGTTGCACAAAATGAATTGTGGGAAATTCTTCAGGGCCACAGAGAGAGTTTTAAATAGTTTAAATTGTCTTTCTCTGTTAAAATATATAAAGGATTCATTTTGTATTCCGGAGAATCCTTCAGTTCTCGAGTGCAAAATTTAAAGCACAAAGCACTGAGGAGAAACCACAAGCATTTCAACTGTGTGCAATGCTTTAAAAGAAGCATGTTCAGACAATTTATTTATCAAAACTAAACATTTGGCTGAAATAGAAATAAATATGGCTATTTTTGATATTTCTTTTTCTAAGAAATTCGTCATCTGGTGATTATGAGGCATTTAGGGAATAAGTATGGAAGATTGCTATTCTAATAATTTCTTCTAAAGCTATCAACAACATTGCCACATTTTCCCTTAAATGCTATATATTTTCCGAAAAGTAAATCAAAAATAGCATCATTGAATAGGATATCTCATCAAATATTTTTCCTCATAAATCCGTACTATATGCAATAGCTAAACGTGTATCCAATTTTTTAATATCAAAATATCCTATCTCCCCGGAAGGTAAAGATGCGGAAAATGCGGTTTAGTTATCATTTCTTCGTCTTCTTTATTTCCGTTTGAAGGAATCTGATGTTGGATTTTTCAGCGTTTGAATGGATATAAATCTCGTTGTCCACATTGGATTAGTGTTCGGTGGGGGCGTATTTTGAAATCAAACTTGCTGACATGAGGCAAAAAAAGCGCCAGCAAGAGCTTGAGAAAAGTTTTCTCAGAGCTTTTAGGATTTGCGGCGGGAAGCACCCCCCACCCTCCTCAAACTCTTATGGACTTTCGCTCAAATAAACATTACATACGGGAGAGAGGGTGTTGCTGTCTATGTATGCGAAAGGTTCACCATATATAAAGCAAATCGATACGCGCGATGTGTGATTTTCTATTTGTATTACCCATTTGATTCGATAATGCTGGCAGTGAAACCATAAATTCTGATAAATATCTGCATTTGGGGGCATGATGAAAAGCACCCACCAACACGTTGATGCTCAAAATTTGCGGATGTGGGGAATTTTAGCCTCTGAGCGGATTGAATTTCGTGGGTATTTGCTCAAACCACTCCTGTAAAAGCACCATATCAGAATGCCATTAAGAGTGATTGGTCCAGCTTTGGGGGAGTTTGATTAAAATGTAAAATACAGAAGTGGATGCAATTCGTGCAATGTTATGTATTAGGAAAAGCTGCGGGAGGGTTTTCCCTATAATTTTTTCTCATGAGTATTTCTCATAAAAATGCTCGAGTACATTAATTTTTCGCCACTTGTGCTACAAACAGTAGATCCCCATTTTTTAGCACCAAGAGAACAAGAATATTCTGCCTAACACAAAATAAGCTCTATAATTCAACTTGTACTCAAGAGCGTGCAGAAACATCTTGGCATGGATTTTTTTCTCGAGTACATAGCCCCTCATAACGTCCACCAAAAAGTGCCTTTTCTTCAGCTGCCTCAAACACCCGGGAAAAAATTTTTTGAAGCAGGAAAGTGTGGTGGAGAATTTTCAAGTGTGTGTGGGGGGAATTTCTCTCTGGTAGTGACACACAGTCAGGAAGTTACTTTTCAGCTAGATGGGCGGTACGAGATTACCCCGGTGGATACGGGTGGGAAAAGGAAGAATATGAAAATGACACATGAAGCAAATTGTGTGGCTCGAGTATTCTCAATTCAATGATGGAGCATTATTTAAACACAAAATTGTCTTAAGGCGGTCCCTTGGCTCAAAATCTAAGGAGCGAAGAGCCCCCCACACAACTCACACCCCAAAGTGCGTACTCGACAGCTTTTCCCGCAACAATTTTCACATTGGACGCCTAAAGGGAAAGAAGCTTCTGTGAGTATGTGAATTGCGATAGAACAAAAACAAATGGTGTATACTCTCTTTAAAGCTCTCCTAAACTGCCATTTTAGGGGGTGTGGGAAAACAGGAAAAAGCTACAGAGTGGTATCCACAATGAATTTAGACGGAAAAGTTATGAAATGTTGAAGGTTTTTCTTTGGAAATTATATTTTTTAAGTGTCCTAACATTTCATTTTTTCATTTCAATTAAAACTCAAGAGCTTCCTTTCTTTTCTGCGTAATAAGAGAAAGATATTACGCAGCACTTGTCATATTGTTTGTCGTACATAATTAAAATGAAATCAAAATTTAATAAAGTTTTAAACTGTTTATTTATAGAACTAAAAATCTACCAAAGAGAGCTATCATAATAAAATTTATAAACTGCGAAATTCAACTAAATAAAAGCTCACGAATATAACTGTTGTAATTATGTTCTGTATGCAAATTCCGCATAGAGAACAATATAAAACTATATGCATTTGTTTTAATTGCAATTCACCTACATGACCTACATATGTAAGTCAATATAGAATTGCAATAAAAATGCCTGAAATTATTTTTATTTTCAATATTATACATGTTGCAATTGCAATTAGTGGCTGAGTTAAAATTTAAAACATGGGTTTAGGTATATTTAGAAGTGGGATTTAATATGATTTTCTCACCACATTGAACATAGATTAGTACATAAACTTTATGCACTTTGTATACATATAAATTGCAGTTATTTAATAGGTATTTAAAATAGATTACATGCGCATGTACCTATGTATCGTAAATGTTTTCAATGAAAGTTACTATATACTCTACGTTCATTATAGTTATTTTAATTATCTCTGCTTAACCTAGTGACTTGTTAAGCCTGGATAGAAGCACAATAAATGTATAGAATCTATCAAAATTACATATAGTTTTCAGTGAATTTTGTATATAAAGGGCGAAACAATGTGATTTCATCATAAATATATAGCATAACAGGAAAGGATATTTTATGTGGAAACTGCATAAATCAATTTTCCATTGAAGCTCAATTAATTAGGCCCACCCTGTGGGAAAATGCGCTTTTTGCTGTTGGATTTTTTAAATTTAATAAATGAGCACCATTGTTAGACGCCAATGCGAAAGAGGTGAAGCGAGCTTCATCTGCGTAAAGTGTTATAATTAAAATGGATATTTTATGCTGGCGAAGTGAAACAAATTACAGCACAGAACCAATCAATCAATCATGATGGATGAGGAGACATCATGAAAATGCCATTAAGAGGATAAATTTCTGTATACACGCGGATCATATTTACGCGAGATATTGGTATAGAATGCATAAATCATGAATTTATTATCATCTCCATGCAACGTCTCATATTGCATTTTCTATGCCAGTAAATTGAGATCTTTTTGGCGCTATCAATTTTAAGATTTTCTCAATGAATAAATTGCCAATTTTTGGCACAAGCACTTCATTTATTAATAAACTATCTATATAGAGAGTTTGTCTTTGAGGAAGCAATCTTATACATTTATAGCATTGGAGAAACCATACCATTAGAAGTTATATGCAATTCACATACGACGACAAACTTTATATTCCTATTACGCAAATTTTATGAGTTGTCAGAACTTTGGCAGTACATCGAGGAAAGATTCACCCATCCGGTAGGGGTTGGTCCATGACAAACTACATAATATTATTTATGATGAATGTCGAAGACAAAGTGCCACATCTCCAGTTCCAAATCGATATAACAAGAAGTATATAAGACACACATTACATGGAGGGCCTATTTAGATAAATATCTCTCTCAAGAGACATTGAAGATGAGACCCAGTGGAGCGTCTTAAATCTCACTAACCACTATTAAATATATAGCAATCGATTGAGTTGAAGCACATTTTACTATACATAGCATAGCGAGAGAAACATGATGAGAAATTATTGCGAAAATAGATTTGGAGACGCTTCACGAGATTTGACACCCCCACATGAATACAACCTCAATCACAAGAGGGATGGTTTTATCGGATATCGAGACACCAACAAGATACAAGACGTTTGAAGTTAACAGACTATGATATTATGTAAATTAACAAACACTCACATTTCAGTAAATGTACTATGTGGTTTGGGAAGATTCCACTTGGAAGTGACATGTGAAGAGTGGAGTTAGATACGAGCATAGTCTATATAACCTAATAGACTTCCTCCAATGTGGAAATGATGCGACATAATTGAACCATACCTGTCACGCATTATTCCGCAACAACTACGTTTCTTAAAACCAAGGTCTTCTATATATTTAATCCTTTATTCTCTTTACAACGTTTCAAGTACATAAGCTCCACATGCTATCATTAGCATAAATCTGCCTATTTTGTAATTCTATGGGACAATACTTCTAGGACAAAAAATATGAGAATCATAAAAGAGATTCATTGTAATTTAACACTTAGAATATTCCACCGAAACTAAGAGGAGCCTTGATAATTTCAGCAGGTCCAGCACCTAAAGGTGTCCTGCTAAATTGTTCAGCTCCACTTGCAGCAACATTTGCAGCTTGCATTAAATTTTTAGCTTTTATTGCACTTAATTCTTTGACGGTTTGTAAACCAATAGCGGATCCTTGGGCAGGAGCAACAGCTCCTGGGGCATAGGCGTCGGATCCTTGAGGAGGAGCATAGGACACAGTTCCTTGGGACGGGGCGACGGCTCCTCCTGGGCCATAGGCAACTCCTCCTGGTGAATAGACAGTTGCTCTTTGAGCAGGAGCAGAGGCTCCTATGGTAGGAGTTTGCACTACCTTCCCCAAAGCAAACTGTTCATCAAAAAGTCCTCTTCTAGCTCTCACATTTGATCCTTTGTGTGAGCTAGGTGCAGCAGTAACTATCACGATTAATCCAAGAAAAACTATTGCGATCTTCATTTTTGAAAATTTCCTAAAAAATTAAAAACCTTTATAAACACTTTATGCAGAATCTTATGAAGTAAAGAGCACTTTTCACCTTTTTCAGATCACTCTTCACAAAATTCTGAATTATCTTACACAGAGTCTGCAACAGAAATGACTTGATTGTGAATGTGGATGGTCCCTTTTATATGAAGACGCGACTATTGCTGAGACGTAGAATATTCCCAACAAAAGTTTTTTTTAGCCTAATGATTGATTCGATAATTTTTGGAAGATTTATGGGCAACTATTTGGTTTAAGTTGAGCTAAGCTATACAAATTGTTGGGCACGAAGAGTAATAATCCATATTCCTATCTCTTGGTATAGGTGTTGACTTAATAACATCTGGGCTCGTCGATATAGTTTCTCGTAGAGAAAAAAAACTAATTTATCAATATTGGTCACTGTGCGGAAATTTATCTGATGCAGACGTATAGGAAGAGATCTTGAAAAACCTTCATTGGTTTGATCATTGTTTTAAAATCATAAGAATTGAGAATCATTCAGTGTTCAATAAATAGAACATTATTAATGGCTTGTTAATTGATCTGCAAAAAATCTATCAAATAAAAAAGAAATTAGTTTAAATTCATTTCAATTTATTAAACAAAAATGCTTTTTTTTTTCATATACAAAATGGCAGTTTAATATTTTCTCAATTCCAAATTGCTTTACTGGCTTTTTTAAGCGTTTTTTTTTGAGTTTTTTTTTAAATCGCTGAGTTTATGTGGTTTGTTCAATAAATTAGGGGGTGGCGGGTGATGAATTTAAAGGAAGTTTACCACTGGCTCCATCCACTGCCACCGTAGCCACTTCCATATCCACCACCGTAGCCGCTCCAGCCATTGCCGTACCCACTTCCACTGCCGTATCCAGACCAGCCATTGCCGCTGTAACCGCTTCCGTATCCAGACCAACCATTTCCGTAACCGCTTCCGTAATTGCCTCCGTAGCCGGACCATCCATTTCCGTAGCCACTTCCGTAACCACTTCCGTAACCACCTCCGTAGCCGGACCATCCATTTCCATAACCACTGCCATAGCCGCTACCGTAGCTGCTGTAGCTTGGCTGAACGTGGACTACAACTGTTTTGCCACCATATCCACCGCCATAACCGCCTCCGTAGCCACTGTAGCCAGAATTCCAGCCGTTTCCGTAGCCACCGCCATAGTTGCTCCATCCACCGCCACCGTAGCCTCCATATCCGCCTCCATATCCGCCTCCGTATCCGCCTCCATATCCACCACCACTAAAAAAATAAAAAATAAATTGTTAGGTTTCATCACACATTGATAACTCATTTAATTATGCCCTAGATAATGCTCTTTTGGCTTTACATCTTAATCATTTTATGCATTAAATTTCTTTTAAAATAACATGCCGTTTCTTACGTAAAAAGATCAATCAATTAACCTTTGGAATGCGGAGGCCTTGGTAGTTACGTAGAATGCGAAGGTGGGGTCGTTGAACGACCCCAAAAAGAAGGCCAATTTTCTCCCAAACTATACAACCTGGAGTTGTCGGGTTAGTGCCTATAGATTCCTTATATAGTCCTCTTGCACCCTGCACCACAAATTCGCCGCCCTAAAATACTTAGAAGGAGATATTAGGGAAAAACATTTTTCAATCATTTTTCACAATTTCTTTTTGAGAAATTTGCCAAGAAACTGCAATTTTTTTTTCACTCTTCCCCACATTCCCCTAACTTCCCGCAAAGTGATAAATGGCAATATTTCTCGAATATTCTTTATTGTTTTGCACATTTACATGCTTCTAATTATGTTTTATGTTGTTTATGCTCTAAAAAATTTTCCGCAGCATGACCGTTACACCAATTTTTGAATTCCCTTCTTCTACATTTTCCTTAATAACTTTTCTTGTGGTGGTCGGATTGAGCTGAAATTTTTACACAACCACCTCAGATAACCAAAGAACTTATTTCCAAAAGATGGGAATGGTATCTTTTATATTTATGGAGATATAACACGAAATATAGCGCTGGGGTCGTTCAACGACCCCGCTCCGCATTCCAAGGGTTAAAATAAAATAAATTAATGATAAAGAATAAATAAGTAGCAAAAGTGCCGGTCTGTCTTTGATGGTGGATCTATACCGATGATCCATTCTTAATTTATGCGAAAAAAAAACAATAAAATGAACATGTGCGAATATAAAAAGACATTACATGTGTATGTTATGTGATATACATATTTATGTAAATAATGAGATGTTCGGGGAAAAAATGTGAGAAATTTGCATTTTTGAATTTTAATTTGCTGTTTTATCATCCTCTTCGGCTTAAAGGTTATTGTTACTTATTAGGCAGGATAAGATAAATCTAGAATGAATTCGCCGCAACAAGCTCAACCGGCGTGTTACATAATGCTTTCAGAACATGAATTTCTTTACTTCATTAAGTTAACCATAATCGTAAATTATTACGTTTATGGAAAGATTTTATTTTTGAATGAGAATCACAATTTATGCAAAAAAAAGTGCGACTTTTTGATAAATTATTTTATAACTCAGATATGCCAATTTAGCATGATTTACCTATTTTGAGAACATCAAAAAATTTATTTTAACAAAAATCGAAAAGATTAGGCAAAAATAAAAGTTTTTAGATCTCTAAACTTTCATTAAATCTGCTTAAGAATTTGTTTTCTTGGTTTCTTTAGAGAATTTTAAAATATTTAATGTATAATAAAAAAAAAATCTTTACATATCTGGCTTAAAAGCTTTTTCAATAATTTATTATACTCTCTATGAATCTGTCTGTTTCTTTAAAATCTTTAGAACTTGGAAAATTTAAAAATCATACCAAGAAAATTTTTTTTAATAAAAGAAAATTAACAAGAAATCATTGAATTTATTTAAAATTGAAATTTTGCATAATATTTTTCCATTTACGTCCACTGCACAATATTACCACTCAAAATGAATTTCATTTTCATTTGGCGTGTGCTCAAACTTCATTTGCCAATCACTTACAGAACAAAAAGTCTTTTCATTGAATCCAAAACTTAAAGACGATTCATTGGAAAATGGAGCACTCACTTTTGGCTTTAAAAAATGTCTTAAAAATTTGGATATTTTGCGCGCACATATACATAATTGCACTTTCAGGAGCTTTTAACACTTTACTTATTATTGCAAAAGAAAATTAACTCACCCGAGTCCAGCTTTCTTAAGCAACAGCTTCAGTGTCCTCTTGTCACGGACATGATTAGCGGATTCCAGCTCCTTAGTAGGATCTAGGTTTACAGCATCTTCCAATGAAGCGGGCTTCTCCTCCGCAGCGGCAACAATGGCCACAATTAATCCAAGAAGCACAATGGCGGTTCTCATTTTTCTGGAGCAAATCCTGAAAATTTATAAACACTCTTTTTAGCACTTCCTTTAAGCACAAACTACAAATGGGGGTTTAATCCAAAAAGGCTCTTCTTTCGAAGTTATATACCTGGGACTACACACAGTTCCGAATATCTCACACAGAATGACTTGATTTGTTGGGCTGTTGATCACTTTTATACGAAATAGACCGGTCTTGAGCCGCGAAAATTAACACCCCACCCATTTTTTCAGCATCTCAGCACCACACTGTGCTTTCTGGGCACAATTTATGGGTAAAATTTGTTACTAAGCTTTCGTGGAGTCTCGCTTGTATATTGTTTATTTTGCGCAAATAGACAAATACAAACTGTCGATTTTGAAGAATATTCATGCAGTATTAGGAAGAAGATAAACGAGAGGGGGACTTTTCTTCACTAAACCTTCCTATGGAGGAAATTTTAGCGAGTTCATGGATTGTGTCATAAAAATATTGTCAAAGGAATTGCCACAGACATGTCTATTGAGCACCATAATCTCATCCATGATGCACTTCTCAGTGTTCTGCTAAATAAGTTCGAGGCGTGAAATGCGTGACACTGGAGAAGCTTTTGACCCTGAACGTACTTTGATCCATGAAAAGTATGCCTATTTCGTCAAAGAAAAATTAGTATCAATTACCATCTCTTGAGGTTTGTAGTACCTTCTTCGTGCGGTGATCCCCATTCGAAGCATAATCAATCTGAAATGTAATCCCAAATTTGCTTTTTAATTAGTCCTCTTTGAACACCGTCGTATATCCGAAATTTCGACCTTGGGTGGAATTTAATGTGCGAAGGTATAGTCTTCAAAATAGGTGTCATTTGTATGCACGACAGGTGAGGTGAATAGAATTTTTTTGAGACAAAAGGTGTAGGAGGTGGTATGAATGGGAATTCCGGAGATGATGTGCTAAGTGACGATATTGCCAGAATCAACAGTAAGAGAATTGACGCAAAAGACATTCGTGATTCTTGCCAGAGTGCCCATCGCATGAGAAATTCACAAAGTACCCACACGTGGGGATGCTAAAATAAAAGTAGAAAAGTCCTTACTCGAGTGAATAATTCGCAAGGAAAAGGCGGGATATGTGAGGACATAGTTGATGAATCTCACTAGTGGCATAACTTTCTCGTAAAAAAAAGAAAATTTTTGAAAATCTGGGCGTGTTGAGAGAAGCAGATATCATGAAAATGATAAAAAAAAATTTAGGTATGTTCTCATGTTGTGCTCACAATAAAGATTGTTTTCTTAATGTTTAGAATCAATTTACGAGACAAATCACATTTGATTGTGAAGTGACGAAATGATAAAAGGCTAGGAAACGAGACGAAATTCACGTTTTAACTATATATTTAGAACATTTTAGAATTTTTGTTCTAAGAAAAAAATGCAATTCTCGTTAAGATTTTATCTTAAAGAATTTCTTAGAATTTAAATAGCATCACGAATATGTTTTTGGAAACAAAACTAACGATGAATTTATGAATATTTCGATTATATTTAGTACCGCAGAAGACCAGCATCGTGAAATTTATGTACCATGTGGTTAATATTCTTCCCTTTCGGTATTATAAATAGTATTTTATTCCTTTCATATAAAGGCCAACACATTGCAGATAAAATATGAAAATGATAAAAAATGAAAAATATATTCTGCTGAATCTGTTCGAACTATGAAAATTGATTTTTTCATATCCCAAATTTTAGAATGTGTAATAAGGGATGCTTAATACATAGGGGTTGTATAAAATTGCTATATACATACATAACATACATACATAGTAAATGCTGTAATAATGTTTAAGTATTGCAGCAAATGAGCGATTCATCTTTCACGTGAATTGGCATATAAAGTACTTGGGGAGAAAGTAATTACCCATGAATGAATGTGGATGAACCTTAAGCATGCAGTTCTAACGTAAGAATTCTCCATAGAAGTGCGTCAATGAGGCAAAAAAGCCCCGGCGGGAGTTAATGGGTGCACAGAGAAGAGAGACAAAAGTCATTCTCACACCTTGGGCACTTTGTCATGATAATGTAGATGGGAAAGTTTGTGGGTTACATCCAATGAATATGGATGGAAGCCAGATGCGGAGACAATAAAGTATCTCATAGTTTGAACTCTCATGCCGCTCTTGAGCGGGATTATGTAAGCGATGCTGTGATGTTTTTGTGTGACACCACTAAATGTTATTTCTTTCTGCAACATCGCACATCTTTGCATCCAATGCAGGTGACTGCATACGTATTGCTTAAATATTTGATTCAGAGGCTCCAGATTGTCTAATACTGTTTACGCATGATTTCGTATATGTGAACAGGGTCCGGGTTTATCGTTTAATTCACACGAGAAATCCTCTCGCAAATCCACCTTAAATTGAATTAACATAATCAAATGGAATCTCAATATCCCATAAAATTACCATTTCCCCACCTCGTTTCCCATCGATAGGCTTCTTTAGGATTAAGAGGCATCATCCGAGGAATTTCTATATGTATGTTTATCAGTGACCTATTGAATTTCTGGCCCGTTCTGTCGCGCGAAGGTTAACCAAACGACTTCTAATGCTAATCATCACCAAGCAAGATGACAACATTTCCGACAAATATTTGTTTCCCCGGCTCTTCGTGCGGGAAGGCACTCTCTGTGCGTTGGATTGATCGCCTTAGGAATTTTCAAATAAAACATTTAATGATATATTTTTCTACCAAGGGGCGTACTGGCATGGATTTTTAGCACGGAGGAATCTTAAATTCAGAGCTGAATTGCGCAATAATCAGGAAATCTAAAAATTTCCTTTCAAAAAACGTAAAAATTATTCAATTCAACGAATAAAGTTAATTTATTTAAAATCATCGATTTATTGCATGTGAAATTAATAAATTGCAAAACAATCAATTTATAGAATTTTATGTCTGCAATAAATTATCCCACAATGACTTGAAGCTTTAATTATTTTGGCAAAAAAATATATTAAGAATTCATATCAACTTGATTTTTTTGGAAAAAAAAATTTCCGTATTTTTATTTTATTTTAAAAAAGCAAAATAAACGGCATGCAACACGTTTTTCACATAAAGATCATCTCATTTTGACCATAAATAAAATTTTCATCATTTCAAAATTCTTGATCCTCAAAAATAGTTCCGGAACAAAGAAAACCGACTCTCCAGAACATAAGGAGATACAAGTAATTTGAGACGATTTATATGC
Source organism: Lutzomyia longipalpis (assembly GCF_024334085.1). Classification (NCBI taxonomy): domain Eukaryota; kingdom Metazoa; phylum Arthropoda; class Insecta; order Diptera; family Psychodidae; genus Lutzomyia; species Lutzomyia longipalpis. The sequence goes on along the minus strand of NC_074707.1, from coordinate 43,299,437 downwards.
AGATTCAGTGATGACGATAGACACCCCTCGGTGTTGAATGAAAGAGAAAAAAAAATGAAACGAAACACTCGCAAAAGAGTATTTAAATACTCGACAATTTAGATGATATTTGATGTCGGAATTTCAACTTTGTGGTGTCTGTCTCGAGAACTCTCGTGTAAAATTCAATTTCACTTTTCATTGAAATGTTCAAATTCCACCACATTCGGTATGAGTTTCCTGTGTGAAAAAGCTCTGAGGAGAGTGGGAGAAGAGAAGAAATCCCATTTAAGCAAGAAAATGAAACTCATTTCCAATTATGCCTTTTCAATTAGGGCCCCAAAAGTTAAGAAATGAAATTGATGCGAATGAAAATGAGGATATGCTAGAATTGATTTTTGAATGTTTTCGTTTCTTCACTCTCTTTTGGGTGTGTGATTGTGTGTTAAGGTCAACCTGAGGTAAGAATTTTTTTTAAATATCATAAATTTTAGCGATGAGACAAAACCCAGCATGTTGCACGTGGCAAGGTGAATTTTGTGAATTTCTGCTAAAAGTGACGGAACAAATAGATGATCTCTCACACATTTATAAATCATTCATAAATCATTCAGGTGGGAGCTTTGTGGTTACCTATATACTTTTTACTTTTTGGGAAAAACACAAAGAATCAGATAATACAATTAATTAAATTCGCATATTTCTCCAGGCTTTTAGTCCCCATTCATTGTGCCTCTGTGGAGTGTATTAAGCTAAACAAAATATGCGAGAAGATGAAGAAACTCCGGATATCTCTTGTTTCTCCTACAAGCGAGGTCAGCTCTTTTGTGAGGGGGAGGCTAAGAAGTCAATTGAAAATTTAATGAGATAGAACATGCCGTCAATTGTACCCTTTTGGGACTAATTATTGTGTTTTCTAGCAAATTGGAGAAAAATCATCCTCCGCCCACAATTCTCAGTGGACGAAAAGCGGGTCCTTTTGTATTTGAAAAACCCACTCCCTAACCATCCCATGCGGGGTAGTGGAAATCCCAAAGGACAAACGGAAAGTCGTGCTTTTTTGCCACTCGTCCTCGGTTTATAATAAAATAACAAGCGAAGAGAAAGAAACACAAGAAGGTTGAAATGGAACCAAAAAAAAATGCCCAACCGATGGGAATAAAACTGGGGAAAAAACTCAATGGGATTCGGTCGACACGTCCCACTTGTAGAAAATGAACTTTTTTCTCTCTCCCCCCGAAGGAAATTCCTACAAGGCACATTTCAGGCGCTACAGGGTATCCACATTGGGGAAAAACTTATCTAACGGACTTTTCTCAATTAACAAATTTAAATGCAAAACCACAGAATTTCACTCTGGGGGACACTTTTATTTGACCCACGGCTTATGGTGAGATTTTGGTCTTAAATTGACATCTTTTAACCCATATTCCATGAAGAAAAAATCATAGTTTCTTAGTATATGTAGGAAGCATATTTTTGTATTAAGGGATTTTCAGGGAGGAATACAAATCTCTTCTTTATTTTCGTTTTACCATTTTTTTTAATAAGGAAATCAATAATAATAGAAAATTAGAGAAAATAGGAAAGAATTAGCAAGAGTTAGCAGTCTAACCAAAAGCTCTAGAAAAAGCTCCCAATGAAATGAATAATAAATATGCAAAAAATGTCATATTTCTTTCAATGAAATTTTCACTTTCCGGGAAATCTCATCAACTCCAATTATTTTATGACATAATTTAAATTTTAATATACTACCACCAATACTAAAATTAAAATAGATAAAATCAATAGAGTGAGTAATAATCACGGTGTCTATTAATGCTAATTTGTGCCACACTTTTGCAAAAATTTCAACCAATTTGGTAACACTCGTTAATTTCTTCTTCTTCTTTTTGTTATAACTTTGTTGGAAACTTTTGTGAATTGAAGAAAATTTATTGAGAAGAAATGAACAATCATTTCTGTTTGAAACACATGTTATCTTAAGAGATTCTCTGCACTTCCTTCGAAAACTGCCACGGTGTGTGAAGGAAAAGCTGCAATCTCATGAAGTATAATTTAATTTTAATAATCGTGAAACAATAAGAGGAGTGCAAGCCATAACGTCTTCTATACCTTTTACTGGGAAAACTTTCGCAATTTAAGATCATTTTGTGCCTCTTAAGGAATATATGTAGGTATTACCTTTCTCTTTGCCGTTCTTTTCTTCTCAGAAGCTATAGAACGTGGGGGTATGCGGGGTTTCAGTCTATTGCATTCCTTTGCGCCGTGGCGCAGAAGAAAGTCAAGGTAACTTGTGTAAAACATAAATCAATATTATACGCGTGCAAAATGTAATGGTTAAAAATTGCAAACTCGTTTATGGGTTGTCTCTATAAATAGAAAAATCTTCAAGATAGGAATCTCACTTAATTTAATAAATAAATCGAATGTGAAAAACTTAATTATATCAAAAGGAAACGTGATTTACGAGGCATTTGGTCTTATATAAAACGCAAAAAATGCAGATTAATTTTTATAAAATTTGCACATTTCATCATGTTATAAAACCATTTTGACTACCTATGTACGTGGTGGTAAAACATCAACCATCTATAAATTATTTTTCTCAATTAATTGCTTCTCAGTGCTTTTTTGCAATAGATATGGCACACATTGTTTAATTGAATTTTATATAATTTAATTGATTTTAAAATTTAATTATTTTTAGAAGTTAAAAAAAAAAATCCAAAATCACCTACGTTTCAAACTAAAAGGTTAAAACACCTGCTGAAATGGGGGGGGGGAGTAGGGCTTCTGTCGAGCCTTTTAATGACAGTGATAAATTGACAGTAAATTTTTATGTGTGTCATCATGAGAGCCATAATGGGTAATAACGCTAAAAAGCTGCAAATGATAAATTTTGTCATTTTTAATTAATAAATCACATCAAATCTGGCAACAGGAGTCCCCCAAAGATTTATAATAATGTACTTCACGCACGGTGAAAAGTCAAAATTAATGCAGCAGTGAATTATTTTGCACTGATATGGCATTTCCTCTCCATAAAAAAGCCACAAATTACCACAATCATTTTCCGCGGGAGTGGGTGGGGGAGGGTGTACGAATTTGATAACATTTTAATCGTCATCATCGCACTTTAGCAGAGTAATTCTCATGCGACGTTTTTTTGTTCATTTGTATTCAGAAATTAATTCAACATATCCGCCCAATGAGGACGAGAGCATCAACATGGAGGAGGATGTGCTGTACCAGCGCGGGGCGTCATTTAGTGCCAAACTTGATGACTCCAACGCACACATTTTCGACAATACCCTATCCAACAGTAAGCATGTGATGTCACGAATGGGTGAGCATAGAATCAATGCAATAGCTGGGAGTGAGGAGCAATTGGACGGCGGTGGCGGTGGGGTGGCCACCGTGTCTAGTGAATTGAGTGACGACATATTCTATTCAAAAGAGGATATGTCCATCTATGATGACGTCAACAATAATCGACTAAATCTACGAAGTAGGGACTCAACACTGTACGACAGAATGACCCTCGGGGTTGCTTCCTATGAACTTGCCGCTATGAATTCATCCTACATCACAAAGGATAACCTGAGTCTCCCACAAGGGAACAATGGCACAGAAGCCGCAGCAAATGTTACAAGGTATGTACAACTAAGCTTCTTCTATGCATGCTTTGAAAATTAAATATACAACTACCTCGAATTATGTTGCTAATTTGTTGAAGCCCAGTTGGAGCAAAATTTTCGTTTTGAAAATTTATTAAAGACATCGTGCAACGCTAAAAGCCTTACAACATTGTATGTTGAAAGATGGCGAAATAGACGTTTAGCGAACCATTTGTAATCTGAAGCATCACTGTACGTTGGCATAGCTCGAGTTGGAAACTAATTCTGTGAAGGAAAATGATGGGAATGAAAATTAAACCAGCATAGGCAGTTCTTGGATTCTTTGAAAGAGTAGAGAACATTTCCGTTGCATAAATTAATTAAAATCTTTTCACGTAATTTTCCTAATAAAATTAATTATTTTATCTACATTCGATAAATTTAAAATTAAGGACATGAAAATATTTACACAAAAATATAGATATGGGGCCTTATTCAGCGACCAAGAAACCCTTGATATTCGCTTGAAATCTTGAAATTTCGGTACAAAATTCAAAGATTTCAAGGGTTTCTTGGTCGCTGAATAAGGCCCATGCTTGGGAAAATTGCATAAAAGCTCCTTAAATTCCATTAAATTCTTTATGCTCAATTTTTCACACTATGTAATGGTATTTGCCATAAGTTTTGCTATTTCCGTCACGGGGTCACATAATAAATCCATCCTTACATCAAAATTGCATTGAATGCATTTATGAAAACTTTATACAACTTATAGCTTTAACTTGTAAGCCGCAACAATCGTAAATTTTCCATGCATTTTCCACCACCACAGAAACCCATCTTGTACTATGATCCTTTCTCTCTCTTAGTTGTTGGGGGTGTATTTTGTGTAACAAGAAGGCAAGTGCAGCTATTTGTCACAATTACGTTAAGTAGACGTAAGCCCCTCGTTCACCCAACCCCATGGGAGTTGGGTTGAAGACGAGTACTCCACGACGAAGGCTGTTGGCATCCACAAGGAGCCGCAGCGCACCCACTGTTGTGCCACTTTTCACTACAAAACACCTCCTTCGTTTTCCCTTTCCACAGGACACCGTGCGTCCTGGATTGCGGACTCGATGGCAGATGCAACAACGACGACGGAACACCGAGGTGTCTCTGTCCATTTGGCAAGACTGGTCTCAAATGTGAGGAAGGTAAGCTACCACCCTCTAGATTCTATATCAATTTATCAGAAAACTTTCCCCATCATCCTCGTCCCTTTCCAATATGCACGAGAAGTGGAAAATAATTGCAAATGGCAGGCGAATGGGCAGACAACACATTTCACTTGCATATGCCGTTCGTATGAGGATATACCCGGGGACAATAGGATGGCAATATATGGAATATAATAAAGGCAACTCGCAGGATAAATTATTTTCTACGCCACACAGAGCATGGTGAACGTTTTGTCTGTCACCAAGTCCCGCACGAGTAGGTGGTTGTGGTGTCCTTCAAACCCCATTGAACATTATATGTGTGGTAACTTTATGGCTTAAATTTTAAACTCAAGAGCTCGCGTTCGCGCTCCTGGAATAATGTTTTGAGGGGGTGGAAGAGCGTAAAATGTGTGGTTTTCCTCATGAGAATTTTATGAGTAAAGTATGTCAACATTCCTCTTGCACCAACAGCGAAATGTTGCGAAATGAAATACTTGAAATTTTACCACGATGTCTACAAAAGGATACTAACGCGTGTTTCTTGGTAACATTTTTTATTTATTTTCCCAAAGACAAGCAAATGCATTTCTTTATTCACTTTTACTGTGAAAATCAGATAATATCCTGCAAATTTTTTTTTAGGATTATCTGACTTTAAGAAAACAATATTATTAAACATACAAAGCAAACACAAATATACATACATATGTATGTGGTACACTAATTAATTAAAGATAATTTAATATAATTGTGATCAATATTTTAAAATTACTCCATTAAGGTGTACATAATAGCACCATATGAAACAGCAGCTTTCATAACCTGTAAAAAAAAATATATATATTTAATAAAAAAATATTTTGAGAGAAAAAAATTGAATATTAATCAAAACTTACGCTGACAAAAGTATCGAGGGATAAATTCATTATTCCTCCTGCTTCCAATCCAACAGCTTCTTGTCCAGCAGCCATCATTATTAATAGAGCAAGTTTTTCACCTTGTTTCATCTCATACCATTGCGTGTGATAAAGGGCTTCTCCAATTGCCTCTGTTCGATTGCGAAGAATTTCTCCGAGAGAACAGAAGAGGAATAATTGAAATACTAATAAAATTGTTGTCACGTACATAACAATTGGAGATTCATAGAAGCGCGTAATGTAGAGTAATAGAAGGACATAGAAAAAGTTAGTCCCGATAAAGTGAAGATTGAGGTGCCAGTAGATTTTTTGGAAAATCCTTCAAAATTAATTAAAATAAACATTTTTTTTACAATTTAAAATAATGTTAAGCAAGATAATGTATTTACCTCACATTAAAGAGTACTTTTAAGTGTGATTGATAAACAAAGAGCAAAATTTCCTTCGAATCATTTTGCGCAATTTCAGCATCATTTAAACGTTCAATAACTTCAGCAAGTGCCCCAAATTCCCCTTCAAAATGTGCAAAGATTATGAGAAAATATGCATCTCCCACAACAACTATCTCAACCACCATAATGTATGACATAGCGCTGAAATATGTTGTAATCATACTTTTGTAAGGATTGTCATCAGCAATAATTATCGGTGGTATTTTGACGAATACTGGACAGCATTTTGTTAAATTATATCCATATATAATAACGAAGACAGCCGTAGCGTTAAATAGAACTATTAAGATTCTATAGAATAAAAGGGAAAGAATTCAATAACTTAAAACTAAATAATTTGTACAATATGTTTAAAAAAAACATTAAGAAAAAATATAAATATTATTCTTTTGCTCACCTCGCGATAACAAGCGCGAGTCTAAGATTTTTCTTCAACCATTTTCTACGAATGTCATTTGCAAAATCTAAATTTGAAGCCTTTATGAGAAACTCCATATAATCCACTAATTTATCAAAATCCTTTCGATGTGCAATGAAAAATACATAATATTTGAAACTAGCTTGATAACAAGCTCCAAGAAAGGCCATGCAGTAGCACATATAAATATGATTTTCGGCCGTAAAAATAGTGACAATGGCAAAGTATATTGATATTAAAAAAATAATAGGTACAAAACACAATTTCAGAAAACGCAACACTTTTCCAGGATTGGAAAAAAAGATATCCAAAGTGGCCCAATTGTAAAATATTCTGTGAATATTTATAACTTTTTTATGAAGGAAAATGATTTCTTTTTCCGACATATTTCTTGAATTTTTTTTCTTCAACCGTAACACTTTAGAAGCACAAGCAAACTGAAGAAAATTTTCCAAGTCGCATCTTATAAAGTGTATTCTTTAGCCAAAGTTAGGGTGGTATGACCTGATATTACTATGTTCATACTATATTGCAATCCAGGTGTAAGATTGTTTAAAGGTGTAGAATTTCATTAAATATTTAATGTGAGATTTTGTCACTTGTCAATAAAGGGCAAGAAAACTATAAGAAAGTGTGAATTGTGAATTTTTAATTTTGTTTAGAAATTCTTAAGGAAGTGCAATCATAACGTATGTCCTTCAAACTCCATTGAACATTATAATGTGTGGAAACTTTCTATTTTAAATTTCATATTTATGGGTTCGCGTTCGCGCTCCTGGAATAATGTTTTGAGAATGGTAGAAAAGCGTAAAATGTGTGGTTTTCCTTAGGAGTATTTTATGGGGAAAGTATATCAACAAACATGAAATTTTATCACGATGTTTACAAAGGATAGGGGAGACCGGGGTTAAAAAAGGCGCTTAAGGGTTTAGAAAAGCTCAAAATATCATATTTCCCAAATAGATAAAACAAAATGTATATCTCATTTCTTTAGGAAAGAACGTTATGCACGAGGCATAGGATAAGTCCCCCGCATGTAACCAAAATTGGGTTTTAAATTATTGTAGGGGATCCTTAAAGATTCAAAATAAGCGTAGTCATTTCCCGGAAAAGCGCTGGGAAATCTACGAATTTTCCGGTTTTTGGTGTAACCTATATTGATTTATTTCTCAATTTCTATCAATTGTAGAATATTGCGATTGGTGTCAAATGAAAGCTATATCAATGCTTAATATTATATATTAAAACCATTTTCCAAAATGCACAAGAAGGTGAAAATTCGGAAAGATTTTCCGAACACGCATTTTTCTTTCGCCTCCCATAGTACTCTGCGTTGATACCACTGCTT